>NC_088882.1:32018862-32387947 GCF_032884065.1 Artemia franciscana | reverse complement strand
CTCCACCCGTTTTCAGTTGGAGGATGATATTCCGTTTTCGTGATTCGGCAATAAAACAAATACATCTATTTATTGAAATAACACACAAAATAATTAGGACAAAGATTTTTTTTTTAGATTCAGATTTTAATAGCATCTGCTTTATTTTTAGCCCTTTTAGAACTAACACTTTCCATTCCCATAATACCCATAACGTGTACTTCATAACTACTTTCCTACTTTTCCACGCCAACTTTACCACCCAAATCCCAAATGTGTACCCAGTCAAAAAATAATCTTGGCCGAAGATTTGAATACGACACCGTGACCTCTATTAACAGTGGAGATAGCCAAGAAACGCAGAGCAACGAGAAGGTCCATCCTTAGCCTCGTAATATTTTCAATCCTATGGCCTATGGTTTAGGCTAGGTTATGATTAGCGTAATTTATGATTATAACAAGCTTGTATTCTTATAGGTGCTTAAGTAACTTATTTATCAATGGTTCTATTGTATTTCAGTTGCTGTAGTTGGATGAGTATACTGTTTTTCATGAGTTATGATCTGTCTTCAGTAAATTTTTTTTTATGCTTTGTGGATTCTAGAGGTAATTTGTGTCTAATGAGGACTTAAGGTAAAATTCCTGGTATCATAAATCCTAATTTTATATTAATTATAAGATAAACGATAAATTAGAAGATAACAGTTAATAATATTAATAAAAATAAGAACAATTGTACGAAAAATAATAAAAAAATATATCAATACTAATAATTGAAACTAATAATGAAAATAAAAATAAACAACAATTATCACAGAATAAACAGTGAAACAATATAATTAATTAACAATGAATAAGATAATTTGTATGTCTAAATAGGTCTTACAAGGTCTAGCGAGTTTATCCTGCTATATTATGTTAAAAAAGGACGAAAATACTAAGACAAAAACAACTGAAAATCTGGGACAATGACTAATTTAAAAGTAAAACAATAAAAAACAAATGTTACCTCCAATGATCATAGTCGATATAATAATAAACGAAATACAACTTACCGAAATTCACTGTCAAGAATTATATGAAATAAATTTTATGCATTAAACTTCATTGAAAAAAGACAAAAAAAGAAAGGGGATGATTTAATTGTTGAATATTTAATTTGGCAGTATTCATAAATGTTCAGAAATTCTCTCTAAAGGAATTTTATTATAACTAAAATGGGTGATTATTGTAATGGCAAAAAGCAGTGCAGAATGGTCTGAGAGCTGAAAGCTGAAGTTCGGACGAGGGGCTACCCAATTTTCAGAGTTGGCTTCGTTAATATTCAGACAAGTTAAACAGTCTCTGGAGAGAGAAATATTCCCGCCTATAGAAAGCGTGATTAGTTCTTTTGTGAGAAATATTATCAACTCTCTGTTTCTCTCTAGTTAGACCTCAACGTTGCTAGATCTATTAGACTTAGCAATTATAAAGTTTTTCACAAAAATATGCGTTTTTTAAAATTTCGTAATGACTGTAAAATACCCTTTCTAGAGATAAACATCTTCTTCGCTTTGATTCAAAGTCCTTGTCAATAGAAATTATTATTATATAATATTATTATATTTCTGTATGAGTTATGTTTTAGAATTGATAATCGTCAACTGTAAAGGCTAAGTGAAATAGTTTTGTAATCTATGATTCCGCTTAGTTTGAAAGTTAAATTTTGTTAACTGAAAACTGAACATTTTCGTTTGCTTGATTATAAACTGCCAACGACGGATACTAATGCACAACTAAGACGAAAGTGAGCTAACAAAGAACATAACAAATAACAAAGAAGAAAGTGAGTTATTCGACAATATCTACGATTCGCATAAAATCCAAACAAAATTGAACTGCCAACGACGGATACTAATGAACAACTAAGAAATAAAAAAAAAAAAATATCTATTCACTCAAACAAACGAAGGAGCAATCGTTTGTTAATTGTCCACTGTTTGCACGTCACTCTCCACTGGCCTTTGGTATTATAAAAAAGCATTATCATCATATACATCACCAAATGCAGCACCAGCATGCCAATAGAAAAATAACATATAAACAACAAAACTGGGGGGGGGGGGACAGCAAGAATCTCAAATATTTTTTTTGTACTAAGTCATATTGTTGAGACTTTTGATTCCTTGTTGTGTAATGCTGAAGAGTGCACTAAAATCTTTGCTTTCACGTCTTTTGTTTTCATATTTGTTTGAACTCTTAAACAAATTTAGAATTGAACAATTTTTGCACTTGTATTCTGCTATTTAGGCAAAATTTACCCCTCCCCTCCTTCCCCTGTCAATCTTTAAATTAAAATACGTTCCAGAATTTTATAAATATGGAGGTCTAAAAATTCTAAATCAGATTTTTTTTTCAATTTCCATCACATGGTTGCATTATCTTCGACGACCCTTATTTTCATTTTGTTTTTTTAACTTGTTTTTTTTTTAGTTTTGCTTAGTTTTTGCTTATTTCTTATTTTCTGTTTTGTTTACTTGTTTTCTTTTGTGTTTTGCGTATTTTTGCTATTTTCTCATATTTTTTTTACTTGTTTTCTTATGGATTTTGCTTATTTTTGCTGTTTTCTCATTTTCTTTTTTTCTTCTTTTATTTTGCTATGAATTCTTCATATTTTTTCTGTTTTCTCATTTTCATTTTATTCTTGTTTACTTGTTTTCTGGATTTCGCTTTTCTCTACTGCTTGTGTAATAATGTATATTTTTTGTGTGTTTGAACTTTTAGCATAATTGGACTAATCTTCCTCATTTGATATTAAGCGCATTAATAATTAGCCTGTGTAATTCCATATCATTTTGTGATTGCTTGAAGAGGTATTTTCTTGATATTAAGAATAAAATAAGGATCATGTTTCTATTTTTACAGTGGTGTCAACAATAACTTAATGTAGCGTCAGGGAATTCTATTTACTTTCAAGAAATGTTTATAAATTATTCCAAACCCCGAAAAAATACTTGGTACTTTCGTTTTCATAATATATAAAAATTCGGAAGAATATTCAGTTTACCAAGATCAATGAGAATTGATGTTGAACATGTTTCTTTGCCTGTGAATAAGGGCAGACGGATAAAAGAAATTCCCCAAACCCTCCGTCCGGTTCACAAGGACACTGTTATAAGAAAACGAAAACTGACAGTTTTTTCATAGATGTATCGAAAATGATCCCAAATTGATATGTACCGATGCAAGGCTGTATCCAGAATCCTTTTTTGAAGGGTTTTACACAAGAATTTTTTTGAATGGGGGGGAGGGAGCACACAAAAAACAAAAAAAAGCATAAAAAAATGTTTATATCTATTTTTGTTATGTGTTTACGAGTCAGACAAACATTTTGGCGGGGGGGGCTGGGATCTGACCTCCTACCCCCTGAATAAGGCCTTGTATCGCTGATATTACGCCAGTACTTGAAATCCGCGCTAAAGTTCTTCACGCTCAAGTTGAAATTTTGTTCCAGTTCTTTAAGAATGACCACTGAATCACAAAGGCCTTTTAATTAAGATAAATAGCTGTTTTGAAAGTACTTAAAAAAACTTAGTAAAGAGCGAGGTATTGACTAGGGGGTGGATCTCCTTATATACGTAATTATTTATGTTTGTTTAATTTTTAATGCTGCTAATTACTTTCATTTGAAAAACACTTGCTTTTTAATTCAATTTCTCATCGTTTTTTAAATAATGCTTGGGAACCCCCTTCATAGAAATGTCCCTTCCCCTGTGAAAACTACCTTCATGGAAAGATCTGCTCACGTAACCCCCGACCCTCCAGCAGAAAAAATTCCCCATGAAAACATTTGTATACTTCCCAATAATCAATTCTATATGTAAACAATGAGCAAAGTTCATAACTTACAGCCCTTCCCCCGGTGACTGTTGGGGATTAAGCCATCCTCAAAGAGATAGTTATTAAGTTTTTAGACTATGTTGAACAAAAAGGCTGTCTCAATATTTTGTTTGGGTGACTTCTGGAACACCCCTGGGGGAAAAGGCAAAAAAAGCAACAAACAAATAAAATAAACACGAATCTGTTATCTTTTTTGGCGAAAAAAAAACCAGTAACAATATTCCACAATTTGGAGATAGGAACTTGAAACCTCTACAGTTTGGTTCTCTAATACGCTGAACTGGATTGTGTGATTTTCATTAAGATTCAATGACTTTTAAGGGTTGTTTCCTCCTTTCTTCGAAAATAAAGCAATTTTTCAAGGCTCGTAACTTTTGATGGGTAAAAATAAACTTGATTCTGTTGATGTATTTATTGGTTTAAAAATTCCGTTTTGTAGAGTTTCGTTTATTATTAATCCACGTTGCTCCTTGCTTACAGTTCGTTACAACGAACTGTTTGATACCAACAGAAAGCAGTTCAGACGGCAAGTTTAGCAGTCCAAGACGGCAAGTTCAGACGGCAAACTCATTTGTATACTATTCTGAGCACTTCATTTTCATTTTCATAATGCCATTACATAGTTCTAAAGTATAACTTAATAAATATTTTGGATTTTGCTTTTGACTATTTTTTTTCAAAAAAACTATTTAACTAGATTGTTAATACAATTCTACAAGAACTGGAGCCATCTTTTTCACTTATAGTTTAACAAAAATTTTCTGATTGAGAGCTGTACATAATGAAAAAAGAAAGTTTTTGTGCTGTGATATTCCTGTCACCTTGGTCCATTGCCCCCCCCCCATCCCAAGGAGATCACATTTCTGCACTTATTTAACTAACATCTACTATTTGCTGTATGGTTTCTCGTTTTATAAAATTGCGTCTCACTCCTACATGCGCGCCCCTTTGGGATTTTGAAAATTAATATTAATATTAAAACAAGCTTAGAGCTAGATCAAGTTACTTCACAAGATAAGATAAGAGATAAGATGTTAATTTAAAAAAAAAATCTCCATCAGTAGCCCACAAAGGGCCGATATAGGATTTCAGAGTTGACAGATCATATGGTTCCATAAAAAACTGCAAAAATACAAAAAAAAACAACAACGAAAAATATATAATATATATTTACATATATGTATGTATATATGTATATCAAGACGCTATGAGAATTGGGAGCTCAAATTGTGTGAAAATTACGTTCGAAGACGAAGTCTCTCTTTCCTTGGCCCTTAAATCTGGACTGAAGATAGACTATGAACTATTCCGAGTGTATGAATATCGGCAAATTCCTAGGTGCTGCAGGAAATGTCAATCACCTGACCACCGTGCCGCAAAATGTCCCGATCAAAACTACAAATGCTCACGGTGCTCTGGTCCCCATATGAACTCTAGTGACTCACCTTGCAGTAACACCCCAAAGTGTGCAAATTGTAGTGGAGATCATGTTGCTTACAGTTTTCGTTGCTCCAAACTAAAGGCTCTTGCAAATTCCAAAGTTCCACGACCTTCTCGCTTGCAATCATGAATGAGTATAAAGTCTCAGTGTGCTCTTTCAACACCAATGGGACAAAGGATAAAGTGTTAAGCCTTGATGAGAAACTAGCTAATCACGATGTTGTTCTCTTACAAAAACACCTGCTCCCAAGTTGCAGTGTAAACTTTCTAAGGCTAAGTTCTCAACATGCTGTTTTCACCACGAATGCCAGCCGTACCCGAGGCAGGCCTTCTGGCGGTCTTGCCTGTATAATTAAGCGATCTTTGCCTAGATATTTGTCTCCTAGCTGCTACCAATCCTCTGAACACTATCTTTCAATACGGCTTGCAGACGTGATCCTAATCAACGCCTATTTGCCCCATGATAGAAGATCTGTTTCTTCCTTCTCCAGTTATCCTAATGCCTGCAACAAATTAAAGACTCTCATATCAAACAGTTCGTGGTAACGAACTGTAGTATGGAGCGACCCGGCTCAATAGTAACCAAAATTCTAAAAAATGGAATTTTGATACCAATAGCTACATCATAAGAATCGCATTTTAATGCTGGTTTTAAATATATAAGTTTCATCAAGTTTAGTCTTACCCATCAAAAGTTAAGAGCCTGAGAAAATTTGCGTTATTTTGAAAAATAGGGGGAAACACCCCTTAAAAGTCATAGAATCTTAACGAAAATAACACCATCAGATTCAGCGTATCAGAGAACCCTACTGTAGAAGTTTCGAGCTCCTATCTACAAAAATGTGGAATTTTGCATAATTGCCAGAAGGCAGATCACGGATGCGTGTTTATTTGTTTATTTGTTTTTTTGTTTTTTTTTCCCAGGGGTGATCGTATCGACCCAGTTGTCCTAGAATGTTGCAAGAGAGCTCATTCTAATGGAAATGAAAAGTTCTAGTGCCCTTTTTACGTAACCAAAAAAATTGGAGGGCACCTAGGCCCCCTCCCACGCTAATTATTTTCCCAAAGTCAACGGATCAAAATTCTGAGATAGCCATTTTATTCAGCGTAGTCAAAAAACCTTATAACTATGTCTTTGGGGACGACTTACTCCCCCACAGTCCCCGTGAGAGGGGCAACAAGTTACAAACTTTGACCTGTGCTTACATATAGTAATGGTTATTGGGAAGTATACAGGCGTTTTCAGGAGGATTTTTTTGGTTTGGGGGAGGGGTTTAGAAGAGGGGGATATGCTGGGGGAACTTTCCTTCGAGAATTTGTAATGGGAGAAGAAAATTTCCATGAAGGGAGAGCAGGATTTACTAGCATTATTTAAAAAAAAAACAAAAAATAAAAGTGAAAAAGCTTTTTCAGCTGGAAGTAAGGATCAGCAATAAAACTTAAAACAAACAGAAATTATTACCCATATGAGGGGCTCATCTCCTTCTAATACCTCGCTCTTTACGCTAAAGTATTTTTAGTAATTTCAACTATTTATTCTACGGCTTTTGTGATTCAGGGGTCATTCTTTATAAATTGGGATAAAGTTTAAGCTTTAGTGTAAAGAGCGAGGTACTGACGAAGGGGCGAATCCCTTCATATATGTAATAAAAAAATGAGAATACAAAAGTTCTTTACGTAAGGTAATTTATAAGTTACGTAAATCTTTTACCAATAAAAAGATTCGTAAAAAATTAAAAGTTCTAGTTGCCTTCTTAATTAACCAAAAAATCGGAGGGTAACTAGGCTTCGTCCCCCGCTCTTTTTTTTCTCAAAATCATTTGATCAAAATTATGAGAAAGCCATTTAGCCAAAAAAAAAATAATATGCAAATTTCGTTTTGATTATTCCTCTGCGGAGAGCCAAAATCAAAACATGCATTGATTCAAAAACGTTCAGAAATTAAATAAAAAAAACAAGTTTTTTTAACTGAAAGTAAGGAGCGACATTAAAACTTAAAACGCACAGAAATTACTTCGTATATGAAAGAGGCTGCTTCCTCATCAACGCCCCGCTCTTTACGCTAAAGTTTTTTACTGTTTTAAAAAGAAGAATTGAGAGAAAGAGTCAAACTTTAGCGTAAAGAACGGGGCGCTGATGAGGAAGCAGCCTCTTTCATATACGAAGTAATTTCTGTGCGTTTTAAGTTTTAATGTCGCTCCTTACTTTCAGTTAAAAAAACTTGTTTTTTTTTTATTTAATCTGGTATTGAGCGTCTCGGATACAAGTGGGTGCTTATAGGCGACTTAAACTGTGATATCACTGTTTCCTCGACACGAAAGGAAGCGCTTTTTCAGTGTCTACCCTCAGCATTTAAGGTCCTAGCGAAAGACCTCAGTTTTACATATATCCACTGCAGTGGTTCTGTCTCAAATTTGGACCACCGTATCTGCTATCATTCATTACAAACTTCAGCAGTATTTGTTGATGAAGATAAGAGAGTTTATGATCATTTACCTCTGTATTTTGATATTACGGTTACTTCTGACGTATACTCCAACCAACCATCACTGTCGCATAAGTGGTTTGAAAAACGTGATTGGTCTAGTGCGAAAAGGCCTCTTTACCTTGCTACACTTGGAGCTCTACTGTCCACCGTACGTGTCCCCTTCCATATTCTTTGCACAAATGCGTACCCCATTATTGACAATGCTCGTGCTGATTTGAATCGCTATTATCGTGACATTATCTTATGTATAAAGCAAGCTGAAGCTGTGGCCGTCCCACTGATCCGTGTCAGGCGGAATACCCAAAAACCAATTTGGAAGTGTGATCCTTTGCTGAAAAAAGTCAAGAATAAGGCCAAATTCTGGTTAAGAATCTGGTCTGCCTGTGGTCGACCTTCTCGGGGTACTGTGTTTGATCTAAAACAAAAGACGAAACTCGAATATAAACGCCATTTTCGTGCCGTTTGTTACTCCGGTGAAACTTTTCCGAAAAGTAATAGTGAGTGGCGAAAAGTGATAAATTCTGCCAAGTTTCCGGATACAAGTTCTAGCTATATTATACCTTGTCCATCTTGGATCGAACATTATTCAAAAATATTTTCGAAAGTTAATTATGCAGTGCATAAGCATTTCTCACGTTTGCTCGAAAAAAATTTGCCGTCACGTTTATGCCAGAGACATGTGATTCCAGTTGAAAAGTGGGCTATTGTTAAAGGTATTAAGGGTTTAAAATCAAAATCTTTGGATATTGATGGTATTAGTGTTTTGAATCTTGTTCCGAATTCTTTTGAACTGGTATCTCATTTCCAACTGTTTTTTCAAATGTGTTTTAGCAGTTCGTGTGTGGCCGACTCGTTCTTATGCGGTAGCGTTACGTCACTTCTAAAAAAAGGAAAAGATCCGGTTTCTTGTAGTTCTTAGAGGCCAATAGCGGTAGCTTGTACTCTTAGCAAGCTTTTTGAACACCTCCTACTACCTTATATCACTAAGCTTGCTCTAAATGATAATCAATTTGGTTTTAGATCGGTGCTAGGCTGTCAGCATGCTCACCGTGCTTTGACTTCTTTATTAAAAGATGCCCATCACACTCGTCGTGTACTTCATTTCGCAACCCTAGACTTGTCTCAAGCATTTGACAGTGTTTGTCATACTCAAGCATGGACAGCATTATGCCAGAGAGGAGTAAATCCGTCGCTAATTCACGTGCTTCGTTTTTGGTACTCCCATTCTTACCTTCGCCTTAAGTCATTAGATAATTCTTATTTTGGTCATATCCCTGTTCGTTGCGGTGTAAGACAAGGGGGAGTTCTTTCGCCGTATATTTTTAATGCTTGTATTGAAATAGTTCTATCAAAAATATCGACCACGTGCCTACTAGGACCATTTGATATCTCATATCTGGCTTATGCGGATGACCTTCTTCTGATTAGTCAAACTGAGTCTGGTCTCGCCCGTTCAGTAAAGTCAGTTACTTCTGCTTTCCGCGATATCGGCCTGCACCTAAATATTGACAAGTGCGAGTTTCTTGTTTTCAACGGTAATAATTGTTCAGATTCACTACACTGCGGTGGTTTTAGTATTCCTCGTGTTAAATCGTTTCGTTGGCTTGGTATAACAGTTTGCGATTCTATGAATGCTCTCCGGTCTCGTGCTGTCAAAGATATTAGTGATAAGCTGAGGCTCGGTTACTCTAAGATTGTAGCAAATCGTGGACACTATAGGAGAAGAGCGCTAACTCCGCTTTACTCAAATTTTTGCGATCATTCTGTACTCTTCTGTTCTGGTATTAGGCCACTTCTGTTGACTGGTGATCTAAAACGTATTCTTATAAATTATTACCGGTACTGCAAATTTCTTTGATATCTACCTCGTTCTTACCGGAATAAAAAACTGGTTAAAAGTATTGTGCGACAGATATTACTGGTGCTTTCGAAAAATTATCTGCCAATCTAGCTATTGAAGCGATTTATAGGCTAGGATGTTTTCATCGCCTTATCCGTCTTTTTTCTGTATGTGATTAAATTTGTTTCTTGTATTACTTTTGCTGCTTTTCTTTTGTATTTTACTCCACTTAACCTCTGTTTTTGTAAAGTGGGTGATATATATATATATATATATATATATATATATATATATATATATATATATATATATATATATATATATATATATATATATATATATATATATATATATATTTATTTACAGATATATCACGTACAAATGAACGTGATGTAGATAACGCATTTTTGAGATTTAGAGGGATTTTAAACTGATTTTGGTGAATGGTGGGACAATTTTGCAGGGTTACTTTTTATTAAGATTTAGGAATGCTCTTAGCTGGTATTACTATGGGAAAAGCTAATCAAAGTATATGTAAAAACTGCATCTAAGAAAGGTTTCTCTGAGACTGTACAAAGATCAATCTTTCAAACCAATGAAATTGAATAAATACAATCAGAGGCAACGCTACAGCGTTGCCTATAGTAAAGGTCATGAGGCTTTAACGTTTTATTATTATAATTTTTTTCTAGAAGCACTTCATATAGAAGGGTGGGGGTCGTATAAACTCCGATTGGTTAATCCGATTGGAAATCGGAAGTTTTAGTAACCTTTTAAAGAGTCAAAATAGTTAAGATGACAATTATCCCCCCCCCTTCACACCCTTTTTCCCCAAATGCATCCAATATAACTTTTGAGATGGCCCTTGTATTTATCAGATAACAAAACTCCGGAGTCGGCACAAACCCCAAGGGCCTGGAGGCAGGCGTTGTAAGTTATGCCCTGGAGGTACGTAGAGTTCTTATGGAAGGAGTGGAAGGAGTTCATTTGATTGGAAATTGAAATTTGTAGAAAACATTTGAGGGTCGAAAGAGATTCGAGGGCTACTGGCCCCATCCCCCAGGCCCTTTTTTCCCCAAACTCTTTTAGTACAAATTTTTAGATAGCCATTTCGTTAAAAGTAAGTCAAAAAAAAATCTGGGTCGACACTACCCCCTGGAGCCTAGGGGCAAGTATCTTAAGTTAAGCTCAGGGCAAATAAGGTTTATATGTAAGGACTGGACTTGTGGTCCCACTAGATGAAATTACATAAAATAAGCAGTTTTTTCAAGTGAAAATAAGGAGCAGCCTTAAAGCTTAAAACGAAAAGAAATTATTACGAATATGAGGGGACAGCCCCTCATCAATACCTTGCTCTTTACACTAAAGTTTGACTTTTACTTCCAATAATTTTATGAATGACTATGATACACAAAAACCGTCTAATAAGAATAGAAGCTTTTTAAAATATATAAAAAACACCTGCATTACTTGCAGCACTTCCCCCGGAAGTTGTGAGCGGTCAATTCATTCACAAAATTATAATTTTTCGATCTTTAAACCATGCTGAACAAAATTACTATCTCAAAATTTTGATTAAAAAACTTTGGGGAAAAAGGGGGTGGAAGGGGGCTAGCTACCCTCCAATAACGTTGTCACTTAAACAGGGGACTACAACTTTCTATTTGTTATTAAATAATCCCTCTTAAGATCTTGTAGGATCAATGTTTTGATACAATCACCCTTGGGGAAAACAAACAAATCAGCACACATCCGTGACCTTGTTTTTGGCAAAAATTCAAAATTCCTCATTTTTATATATATGAGATTGAAATCTCTAAAGTAGGGTTCTCTGATAAGCTGAACCTTATGGTATGATTTTCATTAAATCATTTCATTTTTTAGGGGCGTTTCCCCTTTTTTTAAAAATTAGGCAAATTTTTTCAGGCCTGAAACTTTGGTGGGTAGCATAGAACTTTATGAATTCTATATTTTGAATAAACATCAAAATTCAATTCTTTTGATGTATCTACTATTATCAAGACTCTGACTCTTACAGTTTCGGTTACTATTGAGCCGCATCGCTCCGTACTTACAGTTCGTTACCACGAACTATTTGATTTACTAGGTCAAACAAAAGCAGTTACGTATTTTCTCGTTCTTTCTGCTTCTAAAGTAATTAGGACAAAAGTATTTGGGTTCTTTCTACATATTGAATATTTAAGTTAGAGGGCTTGGGAAAATGAATCATACTTTTTCTGCTCTACCTATTGTGCAATCTCCCCCTCCCCTCTCTTCCGCACGAAATTTTTATTTTATCAATGTTTCTTCTGTAATTTTTCCACGACTAAGAACTTGAAACTTAAACCTGCCAACTATAACTGTAATTCCAAAATTGACATGTTTTTTTTTAAGATTTTATACACTAGCCTTAAGCTTAAAATATTATATTCTGCTAAGCCCCGTTTAATTTTCAAAAACACTGAAACGCAAGAATTTGTTAATTTCAACTAGAAGTAGTCAACCCCTTAGTGAGTTTATTTCTTTATTGATTCTTTCCTTGAAATTCCTCTACTAACTTATTCTTTTGCATTTGCATAAAATATTCTTATGATAAACAATTTGCAAGTAATAGACAACAAAGTAAATTTTTATTTATGAATATCTAATATTTTTTATGATATATAATTAAAGAATAAAAACACTCTATCCAGTTTAACAGACTTCAATATAATGAACCGTAACTTCAATTTTTGTTGAAGCCTTGGGACTGTTTCGTTTGTTATTAACAATTTTTGAAGGGTTGCGTCAACTGTAAAGTTGAAGAAGAAACAATACTTTTGGCCAACCTAAAAGACATCTAAACTTATCTTCTGATGTAGATTAAATTTTTGCTTAAGTTAGATACTAGTATCGTAAAGTTTATTATAAGAAATATAGTTAAAGAGACTTGTTCCAAACTTCAAATAAAATCCGAAAAAACTTCAAATACGTAAATTAATTGTTATAACCCTAATTTGGAAATATTTAGGCTCAAGAGACAGAGACTACTGGGTTGTTTGTGATTATTGTACATCAGTATCTTTTATTAGGTTAACAAAAACTGTATAATGTAAACCTTCGTTTCCGACGATACTGCACAAAGATCAATCCGTCAAACAAATGTAGTTTCAACAATTAAAAGCCTTTTTTTATCAGACGAATCTTTTCAAAATCTTTTGAGATTAATGCAGGATGGAAAAATAACCTCTAAAGACCACCCCAAACACACATCCGGACGGAATACAAATCAAATAGGAAATCGGATTGAATTCAAATCGAATAGTTGTGGGCATTAAGCCATGGCTAATTGTAGAAAAAGCCAAGACAGTTAGTCCGATTGAGTGAGAGGCAGATCTTGCATGAGCCCCCTTATTAGGATTGTATGCAAATGATGTTAGTTCATTTGTTAATAGATAAATCTATCTATTATCCGTACATACGTGTGTTTACTCTTTAGGGCAATATTTAAAATTTAATTTGATATTTTATATAATCATTTGATAAATGATATTTAATATTTTTTATAATATTATAAATTAAATTAAGAAATTGTATTTTTAGGCCCTATTTATTTTGATTACGCAATTAAGACGGGCCATGATTCTTTTGTTTTGTATATCTTGTTTGCATTTCCCGCCCGGATCATCCCGTTAATCTTTCCAAGTATTATTCTTAGTTAAATGAAATGTTTCAGAAACTCAACAGCACTCTCACTGGAAAGTAAAACCTTGTAAACAGAACGAAAGACAAAAGTCCACTAAAAAAAACTCTGAATGACAAACTTTCTGAATTCAAATATTTTACTATCAGGCCCATATCCCACAGTCGCTAATTGGTCCTTGTGACTCAACTGCGCAAAGTAAATCTGGGACATAAGGTGCACTTTTTGGACGATTGTATGCAGCTGTCCATTTTTAACATTCCATTTCAAACTCACCTAATTTCTAACATTCTTTAGAATTTTTTAAAATCCGAAATTTCATATTATATATAACAGCCTAATTTTATATGTAACATTCTTATCGAATATTGCAGTCTATCACCCGGAAGAAAATGTATTTCACCAGGTCATCATTTTGAGAAAACAAGTTAACAAAGAAGACAAACTGCGTTGCAAGATGCAAAATTAAAGAGCAATATATTCTTTGCCGATACAAGCAATAATTTGTTTGCGTTATATTCCAGTAACAAAAATTAGTGATACAATAAAAATGCTGAATTTTTGAACAAATTCCAACATGAAATACGAATAGTCTAATCCTACTTGGTAAATATGCAGTTCACAACATAATTTGGCTAGGATGAACGTGGATATATCACTTGATAATTTTTTTATGCTGTTTAGTAATTCAAAAACTGATTCTTTGGAAAATTTTCAGCCCATAAAAGGTTAAAAGGGCTCAAAAATGTCTTTAGTAACCAAAATTTCAAAAACTGTTAATGAAAAAACATGCTCCTGGGAAAGTTCCTTAAAAAAACCTAGCCTTTGCTACGGAATCTATATTCATGTGCTTGCTTTATCTGAGCTTACTTTACTTTATCTACTTTACCCATGCTTACTTTACCTGAGGAATTATTTCTTTATCATTTCTGAGGCTCAATCTGTCGCTAGCGCCCATGAGCTTTAGTATTTATTAATTAAAAAAAACAAGTTTTTTGAAATGAAAGAAAGGAGCGACATTAAAACTTAAAACGAATAGAAATTACTCCTTATATGAAAAGGTTTTTCCTCCTCGACACCCCGCTCTTTACGCCAAAGTTTTTTTTTGTTTTAAAAAGTAGAGTTGCGAGAAAGAATCAAACTTTAGCGCAAGGAGCGGGGTGTCCAGGAGGAAAAGCCCCTATCATATACGGAGTAATTTCTGTTCGTTTTAAGTTTTAATGTCGCTCCTTACTTTCATTTCAAAAAACTTGTTTTTTTATTTAATTTCTGAAAGTTTTTGAATTAATGCATGTCTGATTTTGGCTCTCCGTACATAAATTATTAAAATGAAATTTCCATGTTAATTCTTTTTTTGGCTAAATGGCTTTCTCTTAGTTTTGATCAGACGATTTTGAGAAATAAGGGGTGGGAAAGGAGGCCTAGTTGCCCTCCAATTTTTCGGTTACTTAAAAAGGCAACTAAATCTTTCATTTTTTAACCAACCTTTTTATTAGTAAAAAATATACGTAGCTTAATAATTAACTTACGTAACAAACTTTTATATTCTTATATTTTTGATTATATATGTGAGGGGTTGGTCCCCTCGTTAATACCTTGCTCTTCACACTAAATCTTGTTTTGTCCCAATTCTTTAAGAATGACCCCTGAATCAGAAAGGCCGTAGAATAAATAGTTGAAATTACTTAAATTTTTTTTAGCATAAAGAGCGAAGTATTTATCTCCTCCTAAATACCTTGCTCTTTATGCTAAAGTATTTTTAGAACCCCTCATATGCGTAATAATCTCTGTCCGTTTTAAGGTTTAATGCTTCTCCTTACTTTCAATTGAAAAAACTTTTTCATGTTTATATTTTCATTGTTTGTTTTTTTTAATAGTAATGCTAGAAAATCCTGCACCCTTTTCATTGAATTTCTTTTCCTCCATGAAATATTCCTCCAAGGGAAGATCCTCCCATATAGCCCCCTCCCCTGAACCCCACACCCAAACCAAAAAAATCCCCCTGATAACGTCGGTACACTTGCCAGTAACCATTAATGTATGTAAACATTGGTCAAAGTTTGTAACTTGCAGCCCCTCCCCCAGGGACTGTGGGGGGTAAGTCATCCCCAATGACATAGTTATTAAGGTTTTCGACTATGCGGAACAAAATGGATATCTTAAAATTTTGATCCGTTGACTTTGGGAAAAAATAAGCGTGGGAGGGGGCCTAGGTACCCTCCAATTTTTTTGGTCACTTAAAACAGGCACTAGAACTTTTCATTTCCGTTAGAATGAGCCCTCTTGCAACACTCTAGGACCACTTGGTCGATACGATGACCCCTGGGAAAAAAAAACAAATAAACACGCACCCGTGATTTGTCTTCTGGCAAAAAATACGAAATTCCACAATTTTATAGATTGGACCTTGAAATTTTTTCTATAGGGTTCTCTGATATGCTGAATGCGATGGTGTGATTTTCGTTAAGATCCTATGACTTAGGGGGTGTTACCCCCTATTTTCCAAAATAAAGCAAATTTTCTCAGGCTCGTAACTTTTGATGACAAAGACTAAATTTGATGAAACTTATATATTTAAAATCAGCATAAAAATCTGATTCTTTTGATATATCTTTTAGCATCCGTTAGCGAAATTCCGTTTTTTAGAATTTCGTTTACTATTGAGCCGGGTCGCTCCTTACTACAGTTCGTTACCACGAACTGTTTGATTTTGAATTTGTAGATGTATCGGAGGTAATAGAAAGACCGAGACAAACTCAAAATAACGCCATACCCTTGCAAGATAGAATACAAAAGACAAGTTTTTTTTAACTGAAAGTAAGGAGCGACAGCTAAACTTAAAACGAACAGAAACTATTCCATATATGAAAGGGGCTGCCCCCTCCTCAACACCCCGCTCTCTGTTGTAAGGTTTAACTCTTTCTCACAAATTTACTTTATAAACAATAAAAAACTATTGTGTAAAGAGTGGGGTATTAAGGAGGGGACAGCCCTTTTCATATATGGAATAATTTCTATTCGTATTAAGTTTTAATGTCGTTTCTTACTTTCAGTTAAAAAAAACTTGTTTTTTACAATTTAATTTCTAAACGTTTTCGAATTAGTGCAGTTTTTGAATTTGGCTCACCATACATAAATAATTAAAGTGAAATTTGCATATTAATTTTATTTTTTTAAATTATTAATAACCTTATAAAAGCCTAAGTTTGATTTATGGTTCAGTTGATAATTATGACTCTGAATAAAAAAAGGCAATTTAATTAGAATAATAACCTTTTTTAAAAATTGAAAAATAAACTTTAGAGTAAGATCGAGCTACTGAGGAGAGCCAACTCATCTCGTATACGTAATATGTTTTGTTCTTTTTAAAGCTTAAAGCTGCTTCTTACTTTCAGTTGAAAAAACTTGAGTCTTATTTAATTGCTAATCGTTTTTAAGTAAGGTTGCGAAAACCAGCTCCCCCTCTATGGAAAATTCCCTTCCCCACGAGAAATTCCTCCATGAAAAGATTCTCCGACGTAACTTAAATTTGAGATATTTGTGGAGCTAATTTTGTAAGGCTTAGTAACAAAACGGTCAAAGAGTTCGAAACTATTTTTATGAAAATGATTCACAAGTTGAGCAATTCTCAAATGACTGAAATGGATTAAATAAAAGACCTTTAAACGATAAACGCAATGATTTATTTTCGTTCTAAGTTTTAATGTTATTCCGTACCCTCAGTTGGAAAAAAATTTTTCTTTTATTTAATAACCACTACAAGCCGAAAACATACAATATATGTGTTTTTTATCATATAAAAATCATAGTTATGAGCCTGCTTAAGGTAAAAGTAAATGCTAAGATTGACTTGAAAATAACAGAAACAAATTATTACTTATATCGGCAATCATTTTACAAAATTCTAACTTTAGCGTAAAGAGCGAGGTCTTGACGACGGGGAGAACTTTCTCATATACTTCATATCAGGGGGTTTACCCCCTGTTAATACCTCTCTCTTTACGCTAAAGTTCAAATTTTGTTCCAATTCTTTAAGAATGACTCCTGAATCAAAAAGACCGGTTAACTAGAATAAATAGCACTTTTGAAATTATTAAAAATACTTTAGCGTAAACAGCGGGGTCTTGACGAGGGGACTAACCCCCTCATATACCTAATAATTTTTGTTCGTATTTAGTTTTAATTGTACTCCTTACTTCCAGTTGAAAAAACTGTTTTTTTCTAAATTTAATTTCTGATAGTTTTTTAAATAGTACCGGAATATCCAGCGCCCCCTTAATACAAATTATCTTCCCTTATGATAAATTATCCCATGGAAAGGTCCTCCCAAGTAGCCCAATCTCCAGATCCCCCCCCCCACCAGAAAAAATCCCCCTGAAAATGTCTGTATATTTGCCAATAACCAGTACTATATGTAAACAATGGGCATAGTTCATAACTTGCAGACCTTCCCCCGGGGACTGTGGGGGATTAAGTTGTCGTCAAAGACATAGCTATAGAATATTTCGACTATGCTGAACAAAATGACTATCTGAAAATTTTGAGCTGGTGACTTTGGGAAAAAACAAGCATGGTAGGGGGCCTAGTTTTTAATCAGATGTTAATCCTATTTGGACTTTTTATTTCAGATATTTTAAATTTTTACTTTATCTCCCCCCTTGGTATAGCAATGGGAAGATAATTCGTAAGTTTGATGTTCCTGATATAAGTGCAAAGTTGGCCGTCCTGCATGGAAGGTTGTCGGAATCAGCTTTTTATCGTTTATCGCCTCATCATCCTTTGGTCCGTCTGTTTGGCTAATCTCATTGTAGCGTTGTGTTTTTTCTATTTGTAGTGTATTTTATTTGCAGTATATTTCATTTTTTTTCTTTTTGTTACTCCACAAGTGCCATAATTTGTAATGACATGGGTTATAAATAAATTATTATTATTATTATTATAACCATTACTATGTGTAAACAATGGTCAAAATTTGTAACTTGCAGCCCCTCCCCCGGGGACTGTGAGGGATTAAATCGTCCCCAAAGACATATTTACTATGTTTTCGACTAAGTTGAACAGAATGGCTATCTTGAAATTTTGATCCGGTTACTTTGGGGGAAAATGTGCGTGGGAGGGGGCCTAGGTGCCCTCCAATTTTTCTGGTCACTTAAAAAGGACACTAAAACTTTTAATTTCCATTATAATGAGTGCTCTTCTATACTCTAGGACAACTGGTTTGATAATATCACCCCCGGGAGAAAAAAACAAGAGCTAAGAGCTCATATGGCACTTGTGACGAGGCGAGAAGAGCTAAGAGCCAAGAGATCATATGGTATGAGGTCTAACAAAATTCTATGAATCAATAGATTGATTTAAAAAGGAAAATAAGAGGCTTAATGCCGGTCAGGATTTAAAATAAGAGCTCTGAGTCACGATGTCCTTCTAAATATCAAACTTCATTAAGATCCGATCACCCACTTGTAAGCTATAAATACCTAATTTTTTCTAATTCTTCCTCTCCCTTTAGCCCCCCAATGGTCGAATCTGGGAAAACGACTTTATCAAGTCAAATTGTGCAGCTCCCTGACACGCCTACCAATTTTCATCGTTCTAGCACGTCCAGAAGCACCAAACTCGCCAAATCACCGCACCCCTCCCCAAAGAGAGTGAATCCAGTACGATTCTGTCGATCACGTATCAAGGACATTTGTTTATTCTATCCACCAAGCTTCACCCCGATTCCTCCACTCCAAGTGTTTTTCCAAGATTTCCCCCTCCAACTCCCCCAAATGTCAAAAGATCTGGTCGGGATTTGAAATAAGAGCTCTGAGACATGAATTCCTTCTAAAAATCAAATTTCATTAAGATCCGATCATCTATTCGTAAGATAAAAATACCCCAATTTTCACGTTTTCCAAGAATTCCGGTTTCCCCCTCCAACTCTCCCCAATGTCACAGGATATGGTCGGAATTTAAAATTAAAACTTTAAAGCACAAAATCCTTCTAAATATCAAATTTCATTAAGATCTGGTCACCCTTTCGTAAGTTACAAATACATCAATTTTCAAAATTACCCCCCCCCCTCCAATTCCACCAAAGAGAGCAGATCCGGTCCAGTTATGTCAGTCACGTATCTTAGACAGGTTTCTATTCTTCCCATCCAGTTTCATCCTGATCTCACCGCTTTAAGTATTTTCTAAGATTTCCGGCCCCCCCAACTGCCCCCCCCCCAATTACGGTTGATCCGGTTGAGATTTAAAACAAGAGATCTGAGTTACGAGGTCCTTCTAAATATGAAGTTTTATGAAGGTCCGATCACTCCTTCGTAAGTTAAAATTCGTCATTTTTTCTTATTTTTCAGAATTAACCCCCCCCCCCAATAGAGCGGATCCGTTCCAATTATGTAAATCATGTATGTAAGACTTCTGCTTATTTTTCCCAGCAAGTTTCATCCCGATCCCTCCAATCTAAGCGTTTTCCATGATTTTAGGTTCCCCCACCCCAAACTTCCCCCAATGTCACCAGATCCGGTCAGGATTTAAAATAAGAGCTTTGAGACACAATATTCTTCTAAATATCAAATTTCATTGAGATCCGATCACCCGTTCGTAAGTTAAAAATACCTCATTTTTTCTAATTTTTCAGAATCAACCCCTCCCCCAACTACCCCAAAGAGAGCGGATCCGTTCCGGTTATGTCAATCATGTATCTAGAACTCGTGATTATTTTTCCCACCATGTTTCATCCCGATCCCTCCACTCTAAGTGTTTTCCAAGTTTTAGGTTTCCACCTCCAAACTCCTCCCCCCCCCCCAATGTCACCAGATCCGGTCGGATTTAAAATAAAAGTCCTGAGCCACGATATACTTCTAAATATCAAATTTCATTGATATCCGATCACCCATTCATAAGTTAAAAATACCTCATTTTTTCTAATTTTTCAGAAATAACCCCCCCCCCCAAATACCCCAAAGAGAGCGGATCCGTTCCGTTTATGCCAATCATGTATCTAGGACTTGTGTTTATTTTTCCCACCAAGTTTCATCCCGATCCCTCCACTCTAAGTGTTTTCCAAGTTTTAGGTTTCCCCCTCCCAACTCCCCCCCCCCCCAATGTCACCAGATCCAGTCGGGATTTAAAATAAAAGCTCTAAGACACGATATCCTTCTAAAAATCAAATTTCATTGATATCCGATCACCCGTTCGTAAGTTAAAATACCTCATTTTTTTTAATTTTTCAGAAATACCCCCCCCCCCCAACTACCCCAAGGAGAGCGGATTCGTTCCATTTATGTCAATCATGTATCTAGGACTTGTGTTTATTTTTCCCACCAAGTTTCATCCCGAACCCTCCACTCTAAATGTTTTCCAAGTTTTAGGTTTCCCCCTCCCAACTCCCCCCCCCAATGTCACCGGATCTGGTTGGGATTTAAAATAAGAGCACTAAGACACGATATCCTTCTAAAAATCAAATTTCATTGATATCCGATCACCCGTTCGTAAGTTAAAAATACCTCATTTTTTCTAATTTTTCAGAATTACCCCCCCCCCCCCAACTACCCCAAAGAGAGCAGATCCGTTCCGTTTATGTCAATCATGTATCTGGGACTTGTGCTTATTTTTTCCATCAAGTTTCATCCCGATCCCTCCACTCTAAGTGTTTTCCAAGATTTTAGGTACCCCCCCTCCAACTCCCCTTAATGTGTTCAGATCCGGTCGGGATTTAAAATGAGAGCTCTGAGACACAATATCATTCCAAACATCAAATTTTATTAAGATTCCATCACCCGCTCATAAGTTAAAAATACTTCATTTTTTCTATTTTTTCCGAATTAAGCAGCCCCCCACTCCCCCCAGATGATCAAATCAGCAAAATGACTATTTCTAATTTAATCTGGTCCGGTCTCTGATACGCTTGCCAAATTTCATCGTCCTAGTTTACCTGGAAGTGCCTAAAGTAGCAAAACCGGGACCGAAAGACAGACAGACCGACAGACCGACAGAATTTGCGATTGCTATATGTCACTTAATTAATACCAAGTGCCATAAAAAAAAATAACACGCACCCGTGATCGGTTTTCTGGCAAGACATACGAATATCCATATTTTTGTAGATAGGACCTTGAAACTTCTACAGTAGTGTTCTCTGAAAGAAAGGAATCAAATTCCTTGACATATATATATATATATATATATATATATATATATATATATATATATATATATATATATATATATATATATATATATATAATTCTATTCTCTTACTCCCAATTCTGTTCTCTGCAAAAAAATAGGAATCAAAAATTTCTAGCGCCAAACGCAGCTCAATGGCTCGCGAAAGCATTAGGATTGTCTATAAATAAGTAGAAAATTTCAAACAGAATTGGGTAATTGATATGATGATGATATAGGCATCATCCGTATATTTATCATAGGGACCACAATAGCGCTGCCTAAGTAAAGAGCGATATGGGCACAATGTCTATTTTTTTTTTTTTTTTTTTTTTTTTTTTTTTTTTTTTTTTTTTTTTTTTTTAGACCTAGGCTTTTCTTATTGAAGGAGTTGTCGTGGAAACTTTGAAGGGCTCATTCGCTTGGAAATTGAAAGGGATAGTGCCTTTTTTAAATACAGACTGACCGGAGGGTGGATACCCCCCCCCACACCTCGCATTTTCCCGAAATACATCTGATAGAAATTTTGAGATGGCCATTTGTTGTCTTAAAAACTTTTAAAAGAGCTCATTTGATTGAAAATTGAAAGGGCTAGTACCCTTTTTAACAGTCGAAAGTGAGTGGAGGACAACTAACTCCGCTCCCACGCCTACCATTTCCTTAAACACATTCAATACAAAATTTTGAGATAGCCATTTTGTTCAAAGTGGTTCAAAAGACCGGAAACTATATCTTTTAGAATGACACCCCCCCACCACCACAGCCCTCAAAGCAAGGGTGATAAGTTATGCCCTGGAGGCATAAGGTATATATAAAACGAATGATCATATTAACATTGGAGGGGGCTATGTGGATTAGTAATCAGAAGTTTTATTACCCATTTTAAGATTCAAAGTGATCAGAAGATGGAACCCCTCCTCCCTCCAGACCTCGTATTTTCCCGAAATACATCTGGTAGAAATTTTGAGATGACCATTTGTTTTGTCGTAGGAACTCCGAAAAGGGGTCTTTCGATTGGAAATTCAAAGTGATAGTGCCCTTTTTAATATTCGAAAGGGAGTGGAGGACAACTAACCCTCCTTCCACGCCCACCAATTCCCAAAACACATCTAATCAACATTTTGAGAAAGCAATTTTGTTCTGCGTAGTTGAAAGGTCTTGATATTATGTCTTTGAGGATAACAACCCTCCCTCTACTGCTGTCAGAGTAAGGGTGGTAACTTATGCCCCGAGTGTATGTAAGGTTTTTATATTATATTTTTATCTTATAAGAGGGTGGTCGTATAAACTCCAGAGGGGCTCATTGGATTGGGAATCATATTTTCTAATTCCTGTTTTAAGAGTCCATGTGGTTGGGGGCAGCTTTCTCCCCCCTTACGTTGTATTTTCCACAAGTGCATCTGATAAAAATTTTAAAATAGCCATTTGCTCAAAAAGAGTCCAAAAATCATATAATAAGTCCTTTTGGGTGGACAGAGTCCAGAGTCTGGGGTTAAGGGTTGTAAATTATGCCCCAGGGGTATAAAAGATTCTTATGGAGGGGTGGTTGTGTGAACTTTAGAAGAGGCTGATTTTATTTTAAATGTATAGTTTCAGTTCCCTTTAAAGAGTCAGACATGATGGAAACCAACTAGCCCCCCTCCCTGATATCGTTTTTTCACAAACAGCATTCAATTGAAATTGTAAGACATCCATTTTGTTACCAATAGTCCAAAATCATATAATAATATCCTTAGGTTAGGCAAAATCCCCTAGAGCTCATGGGCATTGTTTGTAAGTTATTGCCGGGGCATGTAAGGTTATTATGGAATGGGTAGTCATATAAAACTTTGGATCGGACGGAGTTCATTTGATTGGAATTCGAAAGTTTAGTGCAGTCAAAAGTGAATGGAGGGAAATCATCCCCCCTTCCAAGCCTGTTATTCCTCAAAACATATCTGATCGAAATTTTAAGACTTATTTTGTTCAGCATAGTTGAAAGGTCCGGTAGTTATCTCTATGGGGATGTCCACCTCCGCAGAGTCCTCAGGACAGGAACAGTAAGTTAAGCAATTTGCTTATGTTCACACACAGTATATGATACTAAGAAAGATATGCATGTTTAAACTTTACTTAGGCAACACTATTGTGCTCCCTATGATAAATATACAGATGAGGCCTATATCCTCATCATATCGATTGCCCAATTCTGTCTGAAATTTTTAACCTATTTGCAGACAATCCTAATGATTTCGCCAGCCACTGAGCTGCGTTTGTTTCTAGAAGTTTTCGATTCCTATCTTGCTGCCCTCTAATCTTTTTGGTCATTTAAAAAGGGCACTAGAACTTTTAATTTCCGTTTGAGTGAACCCGCCTATATTCTAGAATTATTGGTTTGACACAATCACACCTGAAAAAAAGAAATAAATATCATTCATGATTTTTACTTCTGGCAAAAATAACAAAATTCCACATTTTTGAAGACGGTAGCTTAAAACTACTACAGTAGAGTTTTTGGATAAGGTGTATCGAATGATGTGAATTTCATGAAGATTCTTTGAGTCTTAGAGGTTGTCCTTCTCCCTTTTTCAAGAATCAGACAGGTTTTCTCCGGCTCGTAGCTTTTGATGATTAGCACTAAACTTAATCAATCTTATTTACTTGGAATCAACATAATAAGCAAAATCTTTGGGTTTCTATTGAGCCGCATAGCTATTTACTTACAGTTGCTCAAAGAAATAATTCCCGGACCTTTCAATTATTTGAACGAAACGGCTATCTCAAGATTTTGATTGAATGTGCTTGGGAATATGGTGGGTGTGGAGGGGGTGGTCATGGTAGTTTCCCACTAATCATTTTCAACTTTTAAAAAGGGTACTATCCCTTTCAATTTTCAGTCGAATGAATTCTTTTCGTAGTTTCTAAGACAACAAAAGGCCATTTTAAATTTCTATCATATACATTTCAAGAAAATGCGAGATGTCGGGGGGGGGGGGGATCTACCCTCGGATCACTCTGAATTTTAAAAAGTTCACAAGAACCTTTGATTACCAATCGAATGACCCCCCTTCGAAGATTATACGACTACCCTTTCTATATATAATCTCTATGTCCCCAGGGCATAACTTACAAACCTTGCCCTGAGAGCTGTTTGGGGGGGGGGGGGTTGTCATTCTCAAATACATAATTTCAGGACCTTTGAACTACGTTGAACAAAATGGCTTTCTCAAAATTTTAATTGAATGTGTTTTGGGATATTTTAGGCGTGGGAGGGGGGTTAGTTTCTCTCCAATCACTTTTGACTATTAAAAAGGGTACTAGCCCCTTGAATTTCAAAGCGAATGAGACCTTTTCGCAGTTTCTACGACAACTTCCTTCAAGACGAAGTGCCCTGGTCTAAAAAAAAAAAATAATACATTGTACTCACATTGTGCTTTACTAATGCAGCACAATTGCACTCCCTGTGATGCAATCAATCAATCAATCAATCAATTTATTAATACTAAAAGAAAAACTATTACAAAATTAAATCAGTTACTAGGCCCAAGGATGGTAATGGACCACAGAGAACAAGAATAAAACACTTTTATAATATATATATATATATATATATATATATATATATATATATATATATATCTATATATATATATAAAAACAAAAAAAAAACAACAAAAAAAAAACACTGGAACAAGACAAGGACATTTAACAGATAGAAGATTTAGAAGGAGATTTAACATATAGCTGAAAATAATTTTAAAAGAAGAGAAGTGACATACAAATTAGGATAGAATTAAAAAGAGAGACAAAAATTATTGAACTGGAAAGACCAGACGAAATAATGCGTTTGCAGAAAGAAAAAGAGGGACATCCGAAGGGATGGAGTTCCATAATAGAATTGACTGATATACTGGAGACCTCTGAGCTGCTGTAAAGGATCGTTTTTGGTAAAATAAATCGTCAAGAAAAATTACGTAAAGAAGAAAAGTACCTACCTGAGCCTGTCCGTGAGAAAAACTGCTGCAGGGTCGGTACAGCAGTGAGATTAATATATAGATTAGGCCTATATCCCTTTCATCTAAATTATCCAATTCAGTTTGAATTTTCTACTTATTTATAGACCCTTTTAAATCTTTTGCCAGCCACTACGCCGCGTTTGCCGCTAGTAGTTTTCATCTTTCCATGTTAAATCGTAGAACATGGAAGATCTGCCTCTTATCAGTTATGCTTCAAAAGTTTTAAACACTTAATGTTATTTGCTAGCTGAAACTTGAAGTCAGAGTTACCATCAGCTTTACCATCAGAGTTACCATCAGAGTTACCAAGACATTTCAGCTTTTAAAAATTATTTAAATTCATCTTAATAACTCTAAATAGATGTGTTTTCGAAAGAGCTTTATAACCATTTAAGACAAAAATAGTTTCAAATTACATATCGTAGTGTACAAATATTGATACAAACAAATTGTTTAAACATACATTCTGAAATAGCATAGCTATGCTAACAATATTTTCCATGATACAATATAAAATTTTTTAGCACATAAAAAGACTTAAAACGTATATAATCGAAATATAAAAGCAGAAATGATGAGTAATTTGGAAGAGCCATAAAATGCTAATTCCTTTTACATGTATATTAAAAAATAATTTTTTTCAACTGAAAGTAAGCAGAAACATTAAAAATTAAAAAAAGAAAAAAACTATTACGAATACGAGGGGGGATGCCACTCCTCAATACCTCGCTCTTTACGCTAGTTTGACTTTTTGTTCTAATTTTTCAAGAATGACTCATGAAACACAAGTGCCGTTTAAATAGAATAGTGCCGTTAAATAGAAAGCTTTTTTTAAAGTTCAGATAAACTTTAGCGTAAAGAGTGAGGTATGGAGAAGGGGGCAATCCCCACATATTCTGAATAATTTCTGTTCGTTTTAAGTTTAATGTTGCTCCCTGGGGCTCTGGGGGGTTAAGTTATCCTCAAATACAAAGTTATTTGATCTTTTGACTATGCTGACCAAAATAGCCTCTCAAAATTTTGATCGGAAAATTTTGGGAAAAACTGGGCATGGGAGAGGGGCTTATTGCCCTTTAATATTTTTGGTCACTTAAATATAAGAACTAGAACTGTTAATTTCTGTTTGAATGAGCCGTTTGCCTACATTCTAGGATTATTGGTTTGATACGATCACTCCTGGGAAAAAAGAAAAAAAAACGCATTCGCGATCTTACTTTTGACAAAAAATAAGAAAATCCAAATTTTTGCTGATGGGATCGTAAAATTTTTACAGTAGGGTCTTCGGATACACTGTATCTGATGGTGTAAATTTCATTAAAATATGTGATTAACATTCATATATATATATATATATATATATATATATATATATATATATATATATTCTTAGGCCTCTCCATCTTGGCCTGAAACTGACGGCTGGGGCCCTAGGGGTGGAGAAAAAGAATTTTGTACACCACCAAGTAAGACTGTTCTAAAAATGGGGAAATATGAAAGCCTTGTATCAGATTACCAAGCCCTAGTGGGCACTAGTAGCCCATAAGCCTGTGTCACCTGAGCCTCGGCTCAGTTTTCTTAGGCCTCCACACCAAAAAAAAATATATAAAGCCTCATCAGGGTTTCTAGCGCACAGAGAGAGTCCTGGTTTTATTCCACTCTACATACTCTGAATTTTTCAAATTAAACCCTCAGCAGTTCCTTAGATATTACTGGTAAACCCTTCTGACACCCAGCATACACATAGTGTGTTTGATTATTCTCGCCATCCCTAGGTTGCACCATCTAGGTTGCCAACGTTACACTTTTGATGTCCACTTTGTGGAGTCGGCGATACAATCCATACTACAGTGCCAAAGTTTATTTTACTTTATATCCTTTCGAACAAGATGGTTATTCAAAATCTTGATGGAATGGTTTTAGAGAAAAACCAACTAAAAGGGTCATGGGATGGGACTGGCAGTTCTCCGCCACTTTCCAACATTCCCTTTAATGTGTGATAAAATTTTCAGCCATTCTTGAAATACTGCAGATCCTGATTTTGATGAACAGGATGTATATAGTGGCTTTTGATTTAATGTAACATAACTCTCAATATTTCAGAAGTTTCCCCTTTATATCCCCTTAAATCTTCCCTATTCGGATACACACCGAATCAAGCATTTTTCCTTTTTCTAATGATAAATTCGGCGTGTAAACAAATGGTAAATTGTAAAATATACAATCTTTTCCCCGGAACTTTTGGGGAAATTGCATCCCTGGAGGCACGGCTGTTAGGTATTTTGACTAACTTGAACACAATTATAATATCAAAATTTTCTTCAGTGCTGAGCAGAAGGAGTACCTAAAAAGACAAGGAGAGTGGAGGGTGGCTGGCTGCCTTCCAGTCTCTCTTCAACATTCCCTCAGCATACCTCAGAAGTTTCAATTTAGATTTTACTAATATTCTTCAAATATAAGTTCTTTAGATATTGCTAATATTCCTTTAACATATCTAGCATGGGCATAGACATAGTGTGTTGTCTATTCGACATCGCTCTCAACGTATCCTTAAAGTTTCATCTCAATACATTAAGGCTTTTTGGAGACCCAGGATCAGACATTCCCTCTTTTTCAATAAAAAATATTTTATGCTAACAATTGGGAACTTGCATAACTTATAACCCTTGCCCCAGGAGCTGGGAAGAGGCTGGTAACCCCAAGGACGTAATTACTTGACCTTCGGACTATTTTGAACAAAAGTATACTCTCTGAATTTTGATCTGATATATTAAGTAAAAAAATGGGAGGGGAGCTGGCTACCCACTGATTACTTTTGATTCTTGAAAAGAGCACTAGAACTTCGGATTTCCAATCCAATGAGCCCCTTCCAAAATTTATGAGACCACCCATTACATATGAAGCGTCTCAAGGGAAAAAAATGATACACTTTTCAGGCACGTTGAAACCTTCAGGGCTTTTGCTAGAGGGCCATCAATAAGCTCTTCGATTCTAGAGGTGATGGTAAAATGCCATTTTACTCCAATCTGTTTACCGTTGTATGAAAAGTTGTTTCTAAGGTGTTGGGGGAATATCAAACTTGATAGGGCTATTAATTTTTTTTGGATTAAGCCTGTAACAAGGATGCTAAGGGATGATAGATCCCTTCTTTTTGAAGAAAAAAAATGCTCTGTGTCAATCAGTTCGTGGTAAAGAACTGTTTGAAAAAGTGACCCGTGTAAAGCGTTCTGTCAGTAGCCAAATAAAATAAAAATATTTTTTATTTAGTTTCACAACCAGCCAAAACCAGAAATGAAACCCTATGCGAAAACTTCATTGAAAAAATAAAATTTTCAAATTGAAAAGTCTGTGAACAAGAATGATTTTGTATATTGAATTACCTTAATTCTGATTGATAGAATCAGAGCATTGATTTATGAAAAAAAGATCTGACAAAACGAATTTTTGAGACTAGTAATCCAATGTATAAGGTATAGAATAGTAATGGCCTGGCACTTCTTGCGATCTTTTCATTTTCAACCTTATCTGTTTTTCATTTTCAATCTTTCAGTTTTGCTAATAATTTTTAAGCAATTAACGTCATCTTTGACAAGGCTAACATTAAATATTTTATTTTCATTAGACTAAAGTTTCACAAGATTAAAAAGTTTAAAGTTTCACAAGTTTGACAAGATTTCATTTTGACTAAACTCTAATAGACGGAGTAATTGCTATTAAAAAATAGTCAAGACAGATTTTGTTTCATTAAATCTCCACGTGGTTTTACAACTCTTGTCTTGTTAAAAAGTTCAGCTTAGATGGCCCTGTTACATCAGTAAAAAATCAAGTCTGTGTTTACAAAAGACGTCTTTCGAAGCCGAACCATCCTTGGTATTCGGAACTGTCACAGTAATTTAACGAATCAACTAATGCATTTTGTATATGTTTGTGATTAGTTGTATTTTTTCTCCTTTTTTCCTTTGCTTATGTTCCTTCTTTCTTTTTTATATGACGGTAATAATAATAATAATAATAATAATAATAATAATAATAATAATAATAATAATAATAATAATAATAATAATAATAATAATAATAATAATAATAATAATAATAATAATAATAATAATAATAATAATAATAATAATAATAATAATAATATAATAATAATAATAATGATAATAATAATAATAATAATAATAATAATAATAATAATAATAATAATAATAATAATAATAATAATAATAATAATGTATCAGTCTGTGCTACACGCAGTTAATAAATATTTATGTAAAAAACAAAACACAGTTTTGAAAATTTTAGATGGTGAGAAACTTGATGGAATTGTGCCTTCCTGAATTTCCAATCAAATGAGCTATTTTCAAAGTTTTAAGACAATAAATGGACATCTCAACGTTTCTACCATATGAATTTCGAAAAATACGAGATGTAGGGGGGGGGGATCCACCCTCCGATTAGTCCGTATTTAAAAAAGGCACTATCCCTTTCAATTTCCAAACGAATGAGCCCATTTCAAAGTTTCTACGACAACTCCTTCAATAAGAAAAGCCTTGGTCTAAAAAAAAGACATCGTGCCCATATCGCTCTTTACTTAGGCAGCGCTATTGTGCTTCCTATGATAAATATACAGATGATGCCTATATCTTCATCATATCAATTACCCAATTCTGTTTGAAATTTTCTACTTATTTCTAGACAATTCTAAGGCTTTCACCAGCCACTGAGCTGCGTTTGGCGCTAGAATTTTTCGATTCCTGTCCTTCCATGTTAAATCGTTAAAGATCTGACTCTTATCAGTAACCTATACTCTTTAATGCGACATTAAAAGGAAACAAGTCTTTATTACCATTTTTATGATTCATCAATCCAACTTCTGAACAAGACCCTTATCCAATATAACGATTTAATTAGTATTCATTTTATGCAAGAAATTTTTTAGATGAATAATGTTATTTCTACCTTAACTCTGAAATCAGAGTTACCATCTTTAGAGGCACGTCAGCTTTTAAAAAGTTGTTTAAAAACAAAATTAAAGATTGCAAGTAGTTTTTGCTCAATAATAAAGAAAAATTCTGCGGAAAGCAAGTAGCAACATTAAAACTTAAAACAAATAAAAATTATTACGAATACAAGTTTTCCGCCTCCTCAATGCCTCGGTCCTTGCGCTAAAGTTCGACTTTTTGTTTCAATTATTTAAGAATGAGTCATAAGACAAAAGGGCTGTTTAATTAGAATAATAAGCTGTTTTGAAAGTTTGGAAAAATAGTGTAAACAGTGAGATATACAGGAGGGGACAATCTTCTCATATTCGTAATAATTTCTGTTTATTTTAAGTTTTAATGTTGCTTTTTAATTTCAGTTGAAAAAGACCTTTTCTTTTTTATACTTAATTTTTGATTTTTTAACTAATGCTTGAAAATCCAGCTCCCCCTCCATTAAATCCTCCCCCACGAGAAATTCAACGTGTTCGGGGATATTGTAGGTGTGGAAGAGGGTTAGTTACTCTCTGTAGTAAGGAGCGATCCGGCTCAATAATAAACAAAACTCTAAAAAATGGAATTATGATACCAATAGCTACATCTAAAGAAACACATTTTAATGTTGATTTAAATATTTAAGTTTCATCAAGTTTAGTCTTACCCATCAAAAGTTACGAGCCTGAGAAAATTTGCCTTATTTTAGAAATTAGGAGGAAACACCCCCTAAAAGTCATAGAATCTTAACAAAAATGACACCATCAGATTCAGCGTATCAGAGAACCCTGTTATAGGAGTTTCAAGCTCCTATATACAAAACTATGGAATTTTGTATTTTTTGCCAGAAGGCAGATCACGGATGCGTGTTTATTTGTTTTTTTCCAGGGGTGATCGTATCGAGCCAGTGGTCCTAGAATGTTACGAGAGAGCTCATTCTAACGGACATAAAACGTTCTAGTGCCCTTTTTAAGTGACCAAAAAATTGGAGGGCACCTAGGCCCCCTCCCACGGTAATTATTTTCCCAAAGTCAACGAATTAAAATTCTGAGATAGCCATTTTATTCAGTGTAGTCGAAAAACCTTATAACAATGTCTTTGGGGACGATTTACTCCCTCACAGTCCCCGTGGGAGGGGCTACAAGTTACAAACTTTGACCAGTGCTTACATACAGTAATGATTATTGGGAAGTGTACAGACGTTTTCAGGAAGATTTGACTCTTTCTCTCATCTCTTCTTTTTAAAACAGTAAAAAACTGTAGCGTAAAGAGCGGGACATTGATGAGGAACCAGCCCCTTTCATATACGAAGTAATTTCTGTTCGTTTTAATGTCGCTCCTTACTTTCAGCAAAAAAAACTTGTTTTTTTTATTTAATATCGCTATCATATCAATTACCTATACCTGATTCTGTTTGAAATTTTCTACTTATTTAATAACACTCCTAGACTTTTTGCCATCTATTACGCTGCGTTTGCCGTTAGTAGTTTTAATTTGCTATCTTTACATGTTAAAAATCTGTTTCCATGTTAAAAACGTGAAAGATCTGACTATTATCAGTTTTGTCATAAATTTTTAAACTAATTATGTTACTTCTAGCTGAAACTTGAAATCAGAGTTACCATCTTTCAAGACACTTCAGCATTCAAAAATTGTTAAGAAACTAGGAAAAAGAATATTTGAGATTTATGTTTTCGAAAGATATTTATAATCATTTAAGACAAAAATAGTTTCAAATTACTTATCGTGTTTTACAAATATTGGTATGAACAAATTGTATAAATATACATATTAAAATAGCATGACTTTGCTCAAAATATTTTTCATAATACAATATAAAGATTTTTAGCACATAAAAAGACTTATAATAAATAAACGTATATAATCGAAATATAAAATCCGAAATGATGAGTAATTTTGAATTACCATAAAATGCCAATTCTTTTTACTCGTATATTAAATAAGAGAAAATAATAATTTTTTCAACTGAAAGTAAACAGAAACATTAAAACTTAAGAAAGAAAAAATTATTACGAATACGAGGGGGATGCCCCTCCTCAATAGCTCACTCTTTACGCTAGTTTGACTTTTTATTCCGATTTTTCTAGAACGACTCATGAAAGACAAGTGCCGTTTAAATAGAATAAAGCTGTTTTTTAAAGTTCAGATAAACTTTAGCATAAAGAGTGAGGTATGGAGAAGGGGGCAATCCCCTCATATTCGTAATAATTTCTGTTCGTTTTAATTTTTAATGTTGCTCCCTGGGGCTGTGGGGGGTTAGGTCATCCTCAAGTAAAAAGTTATTGGATCTTTTGACTTTTGACTGTGCTGACCAAAATAGATTCTCAAAATTTTTATCGGAAGACTTTGGGCAAAATTGGGCGTGGGAGGGAGGCTTGTTGCCCTTTAATCTTTTTGGTCACTTAAAAAAAAAGAACGAAAACTTTTATTTTTGTTTGAATGAGCCCTTTGCCTATATTCTAGGATTATTGCTTTGATACGATAACTCCTGTGAAAAAAAGAAATAAACATGCATTCGCGATTTTACTTCTGACAAAAAATAAGAAAATCCAAATTTTTCGCGGATGAGATCTTAAAATTTTTACAGTTCGGTTTTCGGATACACTGTATCTGATGGTGTGAATTTCATTAAGATTTGTGATTAAGATTCATATATATATATATATATATATATATATATATATATATATATATATATATATATATATATATATATATATATATATATATATATATATATATATATATATATATATATATATATATATATATATATATATATATATATATATATATATATATATATATATATATATATATATATATATATATATATATATATATATATGTATATATATATATGTATATATATATATATATATATATATATATATATACATATATATATATATATATATATATATATATATATATATATATATATATATATATATATATATATATATATATATATATATATATATATATATATATATATATATATATATATATATATTCTTAGGCCTCCACGGCAAAAACAAAAATTTTATATATAAAACTTTGTCAGGGTTTTTAGTGCCCAGAGAACATGCAGGTTTTGCCAAGGGCGAGTGACTCCGGCACTCTCTGTCCATCTTGGTCTGAAGCTGACGGGTGGGGCCATAGGGATGGAGAAAAAGAATTTTGTATACCACCAAGGAAGAATGTTCTAAAAATCAGGAAAATATGAAAGCTTTGTATCATATTACCAAGCCCTAGTGGGCACTAGTAGCCCATAGGCCTTTGTCGCCTGAGCCTTGCCTCAGTTTTCTTAGGCCTCCACACCAAAAAAAAATTATATAAAGCCTCATCAGGGTTTCTAGCGTACAGAGAGAGTCCTGGTTTTGTTCCACTCTACATACTCTGAATTTTTCAAATTAAACCCTCAGCAGTTCCTTAGATATTACTGGTAAACCCTTCTGACACCCAGGATACACACAGTGTGTTTGATTATTCTCGGCATCCCTAGGTTGCACCATCTAGGTTGCCAACGTTACACTTTTGGTGTCCACTTTTTGGAGTCGGCAATACAATCCATACTACAGGGCCAACATTTAGTTTACCTTTGTACCATTTCGAACAAGATGGCTATTCAAAATCTTGATGGAATGGCTTTAGAGAGAAACCAACTAAAAGGGTCATGGGATGGGATTGGCAGTTCTCCGCCACTTTCCAATATTCCCTTTAACGTGTGATGAAAGTTCAGCCATTCTTACTCTCGATATTTCAGAAGCTTACCCTTGGTATTCTTATCTTTTTTTAATACACCCAGAAATAAGCATTTCCCCTTTTCCTAATGATAAATCCGATGTGTAAACAATTGGTAAATTGTATAATTTACAATCATTTCCCTGGAGCTTTTGGGGAAATTGCATCCCTGGAGGCCCGGCTGTTAGATCTTTGACTAACTTGAACACAATAATAATATAAAAATTTTAGTCAGTTCTTAGCAGAAGGAGTACCTAAAAAGACAAGGAGGTTGGTGGGTGGCTGGTTGCCTTCCAGTCCCTTTTCAACAACCTCTAAGCATACCTCAAAAGTTTCAACTTAGATATTGCTAATATTCTTCAGATATAAGTTCCTTAGATATTGCTAATATTCCTTTAACTTATCCAGCATGAGCGTAGACATAGTGTGTATCATTCTCTTTGGCATCCCTCTCAACATTTCCTTAAAGTTTCATCTTAATACTCTAAGGCTTTTTGGAGACCCAGGATCAGACATTCTATCGTTTCCAATAAAAACATTTTATGTTAACAATTGGGAACTTGTATAACTTATAACCCTTGCCCCAGGAGCTGGGAGGAGGCTGGTAACCCTGGAGACCTAATTACTTGACCTTCGGACTATTTTGAACAAAATTACTCTCTTCGAATTTTGATCAGATTTACTAAGTAAAAAAAAATGGGAGGGGAGCTGGCTACCCTCTGATTACTTTTTATTCTTAAAAAGAGCACTAGAATTTCCGATTTCCAATCCAATGAGCCCAATCCAAAGTTTATGAGACCACCCATTACATATGAAGCGTCTCTAGGAAAAATACGATACACTTTCGAGGTACGTTGAAGCCTTCAGAGCCTTCTCTAGAGGCCTTATCAAAAAGTTCTTCCATTCTAGAGGTGATGGTAAAATGCTTTTTAACTGTCTTTGTATTTTGTATTTGTATCTTGTAGATGAATTTTGTATTTATTGCCGGAAGACAGATCACTGGTGCGTACTTATTTGTTTTTTTTTCCCAGGGGTGATCATATCGACCCACAGGTCTTACAATGTCGCCAGAAGGCTCATTCTAACGGAAATTAAAAGTTCTTTCGGGGCTTGGGGCTTCCTCCGAGCCTCGCAGAGAAATGCATCGGAGGCGGAACTTTCAAAAAATTTATGATCAGATCTTCTTTTTGGGATGCAAAATAAAAGTAAGAACTATCAATGAAACCATAGATAATGAATGAATGAATGAATGAACTTAATTACCCGTAAAGTATAAAAAACACAAAGTACGGAGTATTATAAATAAATATAAATAAATAAACAAAAACAAATACGATAAACAGCGAAGAAACTAACAAAAGACAATATGGACTAATCAACCAGTATCTATATGGAAAAAAGGCTGCAGAGGGTCATAAACGTGAATAAAGTTGACAGTCTTTTTACATAAATCATCACTGGAAGACCGAATCCGAGAAGGCACATCTACTAAACCAAATCGAGCAATAATTTTTTTGTTTCGGTGCCATCTAGGAAGCCGGAGGAGGAATTTGCAATATCTGAAATAAGCCGTACGTAGAGTATGTCGATCTTTCTTACGAAACAGATGAGCCATGCCTGATAAAAACAAAAGCACAGGGGCGCAATAAGCGTTATAAATCATGCACAAACCGTTGCGGTTGTAACGGCTTTTGTTTGGGGATATTTTTCTGTAAGCGACGTGTAGGTTTTTCACGGCTTGATTCACTAGGGATGAACAGGTAGCGGAAAGTGTTGGGCCGAAACACAGACCAAGCCAACTAACTAAAGAAGAACATGGTAGAACTGCAGTCCCAGTAACGAATGGAGCGACCGCATAAGGGCTATTAAAACAAATAAACTCGCATTTAGACGCATTAACTGACAGTCCAATCTTAGATAGTTCATTGGTTAATATAGTAAAATTAGAAAGCAATCCACGGCGAGTCCGGGCAACAAGAAGAACGTCATCTGCATATGCAATAGAAGACAAACCAGTATTACCGTAAAAAACAGAACTTCTAAGGGGACGCAGGCACGATGCAAGCACGCATTTAAATATACTAGGAGACAATACGGCACCTTGCCGAACTCCCTTATTAATTTTTACCGGGTCAGATATTTGGCCATTCCAGGTAACTTGAATTTTAGACTTTGAATACCAAGAAGACAATAAACTTAGTACGGAAGGATTAACACCTGAAGACGCAAGGGAAAATAGAGCCTGAGAGTGCACAATATTGTCGAAAGCTCCAGAAATATCAACAGTAAGACAGTATAAAGACATTTTAGCTTTTACGGCATCTTTCATGAGTCGGCTTAAAACATGATGTGCATGGGAGCAACCGAAACTTTTCCGAAAACCAAATTGAAAAGGCGTAAAATCACAATTCGACTCAATTTCTGGTAGTAACAAATGTTCAAGCAACTTACTTCAGAAACACGATACTGTAATGGGAAGATAATTCACACATGACGTGGGGTCCTTGCCAGGCTTTTGAATAGACGTTACACGGCCACAAAGGAAACTATCAGGAACAAGCGACTGTGCTAAGCAAGACTGGAAAAATATTTGTAGATGGTTAAGTAGAGCAGGACAATCATAAGCAAAAAATCGGTAAGAAAGGCTGTCACCATCAAGGCTATTTGAAAGCTTAATTTTTCTTAAAGCCCGGCGAATTTCAGATATTGCTACAGGCTGGACATGAGCCTGCAGGAGACGGTATGGTAAAAGCGGTTTAAGCAACTTATAATAAAAAGACTGAAGAAAACTATTAAATAAACTGAACACACGCTTATAATGATCAACAAAATTAGCTAGCTGGAGACAAGATAGGGTAGATGGGGAACATTTCTCACTATTAATAACCTTATTCCAGGAGGCCTTATCGGTGGGGCCTGGCCATGCATTCAAGCGTGCCCTCTTCAAACTGGCCTTAAATTCAAGTTTACACTTTTGTTTCACAGAGAAAACAGCTCCGGAAGATGGTCGGTCACATGATATCCACATACGTAGCCAAAATTTGGCTTTTTGCTTAGCACGTTTTACTTCAGGATCAACGTTCCAATTAGGCTTTCTTGTACCAATCCTAACTTTATCCACAGGCACTGCAGCTTTGGAAGCTGATTTAAGGCAATAAACGATTTGACAATAATAGAAATTTAGGCCAACTGTACTTGAAGGCGAGGAAACTGACGTTTGCAGCAGGTGATATGGCACTTTTATGGTCGAGAGTAAAGCAGTTAGCGTAGCAAGGTATAGTGGGACATTAGCACGATCCCAATTCAACTTCGTATGCCACTTCGGCTGAGCCGAAAGTATTTTGCCAGATAGCTCACAGGACAAATTACAGCTAAGAATAAGGTGATCGTCGTCAATCTTCTCTTCGTCCACCCTGACAATCGATGATATTAAGCTGGAACTGGAAGAGATCACGTGATCCAGGTTCGATTTTGAACAGCCTCTGTTATGAATATACGTGAATGGGAGGCTCTTAACTGCGACGTGATATATGCTAGGAAGGGATTCTAGCAAGAGGATTGATCTATCGGAGGTACCAAGAATGTCACAGTTAAGGTCACCAGCTAAAACCCAATTTAGGTCTTTCAAGTTCCTGGCAATTATAGCGAGTAAATTACTGACTTCTAGTTATTCCACCGAATAAGTTTAGACCAACAACATTCTCGGGATTACACCGAAAGATTTTGGTATCGAAAGACTACCGAAAATATTCATATTCGTTATAATTTCATCGAAACTAGAAGAAAAGGTAGGATTCGTGGTAACTACTGAATCCTGATAAGCATACTCAATAAATTACCAAAACCCAACCATGATATCGAATTATTTTGGGCCGATAGCTTATTCTGGATTCTATGTAATTACCGAATCTCCATAAATATACCGAATAGTTCACTAAATAATCAATAATTTCACTAATTTCTCTCGCCAAATTCGTGAGGTCTACCAAATTCTGGCAATTATGCCGAGTCCCGATTATTATACCGAACAGATTTGTACCAATGGCATATTTGGGATTTTGTATAAATACCGAATCTGCGTAAATATACCGAAAAGTTCTACTATCGAACCTGAACATTTTTAGTAGATTTTGGACCTCTGGCCCAAAATTTTACCGAAATCTCAAAAAGGTGGTGGGGGTGTTACCCCACGACCCTCTTTGCGACGTCCCTGGTCCCTAGGAAGTGACTCCTTCTCTTCTACTGGCTAACTTTGACTCTGTGTGGCTTCGGGGTCTACCTCAAACTCCCCACAAAGCACATAGAGCCAATCCCGATTGTTTAAATGAATTGTCCAGAGCATCTGTTTTTTATTTCCACGAAGTTACATCCCAATATTTCCTGTCTAGGCCAGTGACGCATCCCCCCCCAAATAGTTTTCAGATCCGCTCCAGACATGAAAAAGATCACTATAGACATGTCTTCTGTTCGCATATTAAATTTCATTCGAATCCGATCACCCTTTCCGAATTTACGCATGAATGAATGTTCTCGATTCCCTCTTCCTGCTCTCCCCCAAAACTATCGGACCGAGTAAATTTTTATTTATAAGTCAGTTTGATTGGATCCCTGACAAGACAATCCCTCCATTCTAACCATTTTTTGAGAATTCCAGTCTCCCCAACACAGAACAAAATACCACTTTGAAGAGCAAGATAAGTTACCTTTAATACACCTTGAACACAGTGACATAAAATTTAGACATATCGGCACATTGAAAACAGATTTTTCCCTTTGAAAAGAGATTTGGTATGGCTGGCTTTGGCCTACATCTTAAAATCCATCCTCCTATATTGTGAAGCCGATTTTACCGACACTTGAAATCGTAATTTTGATATAGGCTAGGCTATTAAGTCTGGTGAATACTGGATATTTATAAGACCCCTAGGAGTAGCGTATTCAAATTTGTACTATAGAATCCTTAAACTGGCAACAGGTTAAGAATTGAATTAAGTTAAAACATATTATTTTGGTAAAAAAAAAGAACATATAGAAGCAGAAAAGCCGCCTATCCCCTAGGACAGGTCAGTAGCCAACTTCTTGTACAGCCCACGTTCAGGGAAGCATAATGGTCCAGTTCTAGTAAACTTGATACCTACCCTAAAAAAATCCTGTCACGTAAGGTAAGCCACGTCCTTATTGTACACAAATTATCCAGTGAAAACCAACTATCTGAGCTGACTGATAAGATCAGATGAAGTTATCAGCTGAGAATCAAATCAACCCTGTTTCGAACAAAACAATGGTCTCTCCCGGAATAAGCTGCCGACTAGGTCATTAATTTGGGTCCGTAGCTCACTTCTGCGAATCAAACGCGGTCGGTGGCTTTAGAATCCCCTTTTACGGGCAACAAAGACATATATTGCATTTTGCCAGACAATTGCGAAAGGTCAGGAACTTCAAGTTGGACAGAGCCCAATCCAACAAAAATTGGGAGGTTATTGGAGGAAAATTTCTCTCGGGAGATTTTCCGAAAAGTCGGAAAATCAAGGAGGCACACTCGTGCCTCTATAAAGAGGCGACACACGACAATGTTAAGCGATCTTCGGTTCCAGTGGTCGCAGACGGATGGGGAGGGATGCATTTCGTAGCCCGAGCTCCAACTAAGAAACCTGCAAAATTTCATCCCCCTCCAACTTTTTCTTCATGGGGAAAATCTGGCCGAAAGTTTCGACCTGTCAACCCAAGCCCCCCTTTAACGTTGTCCGATCGGGCTGAAATTCACAAGTTAAGGTCCCCTAGGGCCCAGGAGCTTATCCGCGAAATTTCAGCTTGATCCGATAACTCCTTCCCTGTTTTCCAGAAACCACGCATAGCCACTTAAAATTCATTTACTTTCTTTTTCGCCACGCCTACAGGTCACATCCGACATCGGATCTGGGTGTACGAAGACTCATTCGATGCGGAATTCTCCGAGTAAGTGCCCATGAAAGTTTCGTAGGAAAATCTTAACCCCCCGAAAGTTTCGACCCTCCAACCCCCCACCCCTTTTAACGTTGTCCGATCGGGCTGAAATTCACAAGTTAAGGTCCCCTACGACCCAGGAGCTTATCCGCGAAATTTCAGCTTGATCCGATAACTCCTTCCCTGTTTTCCAGAAACCACCCATTAGCTATTTAAATTAACGGATTTCTCTCCATAAGAGCCCATGTTAATTTGAAATTTTTAAAAGCTATTGAGAAGTTATATTAACACACATGCAAGTTATTAGCTCAATTGGTAGAGCGTGAGACTTTTAATCCTCTGGTCAAGGGTTCAAGTCCCTTACGGGCGATTTTTTTTCACAACATCAAAAAAATTTTGATAACATCTGGACAGCTTATCATTTGAGAGATAACAGAATATTAGCTTCTTATGAGCAAAAGAAGCATTTCGGTCATTCTATCTATTTTTTTTTCTATTTTATACAATGATTTAAAAGCGGGGGTGGGTTCCTCTCCTAATTCCTGTACGAGGAGTACAGGAACTATTAAATTACATCCACCATGGATTGTAGAAAAACGTACAGAATTAATATGAAAAAAAATTAAACCTGTACAAAAGAGTCTTTAAAAGCGGGGGGTTTGCCTCTCCTAATAGTCTTCTTATAGTCCTAATAGTCTAATAGTCCCATGTTAATTTTTGAAATTCTTAAAAGTTACGAATATCAACATTCAAGTACATCAAAATAATCAGCTCGGCACGGCGAGAATGACTGCAAGCATCATAAAAATCCAGCTCCATTCCAGAAAAATTTTTGATAACACCTGGACAGCTTATCATTTGAGAGATAACAGAATATTAGCTTCTTATGAGCAAAAGAAACATTTCGGTCATTCTATCTATTTTTTTTCTATTTTATACAATGATTTAAAAGCGGGGGGGGGGGTGGCAGCCACCCAAGTTCCTCTCCTAATTCCTGTACGAGGAGTACAGGAATTATTAAATTACATCCACCATGGATTGTAGAAAAACGTACAGAAATAATAAGAAAAAAACTTCGTTTTCTTAAAGAGTTAAAGAGGCTGCGTCCCAAAGTCGAACCTTAAAACGTACAGGAATTAGAAGAGGCAGTTGGGGGGCTGCCGCCCCCCAAACCCCCAGCTTTTAAAGACTCTTTTGTACAGGTTTTTTTTTTGGGGGGGGGACTTCATTGTTACTAATTACTAGTTTCGGCGCAATGGTTCTCCTGTCCTCTTGTGTTTAACATTTTTCTAAGTTATTCCATTATTCATTCATTTCAATTTTTTGTTAATTAAAAGAGGGCCTTTCCGAAGCCAAGAGCTGGGGGTTAGCAAAAAAACAAAAAACCTGTACAAAAGAGTCTTTAAAAGCTGGGGGTTTGGGGGGCGGCAGCCCCCCAACTGCCTCTTCTAATTCCTGTACGTTTTAAGGTTCGACTTTGGGACGCAGCCTCTTTAACTCTTTAAGAAAACGAAGTTTTTTTCATATTATCTCCCGATAAATCGGGAGAAGTGGAAGAACTGACGAGAATCAATAGATTCAAGCCTGCTACTGGCCAAGTGCCAGGACCTGGCCTCGAAATCTGGTACACATTTTTTTTTAACTGGCATATTGAATTTTCTGAAAAAATGAGCAAAAATGACCCCGAAGCCACACCGTTTATCGGCGCGCCGCCACGGAAAAAGTTTGGGTGCGCCACCTCCGTTTTCCATTTGGCATGCCATAGCTACCACCGTTTAAATAGCACAGCGCGTTCCGCCGTTTTTTTCCAGGAGTAAATACTTTTCATCGTTTCCACTGTGTCCTTTGATAACCAAAAAGTAATAAAAAAAAAACAGTCACATACCGTTGAAGTTCCTTTTTAGCATGTCCTCGCACACTGTCCTGCCCATGATGATTTTCATATATTAATTGCACTTGTCTGGTCTTGGCTTGCTCAAATACCATAGCATGCCATTGCAATGTGTATCTTACCAAAGTCATACCTACCAAAGTCATAACATCAAAATTTTGAGATAGCCATTTTGTTCAGCATAATTGAAAGGTCAAGTATAACGCTTCTGAGGATGACAAAACCCTGTACGTCCGTACAGAAAAGGGCAGTAAATTATGAAATTTGTTTATGGTTTACCTGTAATATTTTCTTATTGGATAGTAAAAACCTATTTTTGAGGAAGATTCAATTTTATGTGGGGGAATTTTCAAAGGGGTTAATTTTCCATCGGGAGGGCAGCTTCTGAGAAAGAACTTTCATAGGGAGACTATACACAAGGGAATTTACCAGAATTTGTATACAAAACTCTTTTATTTGATATACTTACTCTTTGCAAATTTAATTTTACGCGTGGAGATATTCGAAGAAAATTTCCCAGGGAAAAGTTTCAAAAGAATTGTGGTTGTCTGGGAGATTTTTGTGTGTGGGGGGGGGGGATTTTCCACGTGAAAGAATTTTTTATGGGGGAATTTCACAGGGATAGACTTCCGTTGACACATTTGTAGGGGGGGGATTTCTAGAAAATTGTTCCATAGAGGGAAATTGTCCAGCCTATTTTGAAAAACAGTTAAAAATTAGAAGAAAAACTAGTCTTTTTAAACATAAATAGGGTTAAAAATGATTTCACATGCAGAACTGTCCGCAAGAAGTTTTTTGGGTTAATTTTCAGCAAGGATGGATTTTTAGGGGTGGTGGTGGTTTATCTTATGCGAGAGGAACTTTCCAAGGAAGAAATTTCTTTGGTTTTCCATAGGCAGAAAACGCGTATTTTACGGAATTATATGAAAAACGATCAGAAACTAAATAAAAAACTACTTTTTCAACTAAAACTAAGGAACAGTTTCAAAATTATAACGAAGAGAAAATATCACTAGTTTTTACTTTTTGTCCCAAATAATCAAAAACAGCTCCTGAAACACAAGAGCCGTTTAATTACAGTAAGGTGATTTTCAAAATATAAAACAGACTTTGGCTCTAAGAGCAAGGTATTGAGCAGGGATTATACCCCTGATATACAGAACAATTTCTGCCCTTTTAAGTTCTAGTGCTGTTTTTTAATTTCAGCTAAAACATTATTTTATTTATTTAATCACTAAAAGGCTGAACCAATTCTCAGTGGAAAATATTAACATGTTGCTGATTTGAATAGCCAAAAATAGCCAGTAGTTTATTTTTCTTTATTCTGTGCCCCAAGAATTCCAAACTAGGGTATGTATAATATTCGTTCATCCAATGGAAATTTTTAAGCTTTTTACTCAAAATTTGGAAAAAAAATTGTGCAAAACAAACACTGTTTTTGTTATTTCATTGCTTTGTTATTGAAGTTTGCCAAATCCTAAAGTTAATTGAATAAAAAATAAAATGATAAGAAGTATCGAAATATCGAAAGTAGGAATATCGTTTAATCAAATTACCACCCAACACTATTTCTGAGAGTTTCATCTGATAAGGGAGAGAATTCCTTTTAGGGACACCCCTCCCTCCTCTCTGCCTGGTTTAATTAATATATCCAAATAACTAGACCTCTTCTGATAAAATTCAACAGCCCCTGTGTTTGAGCAGTCGTTCCATGGGTGCCCATAAGGGGGGCAGGAAAGGGCTGCAGTACCCACGGCTGAATGGCTCTGCCTTATATTTTTGTTTTGAGATTTCTATTATACAGAATTAAAAGTCACGATTAGACCCAAAAATCCCCAGTCTCCCCCCCTGAAATTCTTCTATGGGTTTCCATAAGTTGTTCTCACAGAATTAAACGATAAGTTCAATATTAGCGTAAAGGTGAAAGGGGAGTGGTTGAGGAAAGTCCACCTCATTTAGAGAATATCTTCTATTCGTTTCGCAGTTATATATTTTTCTTTACTTTCCTTGGATATTTCTCTTCGTTTGAAAGTAATTCTATTGCTGTTTATTTTTATTTGGAATACTGCTTTTGCATTTCATAGTATTGATGAATGAGTATTTATTGGTGCTTTTCTGTTATAGCGACCCAACTTAAGAATTTCACTGTGTAAAACTCGAGAGCAAACCTAAAACCAGTTTTTCTTCTGTCTGTATTTAGATAGAATAAATAAAAAAACAAGTTTTTTTAAAAAGTAACAACAGTAAAACTTAAAATGAACAGAAATTACTCCGTATATGAAAGGGGCTTTTCCTCCTCAATGCCTCGCTCTTTAAGCTAAAGTTTGACTCTTTCTCTTAACTCTATTTTTAAAACAGTAAGAGCTTGAAGCTTCTACAAGTAGGTTCTCTGATACGCTGAATCTGATGGTGTGATTTTTGTTAAGATTGTATGACTTTTAGGGGATGTTTCCCCCTATTTTCTAAAATCAGGCAAATTTTCTCAGGCTCATAACTTTTGATGGGTGTAACTGATCTTGATGAAATTTATATATGTAAAAACCGCATTAAAATGCGATTCTTTTGATGTAACTATTGGTATCAAAATTCCATTTTTTAGAGTTACCACGAACTGTTTAATTAGCTTACGCTAATTGAAACACAAGAGACGGGTGAAAGAATACATTTAAGTTATATAATTTGTAGTTTACTTGTAGTTTATTTGTAGTTTAACTACTTTAACAAGTAGTTAAATAAATAGTTCCAATAGACAAATCAATGTAAATGTTATCAAACCGCGAAGGGCCTAACATAAGATGACAAAGGACTTTCATAGCGAGATTCGAAACATTTTTTAGGTTTTCAAAACCAAGTCTGCCAAGTTTAAACCAGCAATTTTTTTTTCCGAAGTTTTCCTGTGACAAATAATTTTTATAATATATTGTAATTATGCATTTCATAGTATTTGTCATCACTAGATTTTTAAATAAAGATAATTTCTATTTGACTACTTTGTTCTCTAAATATTGTATAAACTCAACCAGGGATTACTACAACCTGAAGTTTTCAATTATTACGTTCTGTCCATTGCAATTTTTGAAAGGTAAGCCTAGTTGGCAAACCTGATAAATAAGTGATAAATGTGTTTATTTCCTGTTTTTAAATTTCATCGAAGAACTCTTTTGCTTTCGAAGTTGATAGTAAAGTATAGTTAAAGCTATTCGTGGAGTTAAAATTCCGTCAGATTAGACAATTTCCAAGCTCACCCCTCCAAGAATGGCTTTAAATATACTACTACTACTACTAATAACTCACTGCATCACCAAGCCGCCTGAGGCCAACACAGCTACGCACGCTCCTCCTCCAACCTAATCTATTTAAAGCCTCCCTCTTTACACCCTCCCAGGAAGTTCCCATTTCCTTTAAATCCTTATTTATGACATCCTCCCAACCCAGACAAGGACGACCTGCTTTCCGTGTAGCCCCAGACGGTTGGCCAAAAAGGACAATCTTCGGTAATCTGTCATCCTTCATCCGTAGAACGTGGCCTAGCCATCTCAACCTTTCTTTCATTATAGCCCCAGAAAGCGGGATTGAACCACACTTTTCGTACAACCTACTGTTTGAAATACGGTCAGTCAGCCGGGTACCCAGAACAATCCGTAGGCAATTTCTCTGGAAAACATCTAGTAAATTTTCATCTGCTTTTCGGAGTGTCCATGCTTCAGAGCCATATTTGACCACTGTCATCACTGTAGCTTCCAATATTCTAATCTTGGTTTGTAGGCTTATCTTTCTATTCTTCCAAACTTTTTTTAACTGTGAAAAAACACCCTGAGCTTTAGCTATTCTACTTTTAACATCTTCACTGCTCCCACCATCTTTACTAATAATACTACCAAGGTAACTGAAGCTCCCAACCTGATCAATCTTTTCGTTACCTAAGGTCACCTGTTCATCTTCACTTATTCCTAACCTTAGTGACTTAGTCTTCTTAACATTAATTTTCAAGCCTATTTTAGCACCCTGAACTCGTAAAACCTCTAAAAATTCATTCATTTTGCTCACACTTTCATCTAATATGCTTAAATCATCAGCATAATCTAAGTCCAGGAGCGTTCTTCCTCCCCATTTGATTCCATGATCTCCAATTGCCTTTCCTGTGCTCCTTAAGACGAAGTCCATCAAAATGATCCATATAAAGGGGGATAGAACACAACCCTGCTTAACTCCTGATTTAATACAAAACCAGTTGCTAACCTCATTTCCTACCTTAACCGCAGCAGTATTATTCTCGTACATAGCGCAAATCACTTTAATGTATTTTTCTGGTATACCATATAACGATAAGACCTTTGTTAACGCTGTTCTATCAACAGAATCGAAAGCTTATATATATATATATATATATATATATATATATATATATATATATATATATATATATATATATATATATATATATATATATATATATATATATATCAATAAGTCAATGTATAAGTTTGATGAAAGCAACGAATCATGTAACGTCGACGAAGTTGGAGTTTTTTGATATTTCATAAGTTTACACCTATTTTAACCTTGAGGAAAGATGCACCTTTCTGTAATTGTGGTCTTAGTCTGATTTTATTCAAGGTTTTCAATGTAATGGATAAAGATTAAATATATAATAATGCATAATAATTAAGTATTTACGCCTCATGGATTAAACGGGCTGATAGAACATTGTTGAAAGTTACAAAATTATCATCCCTCCCCTTGCAAAATTGACTAGCGCTTTATTGCAATTTCCTCATTTTACCCACAGTAGCGCTATAAGAGGGCATAATAAGGTTATATTAGCGTTTGCTATTTTCGGGTTATTGCTTGTGCCAGTTTGGGCTGTATTTACTACCGAGCAATGACGCATGTCGCAGTCAAGCAGTATTACCATGGTAGTACACCAGCCAAGAGTCTTCAGAGTTTTTTTTCTATTAAAAGTAACTGATATCAATTAGGATTCTTACTTGTTACTAATTTGAGCAGATACAACAGTGTACATTTAGAAGGTTCGAAAAATCTTATTGGCTCGTCCAAATCGATTTGGATTATGTTAAGCTGTAGCTTGAAATCAGAGTAACCATCTTTTCAAAACTTAGACAGCTTTTCAAAAATAATTATTACCTTATGTTATAATAATATTAATTGAAGTTGAAAGGATAGTTTATAACCATTCTTAAATATGAATTTTCAAAAAAAATAATAGGATTTAAAAAAATAAACATTATCAGAAAGTACTTTTAAACGAAGTTTTTAATGAAATTATTATTTATAAAATATTGGTAATAATATTTTTTTTCAAAAATATATCCCAAATATAGCTAATATGATTTGAAACATATACTCTGCAAATAAATTAGTGGAAACAGAAACACAGACATTGCGGCTAAACACAGACATTGCGGCTAAATATATATATTTAATAACAAAAGGTTTCTACGAAATTTTTTCTATTCTAAATTTGATCAGTATAGATATTTTGATCAGTCTGATTGAACTACAGAAAAAGTAATTTTGACGTCCAAAAATATAAAAAGTTGATTCTTCATACACAAGAAAATATTGGATTAATGTTAGGTGCACAAAGGGTAATCCAAGTCAGGATAAGTCATAAGATCAGAGTAAGGCATCTTCTTGGTCAATGGGCAAGAAATTTTCAAGATTTCAATTCCAAGAAATACGAAGGAGTTTTAATTTTGAATCGGTGTTATCATCAGGAATGAGGGGCTATCTAATTTGACTTACTAGTGTACCCTTCTAATGTTTTTACCAGCGTCTATTTATAGTGTTCTAACGTTAATAAAGGCAACTAATAGCTTTATAGTTGTAATTTGGCTCGATAAATAAATACTGAAAGCATAAGCACTCTTGGAAATTGTCAATTATATCGACCACACCAAAGAAGTGAAGCTACGTTAATCCTAATGAAATATACTAAATCATGATGAAAGTTTAATACTTTAGTAACATTTAATTACGGCGACTGCAACGGAGAACAATGGAAAGGAGGCTGCTAAGAACGTTTTATATTAAATACCTCCTAACAAATTATATATATTAAGGATTTAACTTAAATATACACTTATTGTAGTTTATCTTGCTGATATTAAGATAATTATCTTCAAATGCAGAGAGAGAAACCGGTTAAAAAGAAATCAAATTGATATAGCTTTTTGGTGTGGTCGATATAATTGACAAAACTTTCATTTTCTTCCATTCAATACATCTTACAAAATATTTTCAGTAGTTAAAAACTTCATTTATAATTCAAAAATCGAAAGAGAGAATCATAGGCAGGCTAAAAGCAGCGCTTAAGTAAAGACCGGTGTGGGCAGATTGGTTTATTATTTTTCTGACCAAGTCACTTCGTATAGATGAAGCTTTCGTAGAAACTTTGAAAGGGGATCATTCAATTGCGAATTGAAACTTCTAGTGCTCTTTTTAAGAGTTAGGAGTGTTTGTTGGGCAACCAGCCCCCCTCCCGCAAGCTCATCATTTCTCAATCACGTCAAATCAAAATTTCGAAATTGCCAATTTGTTGAGCATAGTCGAAGGGTCCTTTTTTTAACTTTGGATTTTTTTTATTGTTTTTCTAGTTTGAAAGCTTTTTTGAAAGATTGAAAGTTTTTTTTAACTTTGGAATCTGCTGTGCTGGTCTACATAAATAAGATTTCTTGTCTCCATCACGACTTCGATTTCTCAAAAACTGGAAAATGTTGTGCTAAGTGAGTGAACCTTCGGGAAAGGTTCATAAGATGAAATAAGGGCCCAGGTTACCAGTCCCTGACAAGATACCAGTCCCTCACAAGGAGACATAGGCTAGACAAGCCCCAAATAGAAAGATTAAAAGATTCTTTGAAATAAAAATAGTCTATAAAAAAGAAATAAGGCATCATCCTTGCACATGGCCTCTTCTAAAACAACCACTATGAACTTTGAAACTCACGCATTTACATTTTAAAATACTTACCCATACCACTCCCAATTGCTACTTTATATCCCCCCGGGCCTAATAGGCTTTTATATATGTTTTTCTCTTATAAAAGCCTAATAGGCTTTTATATATACTCTTTTAGTTATATTTTCTAAAATCCCAACCTACCATTGCACTTCCTGGCTGAAGGACCTTGAAACGGAGATCAGCACCGCCGGTTTGGACCTTAAGGGTCTAGTGCCGTTTTACTTACTTGCTTAATAAAATCCAACTAACGAAATTTAAAAAATCCGTTAATTTTCCGTGGAAAGTAACCGTTAGTTATATAGCCAAACCATTCACATTTTTGGTGGGAGAAGTCCACATTTCATAAGATGATCAAGTAGGTTATTTCATAGGCAGGTGAGCCTGACACAATAGGTATGCCAAATTATTCTAATTAACTACATATTTACCAATTAGACTTAGCCTATTCGTTTTTCTGGTTGGAATTTGTTCAAAACTCAGTAATTATATTGTATCACTAATTTTTGCTGCCATCATTATATCTTGATTTTCTTCTGATCAGTGTTGCCAACAGCGCTACAGTTGTACCATTTTGGTATTTATCACCTCTACTGGTATAGTCTAATTCAATCACACCAAATTTGATACATTTAAATAAATACATTACAATGCGGAAGAATTCAGTATTTTGTACTGATATTAGCCACATCAATTCAGTCTAAAAGACATGTCACTAATTAAAGACTTATTAAGGCCATTACATACGAGTTTCTCCAGGTTAGTTGGATTGTTTCTAACTTTAATTTATCTAGATTTTTTGTGTGTGTTGTAACTGAAGAAAGATAGTTTATTTTTTTTTAACTTTGGAATCTGCTGTGCTGGTCTACATAAATGAAACTTCTCGTCTCCATCTGCGCTCTTGTTGCTCAAAAACTGACAAAGTTTGTGCTAAGTTAGTAAACCTTCGGGAATGGCTCTTAAGATCACATAAGCACCCAGGAAAAGTTACCAATCCCTCACAAGGAGACATATACTAAATAAAGCCCCAAATAGAAGGATTTAAAGACTTTTTAAAAAAATACATATATGGTCTGCGAAAAAGAAACAGAGCATCATCCCTGCTCATGGCCGCTTCTAAAACAACCACTATGAACTTTGAAAACAACTTATTTGCATTTTAAAATACTTACCAATACAATTCCTAATTCTTGATTTGCTTTAGCCCCCCCCCCCGCCCTTATAGGGTTATTATATATACTTATTGTGTTTTTGGTAAATTTGGATCTATTTCCAATTTGATGCTTTTTCAATTTGAAACATTGTGGTTACACAAACGCTCATTTTAAAAGCCATTTCCAGTTTTAAAAATAAAACATGTTGTTAACTAAATATTTAAGCTGTTTTAAAAGATAGTGACAGTCATGGCCTATATTGTGCTATTTGTTGGGCTATATCCAACTCGACTTTGCAAGGGGAGAGAAGGATCTTTCAAAGGCATTTCGAAGAATAATTTGTTTTAACTTAAAATTTTGAATACGCGTTAGACCACAACCTTCAGGTTCACTTCTTTGATCTGTTTAAATTTCAAAGATTTCTTTTCCTTTGTTGTTTGTAGAAATTAGCGTATATTAGGTTGGGGCTACAAGAGCGTGCCCTCGACTGAGATCCTCATAAAGTGGAAAGGCGGGATTTACATGCAAACTCTTCACAGGGAAAATGCCGCTGCTGATGTGACAGTAGAGGCATTGGTGATGCTCAATCTAATGGGAAAAGAAGAGCAATATGAGCAGAATGTATTATTGGCTTATTATTTTTCTGACCAAGCCACTTCGTATAGAGGGAGTTGAACGAAACATTAAAAGGGATCGTTCGATTGAATTTTGAACCTTCTAGTGCTCTAGAGTGAAAAGTGTTTGTTGGGCCACTACCCCCCCCCCCCAAAGTGCCATCATTTCTCAATCACATCAAATCCAAATTTTAAAATTGCCAATTTGTTGAGCATAGTTGAAGGGTCCAGAATTAGAATAATTTGGGAGAAGATTTTCTTTAATTTTTTGAAGATTTTTTTTTATTTTAATTCTTATATTTTTGACGAATTCATCCCCCACATTCCCCAGGGGAAGGGCTGCAATTTATAGAACTATGCCCATTGTAAACACCAAAAACAAGAACAACAATAGGGAATTTCTCAAGACAGTGGGAAACAAATTAGAATGAATATTTCAGCCCTATGTCAAAGGGCCGTCCTCAGCAATACAAATAAGAAAACCAACTTACAAGAGGATAAAATCAATAAAATTGAAATGAATGGTTTTTTAAAACAGTCCCAGCATCCTTACTTCAGCAAAGTTCAACCAGGACTGTCAAATAAATTGTGATGAAACAAGGCAATTCATTGAAATGAAAGAAAATGATTTAAAAACTCGTTTCTAATGCCAGCCTAGCTTTTTTCCGCTGCTGATCGCATAGATTTATTTGTGACAGGTTCTGTGTTAATGTATTTTGGTTTTTATAATATTTCGTAAGGTCAAGTTTAATTAAATTTGTGTATAGAGCATTCAGTGAATGTTCTTCTAAATCCTTATTTAAGGAAATATTATTATTAATCTTAAGTCTGACTGTTGTCTTCTCTGCGCTTGACTCCCAGGCCTCAGGTATGTTCTCTATGCTCAGTATATTCTAAAACTTCTTTTTTTCTGGACTTTTTCTGGACTTCTAGTACCTCTTTTCCTGGACCTCTTTTTCTGGACTTTCTTGGACTTCTATGACTGGATTTCTTGTCCAATTAGCCTTTAGCATTTTAGTACTGAGCATTTACAGTTTATCATTTAATAAAGAATGAAACAAAATAACATGGTTGTCATTCTCTGCGCTTGACTCCCAGGCCTTAGGTATGTTCTCTATGTTCAGGTATGTTCTATGGTTCTCTCTTTCTTTTTTTTTGTAGTTTTTGCTTATATTGTATTCCACTTAAATATATAAACTTAGACACACATTCCTGAATCTATTCTAAAATATCTTTTTTGGACTTCAATGGACTTCTGGACTTCTTGGACCTCTTTTTCTGGACTTTCTTGGACTTCTATGACTGGAATTCTTGTCCAGTTAGCATTTAGCACTTTAGCACTTAGCATTTACAGTTGATGATTATAATTCTAAATCATAAATGTTACAGACATATAATAATATAATACAATAGTAATTTCTATTGACAAGGGCTTTGAATCAAAGGGAAGTAGATATTAATTTCTAGAAAAGGTATTTTACAGTCATTGCGAAAGTTTAAAAAACACATATTTTTGTGGAAAACTTTATAATTGCTAGTTCTAATTGATCTAGCAACATTGACGTCTAACTAGAGAGAAACAGAGAGTTGAGAGTAGAACATACCTATGTTCAGGTATGTTCTATGGTTCTCTCTTTCTTTTTTTTTGTAGTTTTTGCTTATATTGTATTCCACTTAAATATATAAACTTAGACACACATTCCTGAATCTATTCTAAAATATCTTTTTTGGACTTCCAATGGACTTCTTGGACCTCTTTTTCTGGACTTTCTTGGACTTCTATGACTGGAATTCTTGTCCAGTTAGCATTTAGCACTTTAGCACTTAGCATTTGCAGTTGATGATTATAATTCTAAATCCTAAATGTTACAGACATATAATAATATAATACAATAATAATTTCTATTGACAAGGGCTTTGAATCAAAGGGAAGTAGATATTAATTTCTAGAAAAGGTATTTTACAGTCATTGCGAAAGTTTAAAAAACACATATTTTTGTGGAAAACTTTATAATTGCTAGTTCTAATTGATCTAGCAACATTGACGTCTAACTAGAGAGAAACAGAGAGTTGATAATATTTCTCACAAAAGAACTAATGAGGCTTTCAATAGGCGGGAACATTTCTCTCTCAAAAGACTGTTTAACTTGTCTGAATAGTAGCGAAGCCAATTCTGAAAATTGGGTAGCCCCTCCTCCGCACTTCATCTTTCAGCTCTCAAATCATACTTCACTGTTTTTTACCATTACAATAATCACCCATTTTAGTTGAAATAAAATTCCTTTAGAGAGAATTTCTGAACATTTATAAATATTGCCAAATTAAATATTCAGCAATTAAATCATCCCCCCTTCTTGTTTTGTCTTGTTTTAGTGAAATTTAACACGTAAAATTTAGTTTATAAAATTCTTGATATTAAATTTCGGTAACTTGTATTTCGTTTATTAGTATATCGACTATGGCCATTGGAGGTAATATTTATTTATTTATTGTTTTACCTTTAAATTAGTCATTGTCCCGGATTTTAGTTGTTTTTGTCCTAGTATTTTCGTCCTTTTTTTAACGTAATATAGCAGGATAAGCTCACTAGACTTTGTAAGACCCATTTAGAAATACAAATTATCGTTTTCATTTTTAATTAATTATATTGTTTCATTGCTTATTTTGTGATAATTGTTGTTTATTTTTATTTTCATTATTAGTTTCGATTATTAATATTTATATATTTTTTTTTTTTTTTTTTTTTGTTATTATTTTTTGTATTATTGTTCATAATTTTTATTAATATTATTAACTGTTTATCTTCTAATTCATCGATTATCTCATAATTAATATAAGATTAAGATTTATGGTAACATTAATTTTATCCTAAGTCCTCATTAGGCACAAATTACCTCTAGTTTCCACAAATCACAGAAGATTTCTTACGGAAGACAGATCATAGCTCATGAAAAACAGAATAGTCATCCAACTACAGGAACGAAATACAATAAAACCATTGATAAATAGGTGACTGAAGTACTTATAAGAATACAAGCTTGTTATAATCATAAAATAGGCTAATCATAACCTAGCCTAAACCATAGGCCATAGGACTGAAAATATCATGAGGCTAAGGATAGACCTTCTCGTTGCTTTGCGTTTCTTGGCTACCTCCACTGTTAATAGAGGTCACGATGTCGTATTCAAATCTTCGGCCAAGATTATTTTTTGACTGGGTGCATATTTTGGATTTGGGTGGTAAAGTTGGTGGTCTAAAGGGGTGGCGTTTTGATGCATGACAGGTGTTGTTTTTTGCTGGTGTCATTTTCTGAAACGACAAAGAATTTTAACATAACTTTAAAATGATTGCATAATAATGTTATTTTTTTTAGAAATCGTGTTGGAAAGTACACACGATATGGGTATTATGGGAATGTAAAGTGTTAGTTCTAAAGGGGCTAAAAATAGAGCTGATGCTATCAAAATGTAAATTTTGAAAAAAAATCTTTGTCCTAATTATTTTGTCTATTATTTCAATGAATAGATGCATTTGTTTTATTGCCCACTTTGAAGACAAAAAATCAAACGTGGAATAATGAAAAATACTAAAAGCACTACGAATTAACAATAATAAATGAAAAACACCATTAAATAAAAAATCTAATAAAGAAAATTTTAGAGGGTGCTTCCTTATCCATACTATGCCGAAACTTAAGATTTATTTTTTGTATGCCCAGATGTGGATGTCAAAAATGGCAAATTCTCCTCCACCTGAAAACGGGTGGAATTGTTGAGGTAATTGCGCCTCTCGAACCTCTGTTTGCCCCTCCCCCGCCCCAGTTTTCCCTCCTAGATGACATTCAGTTTCTTTCAAAATCTTGTCGAAACTAAGATAAATACGAATAATTCAAGTATCAACAGAAACAAATCAATTTTTATAATTTATATTTATTATTATTACACTACAAAGTGCCTTTAGAGTACTTTCACAGCAATAAATATTACCTTTATGGTACGAATTGGCTTATTTTTTTAATTTTTACTATCATTGTCACTTAATTTAAAAAAAGAATTTGCTCCACTAGAATTTTGATGAAATTACGGCACCGAGGGACTTAGGACGCAGATGAGTATGTTTTCAATAATAAATAACAGCAATAGGGACCTCCGCTTTTGCGTAAAATTTTTCTAACAGTTCGTGGTAACGAACTGTAGTAAGGAGCGACCCGGCTCAATAGTAAACTAAACTCTAAAAAACGGAATTTTGATGCTTAAATATACATCAAAAGAATCAGATTTTCATGCTGATTTTAAATATATAAGTTTCATCAAATTTAGTCTTTGTCATCAAAAGTTACGAGCCTGAAAAAATTTGCCTGATTTTAGAAAATAGGGAAAAACACCCTCTAAAAGTCAAAGAATCTTAACTAAAATCACACCATCGCATTCGGTGTATCAGAGAACCCTATAGCAAAATTTTCAAGCTCCTATCTACAAAAATGTGGAATCTCTTATTTTTTGCCAGAAGACAAATCACGGGTGCGTGTTTATTTTTTTTATTTTTTTTTTCCCAGGGGTCATCGTATCGACCAAGTGGTCCTAAAATGTTGCACGAGGGCTCATTCTAACGGAAATGAAAAGTTATAGTGCCCTTTTTAAGTTACCAAAAAAATTGGAGGGCACCTAGGCCCCCTCCCAAGCTCATTTTTTCTCCAAAGTCAACAGATCAAAATTTTGAGATAGCCATTTCGTTCCGCATAGTCAAAAACCATAATAACTATGTCTTTGGGAATGACTTACTCCCCCACAGTCCCTGGGGGAGGGGCTGCAAGTTACAAACCTCAACCAGTGTTTACATATAATAATGGTTATTGGACAGTGTACAGTCGTTTTCAGGGGATTTTTTTTGGTTTCGGGGGTGGGGTTGAGGGGAGGGGGCTATGTGGGAGGATCTTTCCTTAGAGAAATATGTCATTGGGGAACAGAAATTCAATGAAAAGGGCGTAGGATTTTCTAAAATTACTATAAAAAAAAAATGAAAAAATAAACACGAAAAAGTTTTTTTTCAATTGAAAGTAAAGAGTAGCATTGAAACTTAAAACGAGCAGAGATTATTACGCATATGAGGGGTTCCAAAAATACTTTAGCATAAAGAGCGAGGTATTTAGGAGGAGATAAATACCTCGCTCTTTATGCTATAGTATTTTTAGTAATTTCAACTATATATTCCACGGCCTTTCTGATTCAGGGGTCATTGTTAAAGAATTGGGACAAAACTTACGATTTAGTGTAAAGAACGAGGAATTAACGAGGGTACAAACCCCCTCATATACATAATAAAAATTAAAGAATATAAAAGTTTGTTACGTAAGTTATTTCTTAAGTTACGTATATTTTTTACTAATAAAAAAAATCGTTAAAAATTAAAATTTATAGTTGCCTTTTTGTGTAACCGAAAAATTGCATGGCAACTAGGCCTCCTTCCCCATCCCTTATTTCTCAAAATCGTCTGATCAAAACTAAGAGAAAGCCATTTAGCCAAAAAAGGAATTAATATGCAAATTTCATTTTAATAATTTATGTGTGGAGAGCCAAAATCAAACATGCATTAATTCAAAAACGTCCAGAAATTACATAAAAAAAACTAGTTTTTTCAACTGGAAGTAAGGAGCGACATTAAAACTCAAAACGAACAGAAATTACTCCGTATATGAAATAAGTTGTCCCCTCCACATTCCCTCGCTCTTTACGCTCAAGTTTGACTCTTTGCCACAATTCTGCTTTTTAAAACAATTAAAAGCTTTAGCGTAAAGAGCGAGGGATTGCGGAGGGGACAACTCATTTCATATACGGAGTAATTTCTTTTCGTTTTGAGTTTTAAGGTCGCTCCTTACTTTCAGTTAAAAAAAACTTGTTTTTTTTTATGTAATCTCATGTAAAAACGTTCGGATGTAATGTTTTGAATAAAAACATTTTAAGTAAAACGCTGCCCTTTAAAAAGGGCGCTAGAACTTTTAATTTCCGTTTGAATGAACCCACCTATATTCTAGAATTATTGGTTTGACACAATCACTCCTGAAAAAAGATATAAACATGCATTCATGATCTTACTTCTGGCAGAAATAACAAAATTCCACATTTTTGAAGATGATACCTTAAAACTTCTACAGTAGAGTTTTTGGATAAGGTGTATCTAATGATGTTTCATGAAGATTCTTTGAGTCTTAGAGGTTGTCCTTCCCCCTTTTCCAGAAATCAGGCAAGTTTTCTCCGGTTCGTAGCTTTTGATGATTAGCACTAAACTTAATCAATCTTATTTATTTGGAATCAACATAATAAGCAGAATCTTTGGGTATGTTTATAGATTTCAAAATTCCGTTTTTTAGACTTTCGGTTTCTATTGAGCCGCATAGCTATTTACTTACAGTTTCTCAAAGAAATAATTCCCGGACGTTTCAATTATTTGAACAAAACGGCTATCTCAAGATTTTGATTGAATGTGCTTGGGAATATGGTGAGCATGGAGGGGGTGGTGATGGTAGTTTCCCGCTAATCACTTTCGACTATTAAAAAGGGTACTATCCCTTTCAATGTTCAGTCAAATCAATTCTTTTCGTAGTTTCTAAGACAATAAAAGGCCATTTTAAATTTCTATCATGTACATTTCAAGAAAATGCGAGATGTGGGGTTGCTCTGATCACTCTGAATTTGAGTGATCAAGATCACTCTTGATCATTAGTTGCTCTGATCACTCTGAATTTTAAAAAGTTCACAAGAACCTTTGATTACCAATCGAATGAGCCCCCTTCGAAGATTATACAACCACCCTTTCTATACATATTCTATATGTCCCCATGGCATAACTTACAAACCTTGCCCTGAGAGCTGTTGGGGGGGGGGGGGGTTGTCAATCTCAAATACATAATTTCAGGACCTTTGAGCTATGTTGAACAAAATGGCTTCCTCAAAATTTTTATTGAATGTGTGTTTGGAAATTTTAGGCATGGGAGGGGGGTTAGTTGCTCTCCAATCACTTTTTACTATTAAAAAGACTACTAGCCCCTAGAATTTCAAAGCTAATGAGCCCTTTTTGCAGTTTCTACGACATCTTCCTTCAATACGAAGTGCCCTGGTCTAAAAAAATAAATAATAAATAAATAATACATTGTACTCACATTGCGCTTTACTAATGCAGCACAATTGCACTCCCTATGATTAATATATAGATTAGGTTATATCCCTTTCATATAAATTACCCAATTCAGTTTGAATTTTCTACATATTTATAGACCCTTTTAAATCTTTTGCCAGCCGCTACGCTGCGTTTGCCGCTAGTAGTTTTCATCTTTCCAAGTTAAATCGTGGAACATGTAAGATGCCTCTAACCAGTTATGCCTCAAAAGTTTTAAACAATTAATGTTACTGCTAGCTGAAAATTGAAATCAGAATTACCACCTTTCAAGACACTTTTCACATTTTCACATTTCAGCTTTTCACATTTTCACATTTCAGCTTTTAAAAATTATTTAAATTCATCTTAATAACTCTAAATAGGTATGTTTTCGAAAGAGCTTCATAACCATTTAAGACAAAAATAGTTACAAATTACATATTGTAGTGTAGAAATATTGATACAAAAAGATTGTTTAAACATACATTCTGAAATAGCATAACTTTGCTTAAAAATATTTTCCATAATACAATATAAAATTTTTTAGCACATAAAAAGGCTTAAAACGTATATAATCGAAATATAAAAGCAGAAATGATGAGTAATTTGGAAGTGCCATAAAATGCTAATTCCTTTTACATGTATATTAATTTTTTTTTCAACTGAAAGTAAGCAGAAACATTAAAAAAAAAAAAAACTATTACGAATACGAAGGGGGATGCCACTCCTCAACACCTCGCTCTTTACGCTAGTTTGACTTTTTGTTCCAATTTTTCAAGAATGACTCATGAAACACAAGTGCCGTTTAAATAGAATAAAGCTGTTTTTTTAAAGTTCAGATAAACTTTAGCGTAAAGAGTGAGGTATGGAGAAGAGGGCAATCCCCACATATTCTCAATAATGTCTGTTCGTTTTAAGTTTTAATGTTGCTCCCTGGGACTGTGGGGGGTTAAGTTATCCTCAAATACAAAGTTACTTGATCTTTTAACTATGCTGACCAAAATGGCCTCTCAAAATTTTTATCGGAAAACTTTGGGCAAAACAGGGCATGGGAGAGGGGCTTGTTGCCCTTTAATCTTTTTGGTCACTTAGATATAAGAACTAGAACTGTTAATTTTTGTTTGAATGAGCCCTTTGCCTATATTCTAGGATTATTGGTTCGATACGATCACTCCTGGGAAAAAAGAAATAAAACGCATTCGCGATCTTACTTTTAACAAAAAATAAGAAAATCCAAATTTTTGCTGATGGGATCGTAAAATTTTTACAGTAGGGTCTTCGGATACACTGTATCTGATGGCGGAAATTTCATTTTATATATATATATATATATATATATATATATATATATATATATATATATATATATATATATATATATATTCTTAGGCCTCTCCATCTTGGCCTTAAGCTGACGGGTGGAGCCCTTGGGATGGAGAAAAAGAATTTTGTACACCGCCAAGTAAGACTGTTATAAAAATTGGGGAAATAGGAAAGCCTTGTTTCAGATTACCAAGCCCTAGTGGGCACTAGTAGCCCATAGGCCTTTGTCGCCTGAGCCTCGCCTCAGTTTTCTTAGGCCTTCACACCAAAAAAAAAATTATATAAAGCCTAATCAGGGTTTCTAGCGCACAGAGAGATTGCTGGTTTTGTTCCACTCTACATACTCTGAATTTTTCAAATTAATCCCTCAGCTGTTCCTTAAGTATTACTGGTAAACCCTTCTAACACCCAGCATACACACAGTGTGTTTGATTATTCTCGGCATCCCTAGGTTGCACCATCTAGGTTGCCAACGTTACACTTTTGGTGTCCACTTTTTGGAGTCGGCGATACAATCCATACTACAGGGCCAACATTTAGTTTACCTTTATACCATTTCGAACAAGATGGCTATTCAAAATCTTGATGGAATGGCTTTAGAGAGAAACCAACTAAAAGGGTCATGGGATGGGATTGGCAGTTCTCCGCTACTTTTCAACATTCCCTTTAACGTGTGATGAAACTTTCAACTTAATACTTTCAGCCATTCTTGAAATACTGCAGATCCTGATTTTGATGAACAGGATGTACATAGTGGCTTTTGATTTAGTGTAACATAACTCTCAATATTTCAGAAGTTTCCCCTTAATATTCCCCCTAATATCCTCTTAAAGTTTCCCCTTTTTTGGATATACCTAGAATCAAGCATTTTTCCTTTTTCTAATGGCAAATTTGGCGTGTAAATTGTAAAATTTACAATCCTTTCCCCGGAACTTTTGGGGAAATTGCATCTCTGGAGGCACGGCTGTTAGATATTTTGACTAACTTGAACACAATAATAATATCAAAATTTTTGTCAGTGCTGAGCAGAAGGAGAACCTAAAAAGACAAGGAGGGTGGAGGGTGGCTGGCTATCTTCCAGTCTCTCTTCAACATTCCCTCAGCATACCTCAGATGTTTCAATTTAGATATTACTAATATTCTTCAAATATAAGTTCTTTAGATACTGCTAATATTCCTTTAAGATATCCAGCTTGGGCATAGACATAGTGTGTTGTCATTCTATTCGGTATTCCTCTAAACATATCCTTAAAGTTTCATCTTAATACGTTAAGGCTTTTTGGAGACCCAGGATCAGACATTCCCTCTTTTTAAATAAAAAATATTTTATGTTAACAATTGGGAACTTGCATAACTTATAACCCTTGCCCCAAGAGCTGGGAAGAGGCTGGTAACCCCAAGGACGTAATTACTTGACCTTCGGACTATTTTGAACAAAAGTATACTCTCTGAATTTTGATCTGATTTATTAAGTAAAAAAGTGGTAGGGGAGCTGGCTACCCACTGATTACTTTTGATTCTTGAAAAGAGTATTAGAACTTCCGATTTCCAATCCAATGAGCCCCTTCCAAAGTTTGTTAGATTACCCATTACATATGAAGCGTCTCAAGGGAAAAACGATACTTTTTCAGGTACGTTGAAACCTTCAGGGCTTTTGCTAGAGGGCCATCAGTAAGCTCTTCCATTCTAGAGGTGATGGTAAAATGCCGTTTTACTCCAGTCTGTTTACCGTTGTATGAAAAGTTATTTCTAAGGTGTTGGGGGAATATCAAGCTTGAAAGGGCTATTAATTTTTTGTTTTTTTTTCGGATTAAACCTGTAACAAGGATGCTAAGGGATGATAGATCCCCTCTTTTTGAAGAAAAAAATGCTCTGTGTCAATCAGTTCGTGGTAAAGAACTGTTTGAAAAAGTGACCCGCGTAAAGCGTTCTATCAGTAGCCAAATAAAATAAAAATATTTTTTATTTAGTTTCACAACCAGCCAAGACCAGAAATGAAACCCTATGCGGAAACTTCATTGAAAATAAAATTTTCAAATTGAAAAGTCGGTGAACAAGAATGATTTTGCATATTGAATTACCTTAATTCTTATTGATAGAATCAGAGCATTGATCTATGAGAAATAGATCTGACCAAACTAATTTTTGACACTAGTTATCCAATGTATAAGGTATAGAATAGTAATGGCCTGGCACTTCTCGAGATCTTTTCATTTTCAACCTTATCTGTTTTTCATTTTCAATCTTTCATTTTTGCTAATAATTTTTAAGCAATTAACGTCATCTTTGACAAGGCTAACATTAAATATTTCTTTTTCATTTTGACTAAAGTTTCACAAGATTAAAAAGTTTAAAGTTTCACAAGTTTGACAAGATTTCATTTTGACTAATCTCTAATAGATGGAGTAATTGCTATTAAAAAATAGTCAAGACAGATTTTGTTTCATTAAATCTCCACGTGGTTTTACAACTCTTGTCTTGTTAAAAAGTTCAGCTTAGATGGCCCTGTTACATCAGTAAAAAATCAAGTCTGTGTTTACAAAAGACGTCTTTCGAAGCCGAACCATCCTTGGTATTCGGAACTGTCACAGTAATTTAACGAATCAACTGATGCATTTTGTATATGTTTGTGTTTAGTTGTATTTTTTCTCCTGTTTTCCTTTGCTTATGTTCCTTCTTTCTTTTTTATATGACGGTTTTAAAATTAATAATAATAATAATAATAATAATAATAATAATAATAATAATAATAATAATAATAATAATAATAATAATAATAATAATAATAATAATAATAATAATAATAATAATAATAATAATAATAATAATAATAATAATAATAATAATAATAATAATAACAATAATAATAATAATAATAATAATAATTATAATAATAATGATAATAATAATAATAATAATAATAATAATAATAATAATAATAATAATAATAATAATAATAATAATAATAATAATAATAATAATAATAATAATAATAATAATAATAATAATGAATAATAATAATAATAATAATGTATCAGTCTGTGCTACACGCAGTTAATAAATATTTATGTAAAAAACAAAACACAGTTTTGAAAATTTTAGATGGTGAGAAACTTGATGGAATTGTGCCTTCCTGAATTTCCAATCAAATGAGCTATTTTCAAAGTTTTAAGACAATAAATGGACATCTCAACGTTTCTACCATATGAATTTCGAAAAATACGAGATGTAGGGGGGGGATCCACCCTCCGATTAGTCCGTATTTAAAAAAGGCACTATCCCTTTCAATTTCCAAACGAATGAGCCCATTTCAAAGTTTCTACGACAACTCCTTCAATAAGAAAAGCCTTGGTCTAAAAAAAAGACATCGTGCCCATATCGCTCTTTACTTAGGCAGCGCTATTGTGCTTCCTATGATAAACATACAGATGAGGCCTATATCATCCTCAAATCAATTACCCAATTCTGTTTGAAATTTTCGACTTATTTCTAGACAATTCTAAGGCTTTCACCAGCCACTGAGCTGCGTTTGGCGCTAGAATTTTTCGATTCCTGTCCTTCCATGTTAAATCGTTAAAGATCTGACTCTTATCAGTAACCTATACTCTTTAATGCGACATTAAAAGGAAACAAGTCTTTATTACCATTTTTATGATTCATCAATCCAACTTCTGAACAAGACCCTTATCCAATATAACGATTTAATTAGTATTCATTTTATGCAAGAAATTTTTTAGATGAATAATGTTATTTCTACCTTAACTCTGAAATCATAGTTACCATCTTTAGAGGCACGTCAGCTTTTAAAAAGTTGTTTAAAAACAAAATTAAAGATTGCAAGTAGTTTTTGCTCAATAATAAAGAAAAATTCTGTGGAAAGCAAGCAGCAACATTAAAACTTAAAACAAACAAAATTATTACGAATACAAGTTTTCCGCCTCCTCAATGCCTCGGTCCTTGCGCTAAAGTTCGACTTTTTGTTTCAATTATTTAAGAATGAGTCATAAGACAAAAGGACTGTTTAATTATAATAATAAGCTGTTTTTGAAAGTTCCGAAAAATAGCGTAAACAGTGAGATATACAGGAGGGGACAATCCTCTCATATTCGTAATAATTTCTGTTTATTTTAAGTTTTAATGTTGCTTTTTAATTTCAGTTGAAAAATACCTTTTCTTTTTTTATACTTAACTTTTGATTTTTTAACTAATGCTTGAAAATCCAGCTCCCCCTCCATGTAAATCCAACCCCAGGAAAAATTCCACGTGTTCGGGATATTGTAGGTGTGGAAGGGGGTTATTTGCTCTCTGCAGTAAGGAGCGATCCGGCTCAATAATAAACAAAACTCTAAAAAATGGAATTATGATACCAATAGCTACATCAAAAGAAACTCATTTTAATTTTGATTTAAATATTTAAGTTTCATCAAGTTTAGTCTTACCCATCAAAAGTTACGAGCCTGAGAAAATTTGCCTTATTTTAGAAAATAGAGGGAAACACCCCCTAAAAGTCATAGAATCTTAACAAAAATGACACCATCAGATTCAGTGTATCAGAGAACCCTATTGTAGGAGTTTCAAGCTCCTATATACAAAACTATGGAATTTTGTATTTTTTGCCAGAAGGCAGATCACGGATGCGTGTTTATTTTTTTTTTCCAGGGGTGATCGTATCGACCCAGTGGTCCTAGAATGTTACGAGAGGGCTCATTCTGACGGAAATAAAACGTTCTAGTGCCCTTTTTAAGTGACCAAAAAAATTGGAGGGCACCTAGGCCCCCTCCCACGCTAATTATTTTCCCAAAGTCAACGAATCAAATTTCTGAGATAGCCATTTTATCCAACGTAGTCGAAAAACCTTATAACTATGTCTTTAGGGACGATTTACTCCCCCACAGTCCCCGTGGGAGGGGCTACAAGTTACAAACTTTGACCAGTGCTTACATACAGTAATGATTATTGGGAAGTGTAGGCTACAGACGTTTTCAGGGGGATTTGACTCTTTTTCTCAACTCTTCTTTTTAAAACAGTAAAAAAACTGTAGCGTAAAGAGCGGGACGTTGATGAGGAACCAGCCCCTTTCATATACGAAGTAATTTCTGTTCGTTTTAATGTCGCTCCTTACTTTCAGTAAAAAAAAACTTGTTTTTTTTTTTTTATTTAATATCACTATCATATCAATTACCTATACCCGATTCTGTTTGAAATTTTCTACTTATTTAATAACACTCCTAGACTTTTTGCCATCTATTACGCTGCGTTTGCCGTTAGTAGTTTTAATTTGCTATCTATACATGTTAAAAATCTGTTTCCATGTTAAAAATGTAAAAGATCTGACTATTATCAATTGTGTCATAAAATTTTTAAACTAGTTATGTTACTACTAGCTGTTCTTGAAATCAGAGTTACCATCTTTCAAGACACTTCAGCATTCAAAAATTGTTAAGAAAAAACTAAAAGGAATATATGATATTTATGTTTTCGAAAGATATTTATAATCATTTAAGACAAAAATAGTTTCAAATTACTTATCGTGTTTTACAAATATTGGTATGAACAAATTGTTTAAATATACATGCTAAAATAGCATGACTTTGCTCAAAATATTTCCCATAATACAATATAAAGATTTTTAGCACATAAAAAGACTTAAAATAAATAAAACGTATATAATCGAAATATAAAATCCGAAATGATGAGTAATTTGGAATTACCATAAAATGCCAATTCTTTTTACACGTATATTAAATAAAAGAAAATAATAATTTTTTCAACTGAAAGTAAGCAGAAACATTAAAACTTAAGAAAGAAAAAATTATTACGAATACGAGGTGGGATGCCCCTCCTCAATACCTCACTCTTTACGCTAGTTTGACTTTTTATTCCAATTTTTCAAGAACGACTCATGAAACACAAGTGCCGTTTAAATAGAATAAAGCTGTTTTTTAAAGTTCAGATAAACTTTAGCATAAAGAGTGAGGTATGGAGAAGGGGGCAATCCCCTCATATTCGTAATAATTTCTGTTCGTTTTAATTTTTAATGTTGCTCCCTGGGGTTGTGGGGGGTTAGGTCATCCTAAAGTACAAAGTTATTGGATCTTTTGACTGTGCTGACCAAAATAGATTCTCAAAATTTTGATCGGAAGACATTGGGCAAAATTGGGCGTGGGAGGGAGGCTTGCTGCCCTTTAATCTTTTTGGTCACTTAAAAAAAAAGAACGAAAACTTTTATTTTTTGTTTGAATGAGCCCTTTGCCTATATTCTAGGATTATTGGTTTGATACGATCACTCCTGTGAAAAAAAGAAATAAACATGCATTCGCGATCTTACTTCTGACAAAAAATAAGAAAATCCAAATTTTTGCGGATGAGATCTTAAAATTTTTACAGTTCGGTTTTCGGATACACTGTATCTGATGGTGTGAATTTCATTAAGATTTGTGATTAAGATTCATTAAGATATATATATATATATATATATATATATATATATATATATATATATATATATATATATATATATATATATATATATATATATATATATATATATATATATATATATATATATATATATATATATATATATATATATATATATATATCATGAAAAGAGAAATCACCAATGCAACAGCACAAACACACAAAAAAAAAAAAAAAAAAAAAAGAGAGACAGAAGGAGAAAAGGAAGACTGTTTTCCTAATTTAGTGATTAATATAGACCAGCACTTGAATGATGCCTTAACCCTACTCATCCATACAATCACATAGGTCAAACAGCATAGCCATACACAATCAACCATAAAGAATAATCCATGGACAGGCAGTCATGTCGTCAATAAGTATAAGTCGTCATTTACCAAACAAAAGAAACAATAAAGACAAATAATTCAGAGGCAACAACCCATCACAAGGGCTAATCAGCAGAATACACCTGCCTATAGGGTTTCGCCACATTAAATTCCGTACCCAGCCAAGTGGTGTGGCTACCACAAAATATCCATGGCATACCCGTGTCAGGTATCACCCCCAAAATACATGCCTATGAAAAAAAGAAAATGTAAAACAACCAAGTAACACCAAAACAAGCTTATCCTGTTAATATATCCCTCTTTTTAGCAACAATAGGTAAACTAAATATGATAAATTTTACCAAATCACAAATATTAACACATTGCAAAATATATATATATATATACACATATATATATATATATATTTATATAATTGTTTATATATAATTGTTTAGTTCATTCAGGTTTTTTGCAATGTGTTAATATTTGTTATTTGGTAAAATTTATAATATTTAGTTTACCTATTGTTGCTAAAGGGAGGGATATATTAACAGGATAAGCTTGTTTTGGTTTTACTTGGTTGTTTTACATTTGCTGTTTTTTTTTTTTTTTTCTTTCATAGGCATATATTTTGGGGGTGATAACTGACGCGGGGATGCCATGGATATTCTGTGGTAGCCACAACACTGTGCTGGGTAGAGAATTTAGAGTGGCGAAACCCTATATAGGCCAGTGTATTCTCCTGATGAGCCCTTATGTTGGGTGTTGCCTCTGAATTATTTGTCTATATTATTTTTTCTATTGTTTGGTAAATGACGACTTATACTTATTGACGACATGACTGCCTGTCCATGGATTATTCTTTATGGTTGATTGTGTGTGGCTATGCTGTTTGACCTATGTGATTGTATGGATGAGTAGGGTTAAGGCCTCATTCAAGTGCTGGTCTATATTAATCACTAATTTAGGAAAACAGTCTTCCTTTTCTCCTTCTGTCTCTCTTTTTTTTTTCTTTTTTTTTTTTTTTTTTTGTGTGTGTGTTTGTGCTGTTGCATTGGTGATTTCTCTTTTCATGATATATATATATATATATATATATATATATATATATATATATATATATATATATATATATATATATATATATATATATATATATATATATATATATATATATATATATATTCTTAGGCTTCCACGGCAAAAACAAAAATTTTATATATAAAACTTTGTCAGGGTCTGTAGTGCCCAGAGAACATGCAGGTTTTGCCAAGGGCGAGTGACTCCGGTACTTTCTGTCCATCTTGGTCTGAAGCTGACGGGTGGGGCCCTAGGGATGGAGAAAAAGAATTTTGTACTCCACCAAGGAAGAATGCTCTAAAAATCAGGAAAATATCAAAGCTCTGTATCATATTACCAAGCCCTAGTGGGCACTAGTAGCCCATAGGCCTTTGTCGCCTGAGCCTCGCCTTAGTTTTCTTAGGCCTCCACACCAAAAAAAAAAATTATATAAAGCCTCATCAGGGTTTCTAGCATATAAAGAGAGTCCTGGTTTTGTTCCACTCTGCATACTCTGAGTATTTCAAATTAATCCCTCAGCTGTTCCTTAGATATTACTTGTAAACCCTTTTGACACCCAGCATACACACAGTGTGTTTTATTATTCTCGGCATCCCTAGGTTGCACCATCTAGGTTGCTAACGTTACACTTTTGATGTCCACTTTGTGGAGTCGGCGATACAATCCATACTACAGGGGCAAAATTTATTTTACCTTTATACCATTTCGAACAAGATGGCTATTCAAAATCTTGATGGAATGGTTTTAGAGAGAAACCAACTAAAAGGGTCATGGGATGGGACTGGCAGTTCTCCGCCACTTTCCAACATTCCTTTTAACGTGTGATGAAAGTTCAGCCATTCTTGCTCTCGAAGTCTACCCTTGATATTCTTATTTTTTTGAATACACCCAGAACCAAGCATTTCCCCTTTTCTTAATGACAAATCCGATGTGTAAACAATTGGTAAATTGTATAATTTACAATAATTTCCCCGGAGCTTTTGGGAAATTTGCATCCCTGGAGGCACGGCTGTTAGATCTTTGACTAACTTGAACACAATAATAATATAAAAATTTAAGCAGTTCTTAGCAGAAGGAGTACCTAAAAAGACAAGGAGGTTGGTGGGTGGCTGGTTGCCTTCCAGTCCCTTTTCAACAACCTCTAAGCATACCTCAAAAGTTTCAACTTAGATATTGCCAATATTCTTCAGATATAAGTTCCTTAGATATTGCTAATATTCCTTTAACTTATCCAGCATGAGCGTAGACATAGTGTGTTTCATTCTCTTTTGCATCTCTCTCAACATTTCCTTAAAGTTTCATCTTAATACTCTAAGGCTTTTTGGAGACCCAGGATCAGACATTCTATCGTTTCCAATAAAAACATTTTATGTTAACAATTGGGAACTTGTATAACGTATAACCCTTGCCCCAGGAGCTGGGAGGAGGCTGGTAACCCTGGAGACCTAATTACTTGACCTTCGGACTATTTTGAACAAAATTAATCTCTTCGAATTTTGATCAGATTTACTAAGTAAAAAAAAATGGGAATGGAGCTGGCTACCCTCTGATTACTTTTTATTCTTAAAAAGAGCACTAGAATTTCCGATTTCCAATCCAATGAGCCCAATCCAAAGTTTATGAGACCACCCATTACATATGAAGCGTCTCTAGGAAAAATACGATACACTTTCGAGGTACGTTGAAGCCTTCAGAGCCTTCTCTAGAGGCCTTATCAAAAAGTTCTTCCATTCTAGAGGTGATGGTAAAATGCTTTTTAACTGTCTTTGTATTTTGTATTTGTATCTTGTAGATGAATTTTGTATTTATTGCCGGAAGACAGATCACTGGTGCGTACTTATTTGTTTTTTTCCCAGGGGTGATCATATCGACCCACAGGTCTTACAATGTCGCCAGAAGGCTCATTCTAACGGAAATTAAAAGTTCTTTCGGGGCTTGGGGCTTCCTCCGAGCCTCGCAGAGAAATGCATCGGAGGCGGAATTTTCAAAAAATTTATGATTAGATCTTCTTTTTGGGATGCAAAATAAAAGTAAGAACTATCAATGAAACCATAGATAATGAATGAATGAATGAATGAACTTTATTACCCGTAAAGTATAAAAAACACAAAGTACGGAGTATTATAAATAAATATAAATAAATAAACAAAAACAAATACGATAAACAGCGAAGAAACTAACAAAAGACAATATGGACTAATCAACCAGTATCTATATGGAAAAAAGGCTGCAGAGGGTCATAAACGTGAATAAAGTTGACAGTCTTTTTACATAAATCATCACTGGAAGACCAAATCCGAGAAGGCACATCAATTAAACCAAATCGAGCAATAATTTTTTTGTTTCGGTGCCATCTAGGAAGCCGGAGGAGGAATTTGCAATATCTGAAATAAGCCGTACGTAGAGTATGTCGATCTTTCTTACGAAACAGATGAGCCATGCCTGATAAAAACAAAAGCACAGGGGCGCAATAAGCGTTATAAATCATGCACAAACCGTTGCGGTTGTAACGGCTTTTGTTTGGGGATATTTTTCTGTAAGCGACGCGTAGGTTTTTCACGGCTTGATTCACTAGGGATGAACAGGTAGCGGAAAGTGTTGGGCCGAAACACAGACCAAGCCAACTAACTAAAGAAGAACATGGTAGAACTGCAGTCCCAGTAACGAATGGAGCGACCGCATAAGGGCTATTAAAACAAATAAACTCGCATTTAGACGCATTAACTGACAGTCCAATCTTAGATAGTTCATTGGTTAATATAGTAAAATTAGAAAGCAATCCACGGCGAGTCCGGGCAACAAGAAGAACGTCATCTGCATATGCAATAGAAGACAAACCAGTATTACCGTAAAAAACAGAACTTCTAAGGGGACGCAGGCACGATGCAAGCACGCATTTAAATATACTAGGAGACAATACGGCACCTTGCCGAACTCCCTTATTAATTTTTACCGGGTCAGATATTTGGCCATTCCAGGTAACTTGAATTTTAGACTTTGAATACCAAGAAGACAATAAACTTAGTACGGAAGGATTAACACCTGAAGACGCAAGGGAAAATAGAGCCTGAGAGTGCACAATATTGTCGAAAGCTCCAGAAATATCAACAGTAAGACAGTATAAAGACATTTTAGCTTTTACGGCATCTTTCATGAGTCGGCTTAAAACATGATGTGCATGGGAGCAACCGAAACTTTTCCGAAAACCAAATTGAAAAGGCGTAAAATCACAATTCGACTCAATTTCTGGTAGTAACAAATGTTCAAGCAACTTACTTAAGAAACACGATGCTGTAATGGGACGATAATTCACACATGACGTGGGGTCCTTGCCTCGCTTTTCAAGACTGGAAAAATATTTGTAGATGGTTAAGTAGAGCAGGACAATCATAAGCAAAAAATCGGTAAGAAAGGCCGTCACCATCAAGGCTATTTGAACGCTTAATTTTTCTTAAAGCCCGGCGAATTTCAGATATTGCTACAGGCTGGACATGAGCCTGCAGGAGACGGTATGGTAAAAGCGGTTTAAGCAACTTATAATAAAAAGACTGAAGAAAACTATTAAATAAACTGAACACACGCTTATAATGATCAACAAAATTAGCTAGCTGGAGACAAGATAGGGTAGATGGGGAACATTTCTCACTATTAATAACCTTATTCCAGGAGGCCTTATCGGTGGGGCCTGGCCATGCATTCAAGCGTGCCCTCTTCAAACTGGCCTTAAATTCAAGTTTACACTTTTGTTTCACAGAGAAAACAGCTCCGGAAGATGGTCGGTCACATGATATCCACATACGTAGCCAAAATTTGGCTTTTTGCTTAGCACGTTTTACTTCAGGATCAACGTTCCAATTAGGCTTTCTTGTACCAATCCTAACTTTATCCACAGGCACTGCAGCTTTGGAAGCTGATTTAAGGCAATGGACGATTTGACAATAATAGAAATTTAGGCCAACTGTACTTGAAGGCGAGGAAACTGACGTTTGCAGCAGGTGATATGGCACTTTTATGGTCGAGAGTAAAGCAGTTAGCGTAGCAAGGTATAGTGGGACATTAGCACGATCCCAATTCAACTTCGTATGCCACTTCGGCTGAGCCGAAAGTATTTTGCCAGATAGCTCACAGGACAAATTACAGCTAAGAATAAGGTGATCGTCGTCAATCTTCTCTTCCTCCACCCTGACAATCGATGATATTAAGCTGGAACTGGAAGAGATCACGTGATCCAGGTTCGATTTTGAACAGCCTCTGTTATGAATATACGTGAATGGGAGGCTCTTAACTGCGACGTGATATATGCTAGGAAGGGATTCTAGCAAGAGGATTGATCTATCGGAGGTACCAAGAATGTCACAGTTAAGGTCACCAGCTAAAACCCAATTTAGGTCTTTCAAGTTCCTGGCAATTATAGCGAGTAAATTACTGACTTCTAGTTATTCCAACGAATAAGTTTAGACCAACAACATTCTCGGGATTACACCGAAAGATTTTGGTATCGAAAGACTACAGAAAATATTCATATTCGTTATAATTTCATCGAAACTAGAAGAAAAGGTAGGATTCGTGGTAACTACTGAATCCTGATAAGCATACTCAATAAATTACCAAAACCCAACCATGATATCGAATTATTTTGGGCCGATAGCTTATTCTGGATTCTTTGTAATTACCGAATCTCCATAAATATACCGAATAGTTCACTAAATAATCAATAATTTCACTAATTTCTCTCGCCAAATTCGTGAGATCTACCGAATTCTGGCAATTATGCCGAGTCCCGATTATTATACCGAACAGATTTGTACCAATGGCATATTTGGGATTTTGTATAAATACCGAATCTGCGTAAATATACCGAAAAGTTCTGCTATCGAACCTGAACATTTTTAGTAGATTTTGGACCTCTGGCCCAAAATTTTACCGAAATCTCAAAAAGGTGGTGGGGGTGTTACCCCACGACCCCCTTTGCGACGTCCCTGGTCCCTAGGAAGTGACTCCTTCTCTTCTGCTGGCTAACTTTGACTCTTCAAGCAGTCCCCGAGAAACAGCAAAATAGGGCCATATGTTACGGGACGACTTTTACCGTTCGATTTCTTATAAACAAAACTATCATTCTCAATCTCGATTACTACCTGAAAGTGCAGTTAAAACACAAGATACCCCCCCCCCAAACTAATAATGGGATCCTGGGATGAAAATGACAGCATTTTTCTAGGTTCGTCTCTTTCGCATGCCAAGTATCGTTGTCTAACACTTTGCTCTAAGCGCCCGAACTATCAAAAGTCGGACAGCAAGATAGACATTGCAATGGCATGCTATGGTACTTAAGCAAGCCAAGACCAGACAAATGTAATTAATATATGAAAATCATCATGAGCAGGATAGTGTGCGTGAACATGCTAAAAAGAAACTTCAGTAGTATGTGACTATTTTTTTTATTACTTTTTGATTGTCAATGGACACAGTGGTAACAATGAAAATATTTACTCGGGGAAAAAACGGCAGTGGCGCGCAGCCATTTAAACGGTGGCAGCTATGGCATGCCAAATGAAAAACGGAGGTGGCGTGCCCAAACTTTTTTGGTGGTGGTGCGCCGATAAACAGTGTGGCTTCGGGGTCTACCTCAAACTCCCCACAAAGCACATAGAGCCAATCCCGATTGTTTAAATGAATTGTCCAGAGCATCTGTTTTTTATTTCCACGAAGTTACATCCCAATATTTCCTGTCTAGGCCAGTGACGCATCCCCCCCCCCCAAATAGTTTTCAGATCCGTTCCAGACATGAAAAAGATCACTATAGACATGTCTTCTGTTCGCATATTAAATTTCATTCGAATCCGATCACCCTTTCCAAATTTACGCATGAATGAATGTTCTCGATTCCCTCTTCCTGCTCTCCCCCAAAACTATCGGACCGAGTAAATTTTTATTTATAAGTCAGTTTGATTGGATCCCTGACAAGACAATCCCTCCATTCTAACCCTTTTTTGAGAATTCCGGTCTCCCCAAAACAGAACAAAATACCACTTTGAAGAGCAAAATAAGTTACCTTTAATACACCTTGAACACAGTGACATAAAATTTAGACATATCGGCACATTGAAAACAGATTTTTCCCTTTGAAAAGAGATTTGGTATGGCTGGCTTTGGCCTACATCTTAAAATCCATCCTCCTATATTGTGAAGCCGATTTTACCGACACTTGAAATCGTAATATTGACATAGGCTAGGCTATTAAGTCTGGTGAATACTGGATATTTATAAGACCCCTAGGAGTAGCGTATTCAAATTTGTACTATAGAATCCTTAGACTGGCAACAGGTTAAGAATTGAATTAAGTTAAAACATATTATTTTGGTAAAAAAAAAAAGAACATATAGAAGCAGAATAGCCGCCTATCCCCTAGGACAGGTCAGTAGCCAACTTCTTGTACAGCCCACGTTCAGGGAAGCATAATGGTCCAGTTCTAGTAAGCTTGTTACCTACCCTAAAAAAATCCTGTCACGTAAGGTAAGCGACGTCCTTATTGTACACAAATTATCCAGTGAAAACCAACTATCTGAGCTGACTGATAAGATCAGATGAAGTTATGAGCTGAGAATCAAATCAACCCTGTTTCGAACAAAACAATGGTCTCTCCCGGAATAAGCTGCCGACTAGGTCATTAATTTGGGTCCGTAGCTCACTTCTGCGAATCAAACGCGGTCGGTGGCTTTAGAATCCCCCTTTTACGGGCAACAAAGACATATATTGCATTTTGCCAGACAATTGCGAAAGATCAGGAACTTCAAGTTGGACAGAGCCCAATCCAACAAAAATTGGGAGGTTATTGGAGGAAAATTTCTCTCGGGAGATTTTCCAAAAAGTCGGAAAATCTCCCGATAAATCGGGAGAAGTGGAAGAACTGACGAGAATCAATAGATTCAAGCCTGCTACTGGCCAAGTGCCAGGACCTGGCCTCGAAATCTGGTACATATTTTTTTTTAACTGGCATATTGAATTTTCTGACCAAAAATGATCAAAAATGACCCCGAAGCCACACCGTTTATCGGCGCGCCGACACGGAAAAAGTTTGGGTGCGTCACCTCCGTTTTCCATTTGGCATGCCATAGCTACCACCGTTTAAATAGCACAGCGCGTTCCGCCGTTTTTTTCCAGGAGTAAATACTTTTCATCGTTTCCACTGTGTCCTTTGATAACCAAAAAGTAATAAAAAAAACAGTCACATACCGTTGAAGTTCCTTTTTAGCATGTCATCGCACACTGTCCTGCCCATGATGATTTTCATATATTAATTGCACTTGTCTGGTCTTGGCTTGCTCAAATACCATAGCATGCCATTGCAATGTGTATCTTACCAAAGTCATACCTACCAAAGTCATAACATCAAAATTTTGAGATAGCCATTTTGTTCAGCATAATTGAAAGGTCAAGTATAACGCTTCTGAGGATGACAAAACCCTGTATGTCCGTGCAGAAAAGGGCTGTAAATTATGAAATTTGTCTGTGGTTTACCTGTAATATTTTTTTATTGGATAGTAAAAAGCTATTTTTGAGGAAGATTCAATTTTATGTGGGGGAATTTTCAAAGGGGTTAATTTTCCATCGGGAGGGCAGTTTCTGAGGAAGAACTTTCATAGGGAGACTATACACAAGGGAATTTACCAGAATTTTTATACAAAACTCTTTTTAGTTGATTTACTTACTCTTTGCAAATTTAATTTTACGCGTGGAGATATTCGACGAAAATTGCCCAGGGAAAAGTTTCAAAAGAATTGTGGTTGTCTGGGAGATTTTTGTGTGTGGGGGGGGGGATCTTTCGCGTGAAAGAACTTTTTATGGGGGAATTTCACAGGGATAGACTTCCATTGACACATTTGAGGGGGGGGATTTCTTGAAAATTGTTCCACAGAGGGAAATTGTCCGGCCTATTTTGAAAAACAGTTAAAAATTAGAAGAAAAACTAGTCTTTTTAAACATAAATAGGGTTAAAAATGATTTCACATGCAGAACTGTCTGCAAGAAGTTTTTTTGGTGAGTTTTCAGCAAGGATGGATTTTTAGGGGTGGTGGTGGTTTATCTTTTGCAAGAGGAACTTTCCAAGGAAGAAATTTCTTTGTTTTTCCATAGGCAGAAACGCATATTTTACGGAATTATATGAAAAACGATCAGAAACAAAATAAAAAACTACTTTTTCAACTAAAACTAAGGAACAGTTTCAAAATTATAACGAACAGAAAATATCACTAGTTTTACTTTTTGTTTCAAATAATCAAAAACAGCTCCTGAAGCACAAGAGCCGTTCAATTACAGTAAGGGGATTTTTTAAATATAAGAACAAACTTTGGCTCTAAGAGCAAGGTAATGAGGAGGAATTATACCCCTGATATACAGAACAATTTCTGCCCTTTTAAGTTCTAGTGTTGTTTTTTAATTTCAGCCAAAAAATTATTTTATTTATTTAATACTAAAAGGCTGAACCAATTCTCAGTGGAAAATATTAACATGTTGCTGATTTGAATAGCCAAAAATAGCCAGTAGTTTATTTTTCTTTATTCTGTGCCCCAAGAATTCCAAACTAGGGTATTTATAATATTCGTTCATCCAATGGAAATTTTTAAGCTTTTTACTCAAAATTTGGAAAAAAAATCGTGCAAAATAAACACTCTTTTTGTTATTTCATTGCTTTGTTATTGAATTTTGCCAAATCCTAAAGTTAATCTAAGCAAAAAAAAATGATAAGAAATATCGAAATATCGAAGGTAAGAATATCGTTTAATCAAATTACCACCCAACCCTATTTCTGAGAGTTTCATCTGATAAGGGAGAGAATTCCTTTTAGGGACACCCCTCCCTCCTCTCTGCCTGGTTTAATTAATATATCCAAATAACTAGACCTCTTCTGATAAAATTCAACAGCCCCTGTGTTTGAGCAGTCATTCCATGGGTGCCCATAAGGGGGGCAGGAAGGGGCTGCAGTACCCACGGCTGAATGGCTCTGCCTTATATTTTTGTTTTGAGATTTCTATTATACAGAATTAAAAGTCACGATTAGACCCAAAATCCTAAGTCTCCCCCCTAAAATCCTTTTATGGTTTTCCATAAGCCGTTCTCACAGAATTAAACGATAAGTTCAATATTAGCGTAAAGGTGGAAGGGGAGTGGTTGAGGAAAGTCCACCTCATTTAGAGAATATCTTCTATTCGTTTCACAATTATATGTTTTTCTTTACTTTCCTTGGATATTACTCTTCGTTTGAAAGTAATTCTATTGCTGTTTATTTTTATTTGGAATACTGCTTTTGCATTTCATAGTATTGATGAATGAATATTTATTGGTGCTTTTCTGTTATATCGACCCAACTTAAGAATTTCACCGTGTAAAACTCGAGAGGAAACCTAAAACCAGTTTTTCTTCTGTCTGTATTTAGATAGAATTAAATAAAAAAAAACAAGTTTTTTTTTAACGGAAAGTAAGGAGCGACATTAAAAATTAAAACAAACAGAAATTACTTCGTATATGAAAAGGGCTGCTTCCTCATCAACGCCCCACTCTTTACGCTAAAGTTTGACTCTTCCTCTTAACTCTACTTTTTAAAACAGTAAAAAACTTTAGCGTAAGAGCGGGGCATTGATGAGGAAGCAGCCCCTTTCATATACGAAGTAATATCTGTTCGTTTTAAGGTTTAATGTCGCTCTTTACTTTCCGTTAGAAAAAACTTGTTTTTTTTATTTAATTTCTGAGCGTTTTTGAATCAATGCATGTTTTGATTTTGGCTTTCCGCAGATGAATAATTAAAACGAATTTGCATATTTTTTTTCTAAATGGATTTCTCATAGTTTTGATCGAATGATTTTGAGAAAAAAAGGAGCGGGGGAGGAAACCTAGTTGCCCTCCGATTTTTTGGTTAATTAAAAAGGCAACTAGAACTTTAAATTTTTTACGAATGTTTTTATTAGTAAAAGATATACGTAACTTACAAATTAGGTTACGTAACGAGTTTCTGTATTTTCATGTTTGTATTACGTATATGAAGGGGTTCACCCCCTCGCTCTTTACACTAAAGCTTAAATTTTGTCCCAATTTCTTAAGAATGACCCCTGAATCACAAAAGCCGTAGAATAAATAGTTGAAATTACTAAAAAACTTTAGCGTAAAGAGCGAGGTATTAGGAGGAGGTGAGCCCATCATATGCGTAATAATTTCTGTTCTTTTTAAGTTTTAATGCTTCTCTTCACTTTCAGTTGAAAAAACTTTTTCATATTTATTTTTTCATTGTTTTTTTTTTTTAAATACTGCTAGAAAATCCTGCACCCTTCATGAAAATTCTCTTCCCCTATGACAAATTCCTCCAAGGAAAGTTCCCCCAACATATCTCCCTCTTATCAACCCCCCCACAACCTAAAAATCCTCCTCAAAACGTATGTACACTTCCATATAAGCATCACTATATGTAAGCACTGGTCAAAGTTTGTAACTTGTGGCACCTCCCACGGGGACTGTGAGGGAGTAAGTCGTCCCCAAAGACATAGTTATAAGGTTTTTTGACTACGCTGAATAAAGTGGCTATCTCAGAATTTTGATTTGGTGACTTTGGGAAAATAATTAGCGTTGGGGGGGCCTAGGTGCCCTCCAATTTTTTGGTCATTTAAACAGGGCACTATAACTTTTCATTTCCGTTAGAATGAGCCTTCTCGCAAGATTCTAGGACCACTTGGTCGATACGAACACCCCTGGGAAAAAAAAAAAAAAAAAAACACAAACAAAAAAAATAAACACGCATCCGTGATCTGCCTTCTGGCAAAAAATACAAAATCCCATATTTTTGTAGATAGGAGCTTGAAACTTCTACAATAGGGTTCTCTGATACGCTGAATATCATGAGTTTTGGTTACTATTGAGCCGGGTCGCTCCTTCGTTACCACGAACTGTTCGATAAATAAAAAAACTAGTTTTTTTTAATGAAAGTAAGGAGCAACATTAAAACTTAAAATGAAATGAAATTACTCCGTATATGAAAGGGGCTTTTCCTCCTCAATGCCTCGCTATTTACGCTAAAGTTTGACTCTTTGTCTTAAATCCTTATTTTAAAACAGTAAGAGCTTGAAACTTCAACATTTAGGTTCTCTGATACGCTGAATCTGATGATCTGATTTTTTTTAAGATTGTATGACTTTTAGGGGGTGTTTCCCCTATTTTCTAAAATGAGTCAAATTTTCTCAGGCTCGTAACTTTTGATGGGTATAACTGATCTTGATGAAACTTATATATTTAAAATCAGCATTAAAATGCGATTCTTTTGATGTAACTAATGGTATCAAAATTCCATTTTCTTAGAGTTTTGGTTACTGTTGAGCCGGGTCGCTCTTTACTACAGTTCGTTACCACGAACTGTTTAATTAGCTTACGCTAATTGAAACACAAGAGACGGGTGAAAGAATACATTTAAGTTATATAATTTGTAGTTTACTTGTAGTTTATTTGTAGTTTAACTACTTTAACAAGTAGTTAAGTAAATAGTTCCGATAGACAAACAATAAAAATTTTATCGAACTTGTTTCTATCAAAGGGCTTAACGTAAGATGACATAGGACTTAAATAACGAGATTTGAAATATTTTTTAGGTTTTCAAAACCAAGTCTGCCAAGTTTAAACCAGCAATTTTTTTTCGCGGAAGTTTTGTTGTGACAAATAATTTTTATAATATATCGTAATTATTTATTAGTCCTAAATTGAAATTTGTGATCACTAGATTTTTAAATAAAGAAAATTTCTATTTGACTACTTTGTTCTCTAAATATTGGATAATCTCAACCATGGATTAAAACAAACTGAAGATTTCTATTAACCCTTCTGTCCATCAACAATATTTGAAAGGTAAGCCTAGTTGGCTAACCTGATAAATATAGTCAGAGCGCCAGATAATGTATTTCGCTTATTTCGATTAGTACCCATATTGGAAGGTACAAAAATGTTAAGGGTGTGTCCCGTGGTAGTCGACAATGTTGAAAACGAATATCGTAGGGCCCATGTACGTCGTTGGGGCGTTTCTGAGATATAGGCCAAAAACATCAAATTTGGCTAACCTGATAAATAAGTGACATATGCATTCATTTTCTGTTTTTAAATTCCATTGAAGAACTCTTTTGCTTTCCAAGTTGATAGTAAAGTACAGTCAATTAAATTAAAGGCAAGGAATCTGATTAATAAAAATAATCATGGATTTGATTAAGTCGGTTTAGAGTTACCGGAATAAAGATGCAGAGGCTAAGGTAACAGTGCTATAATTAATTAAGTTATTCTAATTCATAGACAAATAGAAATTAGTTTTGGCTGATAATTTGATTAACCGATATTTTGGATCAGGGTTTTCTTCGGATTTCCTCTTGATTTATGCCAGGGTTAAAAAAAATGTCAATTAATGGTTAATCTGTGTGTTTTATTTCAAAGTTTGAAATTACAAGGGAATATCATTAAAACACAAATTTTAAATTACCTAGGACAAAGAAAAATAAATTTGCTGGGTATGTTTGGCCATTAAAAACAGCCAGAAGTCCCTTTCCCTAGGGATCGGTTCCATTTTTCAGTGATTAAATTACCACCCTTGGAAAAAATCTCAGAAAAAATACTTGGGGTGGGATTAAATATTAATTTCTTGGCAATCTCTTAAGGGCATTTCTGAGACTTATATCTTCAAACTTGGGTTGATTAGTCCTTTTTCCAACTGAAGACTCTCCTTAAAAAGTTGAAAAAAAAAATATTTAACACTAACTGCTAAAGCGTTGTTTATATACCGAGCAAACTGGTTTGATTTGACTGAATCACAGAGACTGTCAAGTTCTTGTATCTACTAATAAACATAGAACAGACGGCAAGGCCAAGTCGGTCTTTCTTGCTATTTTACCCTTAACTTGGAGAGGATTGACAGGGGAGATTTAAGTATCTTTCAAACGCGTATCAAGGTCAGGGCTTTCAGGAGATAAAATAGACTTAGACGGGGCCTAATGTTCACCTTCTTTGGTCCGTTGATATCTATTGTTTTTTTATTTTCATTTTCAAAAGATCTATACGCTTATAGCCTAAAAATTAGAATTACCATTTTTTTTTTTATTCGTTTATTTAAAAGCGTCAATTAATTATGTTTACATGTACAGAAGGCCCTTATTTCAAAAATTATTAATCATGAAAAACAGCATTTGCAAAAATTATATGGTCTGCTAAAAATAAATGCTCCCATAAGATGACATCTGCAAATTCACTACAATAAAAAAAAAACTAATAAGGAGATGTCCTTATACATGGGAACATTCACCGTTGCTGGTTTCATAGAGTCAAACTATTATAATAATTGAATCAATCGTTATAGAGGATTTTTTTTCTTTCAGGACCCAATGTGATTGTTACTATTCTTCTAACCAAAGATTTCAGTATCAATTTTTTTCATTTTGCGATTAGTTTGTGATGCTTGTTGTTCCATTTCTTTAATGACAGCTTCTGAAGGGGGGATATAATAAGTTCTGTTTTTTCATTGCATATAAACGTGACGTCACTCAAGTGATTTTGTTTTCCAAAAACTAAGGCTGTAAACAAATGGTCTCAAACTCACGACCTATCTAAATCTTTATTCTGACAAAAAAATCACTGCGTGCCAAATGAAAAAATAAAAATAAATACAAAAAATATCAAGCCGTTTTCAGAAGAAAAAAAAATATACATGAGAACATACAAAGTTCCTCGTTCAATAAGATCTCGGAAACCCTGTGGCTATTGTGACTGCCCCTGGTGCTGCTACTTGACAGGCTTGAATGTATAATATTCTAATAGTATAATATTCTGTATAATAGAAATCTAAAAAGAAAAATATAAGGCAGAGCCATTCAACCATGAGTACTGCAGCCCCTTCCTGCCCCCCTTATGGGCCCCCGTGGAACGACTGCTCAAACACAGGGGCTGTTGAATTTTATCAGAAGAGGTCTAGTTATTTGGATATATTAATTAAACCAGGCAGAGAGGAGGGAGGGGTGTCACTAAAAGGAATTCTCTCCCTTATCAGAAGAAACTCTCAGAAATATTGTTGGATGGTAATTTGATTAAACGATATTCTTACTTTCGATATTTCGATACTTCTTATCATTTTATTTTTTATTCAATTAACTTTAGGATTTGGCAAACTTCAATAACAAAGCAATGAAATAACAAAAAGAGTATTTTGCACAATTTTTTCCAAATTGTTTCCAATTTTTTTCCTCCATTGCATGAACGAATATTATAAATACCCTAGTTTGGAATTCCTCGGGCACAGAATAGAGAAAAATCGGAGAGAAAAATCGGCGAAGCGAACATTTAGAATATTTAAACTTGCTACTGATCTTAGTATAAAAAAAAATTGTAAAAAAAATTGTCACTGCAACTATTGACAAAATGATAACTATATAAATCATAATTAATAAATATAATCTTAGTAGTGAATATTAGCAATATCAAATCTTAGTAGCTAGAACTAACCATGCAAATTTTTATTATAAGGTGGTCATTTTTTTTTTTCATCATTTTAATTTTTGTAAGCGGAGAGAAACCGTGATAAAATTATGGAAATGGGTAAGATTATGGAATAGTAGCATTCCATAATCAACGCCCTGCTCTTTACGCTAAAGTTTCTTACTGTTTCAAAAACAGAGCTAAGAGGAAGAGTCAAACTTTAGCGTAAAGAGTGGGGCGTTAAGGAGGGGACAACCCCTTTCATATACGGAGTAATTTCTGTTCGTTTTAAGTTTTATTGTTGCTCCTTACTTTCATTTAAAAAAACTTGTTTTTTTATTTAATAGAGTAAAGGATTCAACCTCTGACTTCTGAAACTCAGATTATTATCTTAGATTGCGTCTTTTTTAACCTAGATTTGACCTAGATGACCAAGACATTAACAAATATGGTTTTCGTAAGAATATTATTCAGTAGACTCACAGCCCAGCGCCACTCAGCAGGGCCAGACAAATTCAAAATTGAACTTGAAAATCCACTGAATTTCTTTCACACGTGTCACAAGGAGGGGGGCACACCAAATAAAATCAGCATAAAATTAGCAATTTAAACGTGTATGTCTTCTTTTTCTAGCATGTCTCATTCTGAAGAGGCCCAAATCTAGACCCTTATTTTTGTTAGTTCAATTCTTCAAAAAAATTAGTTGAAAGTGAAGAGAGGAAATATCAAACGAATAAAAGCCTCAGAAATGTAAATTACCAATTTTTTGAAAAATTTGCAAAAAATGTTGAAAAAACTTAATAAATGTAAAGTAAACATGAATTTTGACACAATGTGTCCTTTTATTTCATTTTAGTATGGCAAAAATGTGAATCTGACAGATTTTCTTTTTCAGTTTAGAATTCAAATTTAGTGCGTATAAATATACGTAATGTCTGTAAAAATTTAAAGGAAAGGGAAGGAAAGGAACAAAGTAAAGGAAAGAAAAAAGAAAAAAAGTAAAAAAAGCGAAAAGGGAAACCAGAAAAAGAAGTGACTGAGCTACGTTATTATACATCTGATTGGGTTTTTATCCGTCCCCATATGCTTCAGGTTGAGTCTAAATTCAACTTCTTGCAAGTAACAAAGTCAAGGTCATGCGATAACCTCATAAAACTTTTACAAACTTCATAATTGACTGACCACGACCCAGAAAAATTGACCATTAGCAAATTCTCCCAAGAGATTAGCCATTACCCTGGTATATATAAAATCTTGGGCTGGATTATAAAATGTGACTTGAAAAGATAATGAAAAACCTCTAGTTATGTCAGCAAGCTTGTCAATAAAATCATTTAGGATATAAGGGAACTCCCAAAGCTGGAAAACTAGTCAAATTATATTTCCCTTGAGTTGCTTTTTAGTGCTTTCGCGGAAGGTATGCCAGAATATTCTAAAGGACTTCCTAAACTTTAAAAGGTAAATTCTGCTACATTTTATCCCAAACATTTACAACTTCAACACTTTCGAACGATTAATTGATACTGAATAGTCTCTGGCGCAAAATATGAAAAGTTAAATGGTTTTCTAAGATTTTTGGAAAGGAGGCATTGGATTTTAGTTTTCTGTTGTTTACTTGAATATATTTTCTAATCTCTACAAGTTGTGACAAGACCACTAAAACAATTCTAAATACTTCGGTCACAAAAACTAAAAAATTGTAATAAAGGGCACAAGTTGATTTCTTAAGTTGACCTCATCAGCTTAATCTTCTTTTTTGCACGTTTTAACGTACACGTTAGTGGGCACGTTCGGCATTTTTTTATAAGCCTAATTATTATTAGTCAATTTCTTTTGCTAAGGATTATGCATTATTCGTTATAAGTAGTCAAAGTGGTGTGAAAAAGTTATTATTGGGTGAAGACAAATAAAGCATTATACGGACATATAATGGCTTTTTTGGAATTTCGGCACAAGATTCGTGGAATTTAGATTTTTTCATTCTTCTAAATAACACAACTGAACATAATTTGAGAGTAGATTCTCTGATCTATCTGAAAGATCTATCTGATCTATCTTTTATCTGAAAGACAAAAGAAGCAAAAAAATATTGTAAACCGACTATAGGCTCAGGAGCAGTTTCGAATAGTTAATGTCCATTACAAAACGCCATGTTTTATTATGCGCTGCAGAAAGTCACTGCAATATAAAAAGAAACGTAAACATGAATACAATGGGGCAACATGAATCATATGACTGGACAAAGCAGAAAAAAAATGTGCTTCAGAATAGTCGAGGTGACCTAAAATGGCTATATTGTGTCTAAACTAAAGGTAGTCCTCAAACAGGATAACAAGAAACCGGAACGCCTAATTCTCCCAAATGGTGTTTTTGTCTCGGTTATTTGAGATTCATCTAGCGGCCGGACGTTGATTGACTGTGACGTTTGTTGACAAAAGAGTCATCTATCAAAAAGAAAAATATTCAAAATTTTAAACACAGTATGTGCCTTCAACTAAATTTTAATGTTGTTTGGCATTAATCCGTCACAACAAAACAATATACTGTGCATAAACTCACCCATCTTAACGGAGGAAGTATCAAAGAATAGATTGTAAATTTTCAATTTAGGGTAGATTTTTAAATTTAATTAGTTTAATCGCTAGGCCTAGCCCATCTTGGAAATTAGCCTATTAAGTTAGGTGAAAATTACAGGAATGATTCTAGAGCTTAAAATATACTCTTGGAATTTACTGGGTGTGTTTATATGACCATTCCATTACATAAGGAGACATGTTAAGAAAACAATTCTTACTTCATAATATGCAAATAGTCTAATCCCAGTTAATATATTTCTAAAGTTGTTTGCCAATGGTATGAAAGTCTACTTACCCAACAAAATCTAACAAACGTGCAATTCGCATAAGAGGACTCAAACTCCCTGATTCAATGATGTGAGTCCAATTCCATGTTTATAAATCCATCTGAGTGTATTGTTTTACATTATTGTTGTAGGATACCTCCCAATTAAACATATCTTTTGTCCAGTACAAATTTTCCTTCTGAAGAAATCCATTTTGATACCCAACTGAAATTTGATAATCATATTTCAGCAATTGTGAAAAATGCAAACTGCTGTCTAGCCTATCATCTTTGAAGAGAAGTTTCAGAAAATTCAATCTTTGAAATTTCTTTTTAGTTTAAAGTCTCTAGTTTGCTCACTTTTCAAGTAGGCTATAACACTTCTATCTTGTTTCCATTAACTATAATAGGCTAGATGAACTTTGCATAGAAAAGGTACAAAGGAGGGCATCAAGGAGGATTCCTTACCTTCAGCATCTTCCCTATAAAGAGATGTTTTTCAACATGATATAAGTGAGCTTAATAATTGGGCAAATGTCTGGTTATTGAGGTTCAGCACATCTAAATGCCATGTCCTTCATTTTGGAGAAAAAAACTTATGTTTTGGGTACACTCTCAAAACTTATGTTTTGGCTGTTCCTGAGGATAGAGAGATCTGGGTGTCTTGGTTGATGAAAAACTCAAATTTGATTCTTGTGCTGCTATTGCTGCTTCATCAGCTAACCACACCCTAGGAACAATAAAGAGAACCATCAGGAGCCACTCTCCAGTAATCATGTCAACCCTATATAAAGCACTTGTCCAACCAAAACTTGAAGTTGGCATGACACTTGCATCCCCTTTTTTACAAAAAAGACAAATTCATCCTAGAAGCAGTTGAAAAGTGACCAACAAAATTGATTAGCAAATCCAAACAGTCCCCTATTGTGAGCATCTTTGTCACCTCAAACTACCAAGCCTAACATATAGGTGCAAATACAGTGATGTCATAACTACCTTCAAACTTATCTTGACAAACATTGTCCCTGATTTATTCTTGTTTGCCACCACTTCTTCTACCATATTTCACTCAAAGAAACTGTGTATGATGTCATGCAGACTCCACCAGGGAAATCAGTTTTTTTCAAACAGAGTCACCAGCCTTTTGAATAGACTTTCAGAATATGCTGTCTCTGCAACTTGTCTTGAAACTTTCAAATCAAGAGTGGATGCTAAATAGAGTAATGCAGAGTGGAAGTATGATTGGTCAGCCCATGAGTCTTCAACTTGTCTTTAAATTCTTCAAAGAGCCTACAAGAAGGAAATCTTTAGATTGCTCCAAGGTGCAATTTAAGGTAAGAGCAACTCTCAAGGCTTGGTATTTCATGATTAAATTTCAGACAGCATTGTAGTGACCTTATCAATGTATTCTGTATTATTAAAGGTATACATGACCTAGGGATTTTTCAAATACAGTCACTATCACACAACCCACCAACACCATTATGCCCCCCCCCCCAAAAAAATCAAATAAGAAAATAGGACAGTGTTCATTTTCTAGTAGGGCTGTTTCACCTTGGAATTATGTACCCATTAAATTTGTGGAAACTGGGAATATTTAAATTTAAATTTTGCACATATTTAAATTTTCTTTTGTGGAGACACCTTTCCATTTGGGAGTTTTTATAGCACTTGGTATTAAGCAAGTGACATACTGATTGTAAATTCTGTTGGTCTGTCTGTCTGTTGGTCTGTCCTGGTTTTGCTACTTTAGGCACTTCTAGGTAAGCTAGGACAATGAAATTTGGCATGCATATCAGAGACCAGACCAGATTAAATTAGAAATATTCACTTTCCTGATTTGACCATTGGGGGGTGTAGGGGGCTAGTTAATATGGAAAAAATGAAGTATTTTTAACTTACAAATGGGTAATGGGATCTTAATGAAATTTGATGTTTGGAAGGATATTGTGTCTCAGAGCTCTTATTTTAAATCCCGACCAGATCCGGTGACATTGGGGGGAGTTTGTGGGGGGGGGGGGCCTAAAATCTTGGAAAATGCTTAGAGTGGAGGGATTGGTATGAAACTTGGCGGGAAAAACAAGCAGCAGTCCTAGATACATGATTAAAGCAACAGAACGGATCTGCTCTGTTTGGGGGGTTGGGGGGGGGAGTTAATTCTGAAAATTAGAAAAAAATGAGGTATTTTTAACTTACAAACAGGTGATCAGATCTCAGTGAAATTTGACATTTAGAAGGATATCGTGTCTTATAGCTCTTATTTTAAATCCCAACTGGATCTGGTGACATTGGGGGGAGTTGGGGAGGGGGAGATTACATTCTTGGAAAATATATAGAGTGGAGGGATTGGGATGAAACTTAGTGGGGAAAATAAGTAGAAGTCCTAGATACATGATTGGTATAATCAAAATGGATCCGCTCTAATGGGGGGGGTTTGGGGGGGGGTTAATTTTAAAAAATTAGAAAAATGATGTATTTTTAACTTACAAAGGAGTGATCGGATCTTGATGAAACTTCATATTTAGAAGGACCTCATAACTCAGATCTCTTATTTTAAACTCAACCAGATTCAGCATCATTAGGGGGGGCCGGAAATCTTGGAAAATACTTAAAGCAGAGAGATCAGGATGAAACTGGGTGGTATGAATAAAAACAAGTCCAAGATACATGACTGACATAACCAGAGCGAATCCGTTCTCTTTGGTGGAGATGGAGGGGGGGATAATTCAGAAAAATTAGAAAAAATGAGGTATTTGCAACTTATGAACAGGTGATCTTATCTTAATGAAATCTGATATTTAGAAGGATCTTGTGCTTTAGAGCTCTTATTTTAAATTCCAACCATATCCTGTGACGTTGGGGGGAATCAGGGGGGGGGGGGTCAGAACTTGATGGGAAGAATAAGCACAAGTTCTAGATACTATTGATATAATTGGAATTGATCCTTTCTCCATGGAGGAGCTTGGGGGGGGGGTTGTTATTTGGAAAAATTAGAAAAACTGAGGTATTTTTAACTTAAGAATGGGTTGCTGGATCTTAATAAAATTTGATATTTAGAAGGAACTCATGTCTGAGAGCTCTCGTTTCAAATCCCAACCAGATCTGTTGTTATTGGGGGGAGTTGGAGGGGGAAATCAGAAATCTTGGAAAAAGCTTTGAGTAGAGGAATTGGGATAAAGCTTGGTGGGTAGAATAAGCAAATGTCGTAGATACGTGATTGACGTAACCATACTGGATTTGCTCTCTTTGGGGGATTTAGGGGGTGGGGTTCAGTGCTTTGGCAAGTTTGGTGCTTCTTGGCATGCTTGGACAATGAAAATTGGTAGGCATGTCAGGGAGCTGCACAAATTGACTTGATAAAGTCGTTTCTCCCGATTAGACCATCTGGGGGGCTGAATGAAGAGGAAAATTTAGAAAAAATAAGATATTTATAACTTACAAGTGGGTGATCAGATCTGAATGAATTTTGATATTTAGAAGGACATCATGACTCAGAGCTCTTATTTTAAATCCCAACCGGCAAAGCCACCGATTTTACTTTTAAATCAATCAATTTATTCTTATAATTTTGCTAGAGCTCATATCATATGAGCTCTTGGCTCTTCCAGTCTTGTCACAAGTGCCATATGAGCTCATAGCTCTTGTTGATATTTGTTACAACTTGATCATTTGGGTATAAGTTTTGTTTGAGTTTAAGAGTTTTGAATTTAAGTTTTTTCTTTCTCTAACTCTTGTCGATATCAACAAGCATTATTGCTTACCATTTGATGTAATAATAAATAAATAAATATTTTCCAGGGGGAAGAACCTTTATCTTCACTACTTTCCTTCTTTTTCCAACCTTGCAAATTTATGAAAAAAGGTAACATTTTGTCTGTTTTCAAATTTGTGCTGAATCATAGGCCATCTTAGAATTTTTTTTATGGATGGTATCTATTCTTAATGTTTATAGTTTTATAGTTTTTTTTTTAATTTTTAGTTTGTTTTCTTCAAAACTAAAAAATCATAATTTGCACACAGTATTTGTATGTCTGAGTGTGTTTGCCTGTCTGTGTGTGTGGGTTTTTGTCTCTCTCTCACTATGCCTATGTGTCTGACTGTTTGTTTGTGTGTCAGCCTCTGTGTGTTCATGTTTTTTTTCTCTCTTACTGTGCTTGTGTGTCTGAGTGTGTGTTTGCCTGTCTCTGAGGTGGTCTTTATGTGTTTGTTTGACTAACTCTGTGTGTTTGTGTTTTTGTCTCTCTCTTGCTATGCCTGTGTGTCTGACAGTGTGTTTGCCTGTCTCCTTGTCTGACTCTGTGTGTTTGTGTGTATTTTGTCTCTCATTTCAGTTGAAGTTCAGCTAAGAGGTTTCAGTTGAAACCTTTTTTCCAAGTTGGTTATTAATTTAACTCCATGCTCAACAATATCATTAATTACTTTTGATGTTCTGAGAATTTTCAATCCTTCTTGAAACCATTATTTTGAGGCCAGTTGTTTAGATGTTGTCTTAGGAAATCTGCTCATATGTCAAATCAGTCAAAGAAATCTAAACAATTCTTTGGTAAGTAAATTATCCTATATCAACTACCTGTTTTAATTTTTCTTTCCTGACTTTTGGGTTTACAACCTTAGTGTGCTCTGATGATTCATCTGTGCTACTGAGCAATTTATTAGCCATTAATAGCTTTTTATTACCTGTAATGATGGCATAAAAAAAATCCAGACAACTCTGCATTCGAATACCACAAATGAATTAAATGGTCAGGGCTATTTACTTATAGTCTAACAGACTATGCAAAATACCTAAATCTTGATTTGGTGCAAGATGAACCTCTGGAGCATTGAGCCAAGCTTTACAGTGAATTTAACTAGGAAAACAGATATGGCATGAATAGAACTTCCTTCTTCTTTAGACATCTTAAGTTGACAGCTAAAAATGAAGATTTTAAAGGATTAATAGCCTTATCCATCCACCCAGTGTGACAAAGGGTTCTTGGAGTTTTAAAACCCACAACATCAACATCTAGTGATCCAACAGATACAAAAACCAACTGCAATATGTCCTTGTAGTCCCATCTAAGGTGGCCCTTAGTTAATTTGGTTTTGAATTCAGCACCAACATTTGCAATTACTTCTGGAGTTTTCTGCTTTTGTGCTAGATTGTCACTGATACCTATTTTGTATTTTCCTTTGTCTATCTTGGGTCATACAGCGTGGAATCTATTAAAGATGTTTAGATCAGGCCCAGTGGTTGATTCTATTTTTGTGTCAAATATGTCTTTTGACAGAGTTTCCCAAGATAAGATGATGGCAAGCTAGGTATAACAACTCTTTCCTAACATTTGCTCCAATATGATGCAAGTTCCACTGAGTCTTTCATGTTGGATGCTGTAGTGTTGAAGCACATTGCCTGGGCAGTGTCGGGAAGACCCCATTCATCTAGGCATTCATGCATGGCTATGGCTTGCTCCTCTCCAAGGCTGTTTGCTGTTATAGGAATTCCCAGCAGCTTTTCTTTTTTCATTATATTAAATCACAATATCTGTTTGCTCACAATGTTTACTTTTTAAAACACTTATTAAAAGTTTACCATCCCAATGGACAACCATGAGCTCTTTTTCAGGAATGTTTACTTTATCAAAATGTTTTTTTTTATAATATTGTTCTTTGAACATTTTCCTTCTGTAATGTAATTTAGTTTTAGAAACTTTAAAGGTTTAGTGCTTCTTAAATAGCTATTAAAATTCTTGTGGTATTTTTTTTTGAATATCTTACATCAATGCAACAAAATGGACAATTTCATGTTAAAATGTCTTTAACATCCCTTGCAAATGAAACTTTCATCCTTTTTCTCTCAGATGGTCCTGGGACATTATAGCTTCTTCAGGGACATTCACTTCCTCCAAGATCCCAATTTCCTGGTAGATGCTGTCCTCTTCAGTCTCTTTTTCTCCTCCTTTAAGCTTGTCTTCATTGTCTGTTCATTTTGCAAGTTCCTTTTGTTCCTTGATTTCTTCAGGTTGAAACAATTTGAAATCTATTCCTGTCACTGAACCTGGGTAGTCCTTCTTCCTCTGTTTCATGAGAAACGTCTTATCTTCTTCTGATTTCGTCAGAGCCAGGGAATCTTGTTGAGCAGTATCAAAGAGATCATCCAACGTTTCAATGAACTGTTTAAGTTTGTTCTTAACCATTTTCAATGTTTTCTTCTGGTCTTTTTGAAGTGTCCTCCACTTGGCGTGAAGTTTTTCCAGCTTAGTAATTGCATTTTGTTCCTGTTCAATGGGAATTTAGGCTTTCTCCCAAAAATGAACAGTTTTGATATGGCAAGTTTTGCTGATTCTCTTATAGCTAATTTCACATCATCTAAATAATAAATTTTTCTGCCTCGAGAAATTCTACAAGCTATTAGCGAAAAAAATCATCGATGGTGTGAGTATATTAAAATAAGAAGCACTGAGTCATGGATAAGATATAAAAGAGCAAGAAATAGAGCAACTAGGCTTCTTCGGTCAAATCGTGAGGCACTTGAGTCTTCTATCATTGCATCAGCTCAAAGTTGCCTAAAAAGGCTTTGGAAATATATAAGAAAAAAACCAGACTTCACAGTCCCCATCCTCAACTTCATTCACTGACCCTGAAAAACAGACAAATATAGACGATGATAATGAAAAAGCCGAACATTTTAATAAGCCTTCCTCATCTGTTTTTACACGACCTCACAGTGAAACTCCTATTGATCCTAATTTTTTTTATCAATTTCACAATAGATTTTGATGATTCCGACTTTGATGATCAACAAGTTTTTGAGGTCTTGAAGCATCTTGACACAAATAAATCACCGGACATTCATGAATTTTCAAACCATATGATTCGAGAGCTTGCAACAGTACTCACTGAACCACTGACATATATGTATAATTTGTGTCTGGGGTCTGGTACTTGCCCTATGGCAAGAAAAAAAAGCAATAATTAAACCCCTGTATAAAAGTGGCACAAAAACACAATTTAAAAACTATAGACCAATATCAAACACTTCAATTTTTTCCAGAGTTATGGAAAAACTAATTGTCAAGAGAATATAAAATTATTTCGAATCAAATCTTCTTTGGCATCCATCTCAACACGGTTTCCGCAAAAAACGTTCATGTAATACACAGCTTTTGGAAGTAATTACTGACTTCCATAGGATGGCAGATGAAGGTCTCAGGTTTGATTGCATTTATATAGATTTTTCTAAGGCGTTTGATAAAATTTCCATTCCGCTTTTACTTCAAAAGTGTGAGGTATATCACCTTGGTGCCAGAACGTTGTATTGGATTGGTGATTATCTAACAGGCAGGACGCAGAAAGTGATTGTAGGTGATGCTTTGTCCTCTGCTGAGAAAGTTTTAAGTGGTGTTCCACAAGGTAGTTGCCTTGGTCCAGTACTTTTCTGCCTTTTCATTAATGACTTGCCTCTTGTTGTCCACCATTCCACAATTAAAATGTTCGCAGATGATGTAAAGCTCTACTGCTTCTTGACAAATTCAGATGAAGCTTCGTTGCTTCAAAAAGACTTGGATGCAGTGCACAATTGGTGTAATGCTAACTCCATGTTTGTCAACGAAAATAAGTGTAGGGTCGTCCATTACTTTGGCAAAGTAGAACAAAGTTACCAATACCATCTTGCTGGGCATTCAATCTTACCTGTTGAATATGTCCGTGACCTTGGTGTTCATTTTGATTCTAGTCTTAGGTTTGACAGGCTGTCTCTGAAGTAACTCGTAAGGCAAACTGTCAGCTATTATGTCTTGGACGGAATTTCCGTAAGTTTAATCTCCGTTCATTCATTGCCATTTATAAATCAACAGTTCGACCTATACTCGAATGCAATTCGTCAGTAATGTATCCATTGAATAAAAAAGACAGAGCAAGGGTTGAAAAAAACAGCAATGAGCAACTAAGCTTGTACCTTATTTGAAACATTTGCCGTATGAAAATAGACTGCACAGGCTAGGACTGCCAGGTCTTCAATTCCGAAGGGATAGGGCAGACATTATTAACACATTCCGTATAATCAAAGGCATTGATAATATAAGTACATCACAGTTCTTCACATTTATTGACACTAGCAGGACCCGTTATCACCCACATAAATTGTACCCTTCACTTTCAAAAAGGAAAATAGGCCAACATTCATTTTACAGCAGGGTGTGGAAGCCATGGAATGACCTTCCACCTAAAACATTTCTAACAGATGACATAAACAGATTCAAAGCAAAACTAGTAGAAACAAATTTTCAATGTAAATCATTTTCAAATAATTTATGGTATTATTTGTCAGTGTTTGTTGTAGTCGTTATTTTCATTGATTTGTATGTGTGTATTATGATGTCAGTATTGTCATAACTTCTATTTATTATGTTTATTGCGACAAGCTTGAAAGCTTACTGTATTTGGTATTAATAAATAAATAAATAAAGGTAAAACCCAGAAAACTCGACAATGTGAAGGTAGTTTATAACTGGTGATCTGGTGAATGGGATAGTCCACAAGAAATATTTTATCCTTGGACTAGCTTTGTGCACCTGATGTGCATGCCATATATTAAAAAAAGAAGACAGATTATGCAAAAACCCATAAAATTCTTATAATACTCCCAAACTGGCTCCTAATTGTACCAGATAACATTATTGGGGCTATGTAACTCTGAATCAAAATAGCAATAATTATGTATAGAATATACATTTTCAAGAACAACATTGGCTTTCTTTTGAGATATTAAGCGGGTATTTACTGTTCTAGAGTTATGGCTCTATATGCCAGCTTTTTGGCCAAAAATTTGAATATTCTAAAACTTAGAGCGACAAACAGCACAGATTAACATTGTTTTAATCAAGCTCAAATTTCGGCAATCTCAATATCTGGAAAAGTGAATCATTTTGCTGGGTTAAGACTAACAAAATTCTAACATTGTTTTTTTTGCAGTCACCCTACTAGCCACTTTCCAAGATAGCAAAAAGTTCCCTATCTAGAATTTTACCCAGAAAAATTATACTGAACACATTTTGACTGCATTTCTACTATACTTTAACCCAGAAAAATTATACTGAACATATTTTGACTGCATTTCTACTATATTTAACCCCCCCCCTTGCCCTTAATGTGCATATGTATAGCCCAAATTATATATTTCTTATACATTTTGCTATGCATTGCTCTTGATTCAACTCATGCACTCACACATTTTATCAACTATAACAAATTCAAGAAATAGAAACACACATGGGAAATATATAATTTGGACTATATATTAACCCATTAGAAGGGGAGAGGGTAATATAGTAGAATTTTATTCAAAATGTACTAACTAAAAATATTCTCTATATTAAAAGATCTGTTTTCTTAGCACGTTTCCTTCCCAACAGCCCCAATTCTAGGCTTTTCCCTAAGAAAACCATCATTTTCACTTCCATTGTGATTTGCATTTTTAAATGATTTAAAATAATATTTTCGTCCACGATTCCTCTGAAATCAATTTTGTATCTAAGGTCAAGAAAGCACCAAACCTATTCTAAGAAGGAAAAGATGATAAATCACAAGATGATAAACAACAAAGGAATATATTATCAGGACTATACCCAGACCCATCTAGGTTGGGGAGTGCATTATCAGTAAACAACCATAAAATTTTGAAAAAAAGTTTTAAATAAGGAATCTAATGTTTTTGTAATGTTTCCTTCAGAAGAGCTACTATACTCCAATTTTACTAAGTAGGCTTAGGGTGAACACACCCTTTCTCAGCTAGGCAGAAGGTGAACACACCACTGGATGTAACATTTTGTGCTCTTTTCAAGTAATCCAAATTTATTCCTTTGTAAATTCTGTTTGGGTCGTAAAAGGGACAATTAAAGTAAAACCTTGTCCTTTATAAGAAAATGGCTATCAGAAGCTCTGAAAACTGCTTTAAAACAATCATAAAATTGTTAATTATCTTATTCCTATAAATATGTTGCTTAACTCCCCCTCTCAGCCTCCTTGATGATTAAATATTTGGTCCAGTTGGTTTATTCAAACTATATTTTTCAATTACATTATTACATTATTATTATATGCATCAATTTATATTATTATATCAATTACACTATTCTAAAAAAACAGTTTATTGTAGGATGTATATTTATCTGTCAGGAGGGGGGAGGGTTAAGTGAAGCTTTGCACTTTTATCCATATGAATAAAAATGAATTTATATCTTTGCATCATTAATGAATTACTACACTGTTTGTCTGATTGCTAAGAAACTTTAAGAAGTTATTTAAGACTAACTTATAGCTTAAAACTTTAAGACTATGCTCTTGGAAATAATTTAGGTATAAATTTTTTCCACCCCTTCCCAAGGCTCTCTTAATTTTTCAAATACTTTCGTCCTAACTGACGTTTAAAACTCCTGAACACAGATGCTTGGAATATACGACATTAATGTGGTAACGTAGAAATTATGACTTCTATACTTTTTGGGCGACATTCAGTTCAGTTCAGTTTATTAACATCAAAATAAATGGACAACAATAACTTTCTACCCCCTACAAGGCTCCATGGCCTGCTATATAGGGGTTAAAACAAAAATAAATACCGAATAAAGAGTCTCTTCTTTAAAAGAAAAACTAAAAAAAAGAAATCCAATTAAATAATTTTGTGTTATTTTTACTTACCACTTCGTCCTCGAAATTCAAATCCAAGTCCACACCATCTCCCACCATCACAAAATCACAACAATTAAAATTAAATAAATAAACGTGCTCAAGCCTAGCATCTAGGGATGCTGCCCTACCCTCATTATTCATCATATTATTAAACATATAACAATATTAATTCAAACCAATTCAAACATAATTTTTTTTAGATAACAAAATAATATGTTGATGTAATTGGATGGCATCATCAAGAAGTACATCATAGAAGATAATGTAGTCAGATGCCATAATTTGCTTCATGTGTCAAGCAAGAAGAAGAACAAAACAATTACTTTATGAATCATAAATAGACTGATATAATCTAACACAAAAAACAAAGTATATCTAATTCAATGAAGTTTTTAAATAAAATCCCTTTCCAATTCTTTGCATGTTATCAAAATAAATTAGTTAGTTAATTTTTAATGAATGTAGGGTAGTCTACAACTATTCAGTCTGGGATTAACTCTACTGTGGAAATCATGTTGTTCGAACTTTTTGCTGATTTCTTTTTCAAATTCTTATAAATTTTGAAACATAATTGTTATATACACAAAAGGGAAAATTCTCTTGAGAGTTTTTTTTTCTGTGGTGAGGATTTTCTTTGAATTCCATTTATTTTGAGATTGAACAGCACACAACAGGAAAGCTGGTTATTTATATGATTAAATTTTATGGTTGTTTCATTACTTTATGTATGTTTAGCATTTAGTGTTATATTTTTGTATGTTTTTAGTATTTAAGGTGTATTTACAGTGTTTTTTTTTTTGGGGGGGGGGCTTACAAAAAACTTTATAGAACACATCAAAAGTTTGTTTAAATACGTTTTTGTTACTCTTTTACAAGTTGGACATTTTTTTTTGGGGGGGGGGCAGTCATTTTCTACTGTCATTTATCTGTCAAACAATAAGGAACATAATGCCACATTAATGGTCTTTTTAAGGACTCAAAACAAAATCTGTGAAGAAGCCAATTAATATATTTTGAAAGACACAATGAGAGGTGTATTCACATCATATCATCCTAAGCAAAAGAAAAAAAAACTTCTAAACTACCTAGAGTAGTTTTTTTTTATTCCTTTTTCCATACCTTTTCCAAAAATAATTTTCATTACCATTACAATAGTAGCCTATATCAGCCTCCCGTCTAATGATGTCAAAGTGCCTTGAGCCTTGTATGTGTGCTCAATTCTTATTTGTAAGGGTTTAGTGATTTGTAAATTTATTTCTTAAATTTTGTAAAATTGCCTTCAAACAGCTTAAAATCCTACTGAAATAATAGGAATTGGATTTTCAGAGACTAGAACCTATGAAAAAGTGACTTCAAAATTAAGGTAAAATGTTTTTTTTTATCCAATGTAACCTAAATCAACTTCTTTACCTAGAACTTTCCAAGACAGTTTTTTTTCATACCAACTGTGGTTAGAGCATGTTCTGCAGATTAAGGATAACAGATGGCCAAAGACGGTCTTTTTCTCCAAGTGTCTAGGGCTAAACAAAAATCAGATCATCCTTGGCTGGGGTAGGAGGATATTGTAAGGGAAGATTTAAGGGAAATGGGAACTTCCTGGGATGGTATGAAGAGGGAGACTTCGAGTAGATTGATACGGAGGAGGAGTGCATGCAGCTATTTTGGCTGCAGTTGACTTTTCTACTTAAATATCTTGAAATTATGGCTGATAATTTTCAACCAAATAGTTTTCAGCCATTAATCTGCCAAATTAAAAATTAGATTTGTCTTTGTTTCCCATTTTTTTTTGGTTCTCGATTTTTTCATATGTTATGTATAGTGAGTGTTGTTTCAGAAACTGGTTACAATTATCTTCAACCCCTGGTGTTCAGTTACTTACATTATCTGTCTTACTTGTTTTTACTCATTAAATGGACATGTGATCTTTTCAAAAACAGAATTAAGTACCGTTGGTTCTCCTTAAACATCAGATGTACAGTATGTTAGGGTTTGGGTTAGAATACAGCCATGCCCTGGATTTTGATTCATCAACCAAGAACATGTACTGACAATATATATATTTTTCCCCGTTACTTAACTTATAAGTCTTGTCTCTTGGTTATATACAGTTGAGGGGTGATGGCTATTACCTCTAGCAATGGCTTTCACTCATTTATGGACAAATTGTTATTATTATTATTTATCTTTTTTATACGCTTTGCAGTCTTGTAGTTGTAGCTCAAGGACTTGATGACATAGTTTCAAAAAGGTTGAATTTGTCGACCCTTTTCATAAGCCTTATTTTGATGGGGGGACCCCAACCTATAAATTCTTTTTCCATGTACAGGTTTCCTTGTTCCATAGGTGCAAGTTTAGAAGAACTAAAATAGAAAATTTATTCAGTCTGTTTTTTGGGCCCTCTGATACCTTTTCTCTTCGTCCCTAAAGTTCTGGTTCCCTTGACAGGAACTTATATTTTTTTAGCCCATTTTTAGGGAGCCTATATCCCCAACCAAAAATAAATTTCTGAATTAGGGTGTCCTTTGACCCATGATTTATCATCATCGTCTATCATCTTGAAGACTTTAGCAATTTACTACCATCCTCTCCTGTTCTGTCACTTTCTCTATCTGTTATGATGAGTTGTTCCAATAGCAAGTTGTCACATAGTGCCCCATCCCCATGGCAGGATGTCCAGCAATTGAATTTGATTTTAGTAATTGAAATTGGCAGATTTGCTGTTGGAACTGACTTTTACAGGGTTGAATTTTACTTTGTTTAAGTTTTGTTGTGTTGAGTTTTATTAGAGCTATATTAAAGTCAATGTGAGTTTTCCTCTGTTAAGTTTGGCATAGTTTGAGTTTTCTAAGTAGGATTTTACAAAATCAAGACAGTTGTATTGAAATATTCTAGTGCAATAAGGAAAGAGATATTGATAAATGTTGATATTTATAATCAGACTTGGTATTTCTTTTTTATGTAGCCTCAACAATGGAAAATCATGAAATCACTCGTCGGCAATCTATTTTGGATATATTTGAAGATTTCTATCCAAATCATATGAAACAAGATGAAGACGAAGAGAAAGAGGTTGTACCAGAACCAGTTTGCAATAATTGTACTTTATTTATTGGCGATTTGATTCAACTTCCAGTGTCTAAAATTCAGAAGAATGCTGTGGTGTTTCTTGGTCGTCCTGTTTCTGAAGTCCATGTTTTCGGTTTTGTCATAAGGTCTGCAGCATATGGAGACTGCTGCATATATTATGGTAAAAAGTGGCTTAATTTTTTTTTTATTGCATAAAAATTCTTGCCATCGTGTATTTAGGTTTAACTCTGAAGGGGAGAAAATTTGTCTATGGTAAGGATAAAAAAGATGTAAAAAGTGCTTTTCTAGCCCCCCCCCCCATTAAAAAAATTTCTGTTGATCTTTTGACCAATTTTGGGAGGCCAGTCTACAACAGCTATACTGTATTTATTGAGGATTTGATTTTACTTCCAGTATCTAGAACTTAGAAAAGTGCTACAATGTAGAAAAATGCAACAGTACTATTCCTGAAGTTCATGTTCTTGGTTTGATGATAAGGCCTATAGCACATGAAGGCTGCTGTATATATTACGGTAAAAAGTATCGTATTTGTTTTTGTTTTTTTTTCCCTTCCTTTCAGGGATACAAATTCGAGGATAAAGGGGAGGGATTCTCACTTCCGTTTAAGCTTCAAGATACATGAAAACTGGTTTCTAGACCCCTATTTCTTTATTTTCTGGAGGTCTAAGGATAAATTTAGGAAGCCTGTCTGCAATAATCGTACTGTTTTTATTGAGGATCTAAATTCGAAAGAATGCTGTAGTGTTTCTTTGTATTCCTGTTTATGAAGTCCATGTGATTGGCTTTATCATAAGGTCCCCATCACATGGAGGCTACTGTATATATTAGGGTAAAAAGTCTTAGTTTTTTTTTTCTTAGTGAACCAAGTCCTGACCCGGTAAAATTCTGAGAAAAAGCTAGCTAAGCCCTGGCTCATTTAAAAGCGTTCTAAGTCCAGGCTGCAGAATTTTAGTGATACCTTGCAAAAAAAAGTTTAGTCGTTACTTAGTGAAAAAAATGGGTGAAGTATAAGGTGGAGATAGATCCTAATTTAGAGCGGAAACGAGTGAAGCTGTGGTTCTGATTCGTTTTAAAAGCAAACTGAACTCTATTACAAAGACGAGTGAAGTCCAGACTTGGTGTAGAAACAAGTCAAGTCCTGATTTGATGCAAAAGACCAGGTGAAAAATCGCCCTAATTTCTGCCTCGGTGAAAAAAATGAACTAAACCATGGCCTGGTACAAAAAACGAGGGAATTTCTGTTGCAGAAATGACTCAAGTTTTGTCCCAGTGCAAAAATGAGCTACATCCATATTTGGTCCAAAACGAGCGAAGTACTCGACATAAAATAAAAAAAAAGTCCAAGCTGTAGAATTACAATGACACTCTGTGAAAACAAGTTAGGTCAAGTTAGGTCATTGCAAAAGCGAGCTAAATCACGACTGTGTAAAAATTAGCCAAGCTTTATTATAAATTGTCGGGGACGAAAATCTTTAATACTTCATTCAAAAAACATGGCTCAGCCATTTCAACCTTTACTGTACTGTAGCCCTAGGAAGTAGGGTCGAACCATGTTTTTTTGTAGATTGTTTTTTGATATACGGTTAGTCAACTGGGCAACTAAGACCATTCTTAGACAATCCCTCTGAAAAAAATAATAATAATCTTCCTCAGCCTTTCGAAACGCCCACGTTTGAGAAACATGCTTGAACTCCATCATTACCGTAATTACCAATGTTCCAACCCCGAAACGAGCGATATCTATTCTGTGTAGAATTAATTTCCTATATATTCTGTAAATATGAAATAAATTCTGCTCTTTTTAGGGTTTAATGGTGCTCTTTACTTTCATACGATAATACTTTCTCTGTAGGTATTAAATTTTAAAAGCGGGTGGACTTCTCCACGAGTGGGGGAATTTTCAGGGGTGGAATTTAGTGTAATTTCTGGAGCAGAAAGGCTGAAAAGTTTGAGAAGGGTTCTATTGCAATATCCAAGGTTGAAAATCCCTGATCAGAGGTTTAGAACCCACTTTCTTGTATGCCCCTCCTTTCAGCCCCCTTAGTAAGTGAAAACTAAACAACGTATTGAGAAAAAAAATTAATCAAGAAAAAATTAATGAAAGTGAAGAGCAAAGTTGAAACTTCCAACCAACAAAATTATTATGTCGCAGATTATGCAATACACATGTAAAGAAAAACTAGGCGAACAATTTGGGTTTCGTAATTACCCAAATTACAACATTCTTGCTTTGCAGACTTGTTTTACCATTCTTCCAAATTTCTACTTTCTGCTATTTTTCTACTTTCCGCAAAGTTTCTGCTATTCTATTTTTTACATCTTTGCTGCTTCTACCATCTTTGCTATTAATACTATCCAGGTATATGAAAGTATCCACTTGATGGATTTTCTTGCTACATAACATTACCTCCGCACCCTCATTCATTTCTGGCGTAAGCGATTTAATCTTCTCAAACTGCAAGAATACAATCCTCGTATTTATCACTATTTACGTTAACGGACTTATTTTATATCAAACGGTTCGGGGTAACGAACTGTAGTAAGGAGCGACCCGACTCAATAGTAACCCGAACTCTAAAAAACGGAGTTTTGATACCAATAGTTACATCAAAAGAATCGCATTTTCATGCTGATTTTAAATATGTAAGTTTCGTCAAGTTTAGTCAAATGCATCAAAAGTTACGAGCCTGAGAAAATGTGTCTTATTTTAGAAAATAGGGGGAAACATCCTCTAAAAGTCATAGAATATTAACGAAAACCGTCAGATTCAGCGTATCAGAGAACCCTACTGTAGAAGTTTCAAGCTTTTATCAACAAAGACGGGGAATTTTGTATTTTTTGCCAGAAGACAAATCACGGATGAGCATTTATTTATTTATTTTTTAATTTTTTTTTCCAGGGGTGATCTTATCGACCCAGCTGTCCTAGATTGTCGCGAGAGGGCTCATTCTGACGGAAATTGAAAGTTCTAGTGCCCTTTTTAAGTGACCAAAAAATTGGAGGGCACCTAGTCCCCATCCCACGCACTTTTTTCCCCCAAGTCACCAGATCAAAATTTTGAGATAGCCATTCTGTTCAGCTTAGTCGAAAACCTAATAAATATGTCTTTGGGGATGACTTATCCCCCCAGTCACTGGGAGAGGGGCTGCAAGTTATAAACTTTGACCATTGTTTACATATAGCAATTATTAATTATGAAGTTTACAGACGTTTTCAGGGGAACGCATTGGGGTGGGGGTGGGTCGCGGGGAGGAGGTTACGTGGGAGGATCTTTCCATGGAGGAATTTTTCACGAGGGAAGAGAATTTCCATGAAGGGGGCACATGATTTTCTAGCATTATTAAAAAAAAACAATGAGAAAACAAATAATTTTTTTTTCAACTGGAAGTAATGAGCAGCATCAAAACTTAAAACGAACATAAAATATTACGTATATAATGGGGTTCGTCTCCTCCACAATGCCTTGCTCTTTACGCTAAGGTATTTTTAGTAATCTCAACTATTTATTAAGGCCTTTGTGATGCAGGGGTCATTCATAATGATTTGGGACAAAATTCAAACTTTAGTGTAAAGAACGAGGTATTGAAGAGGGGCTGAACCCCCTCATATACGTTATAAAAATACCCAAATATAGAAATTGGTTACGTAAGTTAATTCGTAAGGTACGTATGTTTATTATTAACAAAAACGTTCGTAAAATAAATCTAGTTCCATTTTTAAGCAACCAAAAATTGGAGGGTAACTAGGCCTCCTCGCCCACCCTTTTTTAATCAAAATCTTCCGATCAAAACTATGGGAAAGCCATTTAGCCAAAAACAAAATGATATGTAAATTTCGTTTTAATTATTCATATGCGGTGAGCCAAAGTCAAAACATACATTTATTAAAAAATGTTCAGAAATCAAATATAAAAAAGCAAGTTTTTCTAAACTGTAAGTAAGAAGCGACATTAAAACTTAAAACGAACAGAAATTATTCTGTATTTAAAGGGGTTGACCCCTCCACAACGCCTCGCTCTTTACGCTAAAGTTTTTTATTTTTTTAAAAAGTAGAGCTGAGAGAAATAGTCAAACTTTAGCGTAAAGAGCCAGGCGTTGAGGAGGGGTCAACCCCTTTTATATACGAAGTAATTTCTGTTCGTTTTAAGTTTTAATGTCGCTACTTACTTGCAGTTTGAAAAACTTGCTTTTTATTTAATCCCATACAAAGGTAAGACCTTTACTAAAGGTCTCATATCGTGTGAATCAAACGCTTGGTCATAATCCATAAAACTGAGTACTAAAGAGGCCTTATGATTCAGGTACTTCTTAATTACTAATGTCAGTGAAAATTAGGTTGATGCGTCCTCTCCCCTTCCTAAAACCACACTGTTCTATTCTTATTTCTTCACAAAATACCTTATGTTTTCTCTAAAATCGTATATACTGTATCTCTTAATCTAATAAGCGTCATTATACTAGGCAATTTGCTATTTACAGAAATTAAGCTAATGCCTATGTCATTTTAACACTCAATTGTATCACCTTTCTTAAAGTGGAGTTTTATTCAAGTCTCCCTAACGTCACTAGGTACTTCCCCCTTTTCAAAATCATAGGTATAATCTTCAATAACTAATTTCTAACCTCGTAGCCACGATATTTCAAAAATTTATTTATTACTCTTTAGCACTCGAGGCCTTATTTTTTAATCCTTTTAATATTGTTTCTAACTCCTCACGAAATTTTCCTTTCACTACCAAGTCGTCGATTTTTTTTATTCTTTTCTATAATATAGTCAAAGCGTTCTCAAAATGATCTGCCCATCTTTCTTTAAAGCTTTTCTTATCATTACTCAAAGACCCGTGCTGTTCGAAATTCTGAAAACATTTTTTTTTCACAAGAAATAATAATGACTACAAATGTGTCTTTTTAAAATACTGAAACAAAATTGAAAGTCAGTAACTATAAATATATATATATAAATATATATATATATATATATATATATATATATATATATATATATATATATATATATATATATATATATATATATATATATATATATATATTAGAAGACATTGTTTGTATATTTTCTTCTAAAAATTAGTTAGTATTAAATTTCGCTATTGTTTTTTATATTACTACAAATAAAAATCATTGTTTGGAGTTCACCAAGGTACCCAAACCTAATACAGATTATTTTGATGGACTTTGCTCTAAGGTACACGTCAAAGGCTATGAGCGACCAGGCTATTAAATGGAAGGGTAAAAATCTCATAGATATAGGTCTTGCAGAAGATTTGACTGCATATCAACTAATAGGCTGTAGGGAAAATTTGATTCGACCCCTCTTTTTAGGGTTGTAATTAGAACTTATAAATAACAATTCAATAGAGAAAATCCTTTCTTTTGATATTGAAATACACACAAAAACACGCAAACAAAATTCTCGGTAACATACACAGGGGCCGTCTCTAGCAGATCAAAGAAAGTTATTCATTAGCAAAAAAATATTTTTTTTTTAAAGAAAATAAACTATGTATTTTGAGAAAATTGCTACTACTGTCTTTCAGGTTCTATTTGGTAATGTACATAAATAGGTTCAAAAGTACAAAACGAACAAACAGGAGTGACAAAACACTTCAGTGTGCTAGACCTTTTAGAACAAGGTACGTTGTAATTCATCATCATCATCATCATTTTATTTATAACGCATCACAAAAAAAAGCTGGGCAGAAAGCCCAGAAAAATACAGAGTAAAAATCAAGAAAAAACAAAAAAGAGACAAGAGAAATAAAAACACATTTTGATAACTACAAACAAGGGACAAACAGAAACGATCGAAGATGGAAAGACGTCTAGCATTCGGTGGAGAAATCACAAATGCGACTCTCAATAACCCCAGTTGTGTTTACCAATTGATACTTTCTTTGCAGAAAAGATTTACTTGTCCAAGTTGGAAGTTCCATTAAACACCTTGCAAATTTAAAGTATAGGAGATGAACTTGCCTTCTCTTGCCACAATTAATGAAAGACCAAAGGGGATTAAGGGCAAGTAAGTGAGGAACTCCTTGGCTATTATATAAGTGAGAACGGTGAACTCTACTTATATACGAAACGTTTGAAGCCAGGGAGGCATACGTAGACCAGATCTTACTGGCATAATTTATAATTGCCAGGTTTACAGTTTCTTTCAGGTTTGTTCCAATAGGCATCCCCAGGTAAGTAAGGCTGCTAGCAATATGAACCTCAGAGCCGGATATGTTTATTAAGTTTCTATTTCCTTTATAGTTTAATGTTAGAACAACTGCTTTATTAGTATTTAAGCTCAAACCAATGTATTCGTACTCTTCTTGGAGAAACTCAAAGGTTGAAGAGGATCCTTGAAATGTGCAGGAAAGGTTTAGTTGGTCATCCGCAAAGGTAACTAACGAAAGATCAACAAGATCAACTCCTTTGAAGGTAAATGTACAGTTCAATCTGTCGTGAACACCAGTATCACAATTATTAAACAAAACTGGAGAAGTCAGAGCTCCTTGGCATACACCTTTTAGAATCGGAAATAGTTGATGAACATCTTTAATTCCAGACTTCACATTTCTGTACAAGTATCTTAAACAAGTAATTACCACAGCATCAGTACCTTATAAACGGGCCTTAAGCAAAACCTGCGAAAGTATACACGAGTCAAAAGCTCTTGCAACATCGAGTGCACATAAGACCTAGAAATCACCTCTTTCTTCAATATCCTTCAGCAAATTTATAAGCAGAAAGAGAGCATGCTCTCTACCTAAGCCTCGCTGGTACCCAAACTGACGAGGAGGGGCAGAACAATTTTCTTCAATATCTCTTATCAAAAGAGACTCAAAGAGCTTGAAAGTAGTGCATGAGACGGTAACAGAGCGATAAGAACTGCATAGAGAAGCATATTTTTTTTGCTCTTTTTAAGGATGGGAGTTATTTGTCAGATGTAACATTGCAAAGGGACTACACCACAAACAAGGATCATCTGAAACAGTAGTACTAAATGTTCTTCGATTAAAGAACCTGCAAGTTGTAGGTGCCTTGCTGAAATAGAATCAACACCAGAGGAAGATTTTTTGTTTAATTTCGGAAGTAAAGAGTGAACGGCACTTGACGACACAACCAGGAAAGTTTTCGTCTTATTTGAAAGGAAAGGTCAAGCTGTTTTTCAAAAAACTCCTCTATGTTTTGTTGGGTGCACAGAGCTCCCTCGCGAAATATTCAAACCACTTTTTTTCAGGTACACTAGCACTCTGGGCTTTTACAGGCTTAGAGAAAAGGCTTTTATCTTATTTAGCAAATGTATAAAAATTGCACGTCATCTAAATGTTGGAATTAAATTTTTCATTAAGTCTGGCTTTATAATCGGGCTTTATAAAGGTCTGTAGGATTAGATACCAATTTGGAAATCGTTATTCTTTGAGAATGGTGAAAATGAGTTGAAAATTTGTGCTCATCTTCGAAAAATACCCAATGAACATGGGTCACTTGCGTGTTTTTTTGTTTTTTATTTTTTTAACTTTAAAAATGAAAACAATAACATGATAAAAGGCGACATTTATGTTATGTTCTCTCAAATTCAATTATTTTTTGAAAATGAAACCATCGATAGGCTGCCTTTCTTTTTACGATTCCTTATTCTCGGATTCTGAAAAAAACTAGAAACAAGGTAATTTTGCAACGCCATGGAGATTTAGATTTTGATATGTTGTCAAACTCTTTTCTGAACAAAGTGGTGCAAAAATAATTTATCAATTCTTTCCGGGTTCGACCATTTTTTTACGTATTTTTCTCCTACTATAAGATTTTTTTTTTTGACCATCCATGTGGGGCCAAGCAGAAACTAAGAAATACCCAAACGGAGTGAAAAAAGACCATAAGAAAGGATTTAAAGGAAGCTAGAACTTCCCGTGTGGAAGTAAAGAGTGAAGCCTTGAATAAATTGCTTTGGAGGAAGAGCATGTACTGATGTGTTGAGCCTAGGCACCTTGGTGCTATAATGACTTAATGGTAATAGTAGTAATACCACTATGCTAGTTAAAGTAAACCAATTTTATTGGGATTTATATCCTTCTAGAGTGGTATTTTCGACATTGAAAAATATGAAAAGTTTAAGAGGTTTGGAAAAAATTTCTATTAACAGCTAATGTAAGTTACAAGGTAAACTACTTATTAAGTTTACCATTATACTGATAAAATAAATCAGCTTCATTTAGGTTAAGATTCCGTCCATTCTTTAATATGTACTCCAGAGTTTTTTTTTTTTTTTAGTTCTGAACATTGTAAAGGGTTTCGGAGGAATTGAGAAAATTATAGTTTTGATAGTGCTGTCACACCTATCAAAAAAATGAAACTTTAGTCAAAATAAATTAATTTGTTTACTGCAGTACTCTTTAAATTCATTCCAATAGTGGTGTCTTATAACATTAAGTGCTGCTAAATTGGTCCCTATTTTTGGTTTCAAATCTAATGTTTGTATTCTTTATGAGGGGGAAAGGTGGGGATGGGAGAGATGGCTATAGAAAAAAACTGCATGCCATTCTTAAAACAGCATATAGTTTATTTTTACTTGAAGAAGGTTTACTAGTTCTGTAAATTGAAACTTCTTAATTTTGGCCACCTCAAACTTATGTGGTATCCTTTATCAATCCAGCTATCAGATCAAGCACTTACAGCAATATACTGTTTTTATTGTTGATAGTATTTCTGGACTATTAATAATATTGATTGTTTATAATATTCATTATCATATAACTTTATTATTAAATATAATTATTGTTTTTCAATAGAGTAAGGAAATGTAAACTAATCTTTATTTACAGTTGATGACGGGACCAGTTGTGTCCAGTGCAAATTTTATCCAGATGAATCATCTCTAGTTGGGTGCTGTGATTTTGAATTGGTGAGTAAGTATCTTTTTGATATATATATAAGAGATAATCGATAAGAGAAAAATCAATTTCACAAAGAACAAAGAAAAACAACACCATCTAGTATTACCCAACTAAGTCTAATCACACAAACCTAAATATTCTTTTTTTGTTGGTTTATTTATTGTATGAAAAATCATTTTTGTTTTTTGTTTCTTGTTTCTTTTTTGTTTCTTTTGTTTCATTTTTTTTGTTTCTTTTATGAAAAAATCAGTATAAACGGATAATATATATAATATAAGAGATAATATATAAGAGATATATATAAGAGATAATCGATAAAAGAAAAATCAATTTCACAAAGAACAAAAAAAAACAACACCATCTACTATTACTCAACTTAGTCCTAAGTCTAATCACACAAACCTAAATATTCTTTTTTTGTTGGTTTATTTATTGTATGAAAAATCATTTTTGTTTTTTGTTTTTGTTTCTTGTTTCTTTTTTGTTTCTTTTGTTTCGTTTTTTCTTTGTTTCTTTTATGAAAAAATCAGTATAAACGGCTTATTGGGCATAGCGAAAAGTATAAAAGGAACACTAATAAACAAGGCTTTGTGGTGCACCAGTAAGAATAAAACCAGGTGCACCAATGGTGCACCAGTAAGTATAAAAGGAACACTAATAAACAAGACTTTGTGGTGCACCAGTAAGAATAAAACCAGGTGCACCAATGGTGCACCAGTAAGATATTTTGCTTTATTTTTTTTATTATAATTGAAATTCTTATTTGCAGTGTCAGTGGTACAAATATTTTAGTGCAGGCTGTTTGTTTTCTTTCTTTTCTTTGCATGTATAAATAAATAGATGGATAAGTGTATTTTAAAGCCAAATATACAGCCATGAACACAGTACAATAACATAAACGAAACACACAAATAACATAAACTTTGATCAGCGATCATCATAAAACGCTTAAATGAAACACTGCATTAACCTAATGCTAGTACTTAATACTTGAAAAAAGGGTCATTGAAAAGAACGCTTAACACTCGGAAAAGGACATAAATAAAACATTATATTTACTTTATACTGAGATTTTTTTTATTTATTTATTTATTTATTTTTTTTATTTAACAAAATTTCCAGATACCTTGCTACTCTACAAACAAACTGAGGCGATGTACTATTTGAGACACCTGGAAGTATCAACTTATTTCCAAATATCACTTCCCTTATCGTAGAGAGCCCCTGGCACCGGCTTAAGCAATGCTCCTCTTTAACTCTGCAAAGCGGGCAAGTATATCTGTCTTCATGTATAATGGGGTTATTCATGACAAGCTATGTCTTAACGGCAAAACAGCGAAAACTTCCGGTAACCCTGTCTTAAGGGCAAACATTTATTTTTACCTTAATTTAACGATACAAACTACGGCAACCCTCTCTTAAAAAGAAAAATTCTAACATAAAAGAAGGCAAAATCTTGTGTTAACCGTGTCATAACGGCAGCTTTAACGGCAAAAAATTGCGCCAATCGTGTCTGAACGGCAAAAGTCGTATCTTAATGGCAAAAGTTTGGGAGCTGTAAATATCTAATTGGCAATTTTATTGCCATTGCAAATTGTATGGCAATTATAAATATCGTATTGGCAATTGGGTTAGTCATGATTTTGTAAGCTTTTCAAAACACTGTTCATCTCTTGAACTTTAAAACAACTAAAACTGAACAAAACTAAAACAAAACAAAACATTAAAGCTAAAATAAGTCTACTTAAAAACTAAAACAAGACAAAGCCGAAATTTCTATTAAAGTCACGTGTATGACAACTTGAATTTAGTGCTAAAAACCACCAGCCTGAAATAATTTGCACTAGTGGACTGGATTTGCTTTCCAAGTTGAGCTATTTCTTGTCTTCTTGAATTGCAGTCTTTCCAATTGTCGCGAGCATCAGAAAGAAAATCTTAGTCGATTTTGCTAGCTTGCTTGTCAATAATATAACACAATAACTGATACTAGGGGCATTAAAAAACGCTAAGGACGGGAGGTAAAAAGAAACCAAAAATACAATATAAAAGAAGAGATATCGTTCATATTAAAAAAAAGAAATGAAAAGCTATCTCTTTCTTTGACTTGACTCTTTGAAAGAAACTCTTTAATGTAAATTTTATTATCTAACTTCATTATTATTTACTTGCAATCTCATTTATTTTTTTTTTATTTTTTTTTTATCTGTTTACTATTGTTTATGATTTTCTTATTTAATAGAAAGATGGTGCTGTACCTGAAGGGCAGCTTGTGCACATTCAGGGAAGAATCCATATAATCAAGGGATGTGTAGTGGTTATCATCAAAGAAATGGGTAAGTTTGTCGCCAGTTATAAAATTGATAAATCAGTAAATCTGTAAACCGAATAAATTGGTAACTTTATCGAGTTTTCGCCACTGGCTGAACTTTCAATTAGCTACCCACCTATTTTATAAAGAAAAATTTTAAAAAAGGAAAATTTTGAAAAATAAAATAAAACTTAGTAAAAAAAAGTTGTCTTCGACAATTAAAAAAACAGTAGTCTACCTAACTGGAACAAGCCATTGACTATCAGGCTTATAAAAAAAAATGTACAACCTTCAAAAAACCATAAAATTTCAACCTATCAAAACAAAAAATTTAAGTTTATTATGCCAAAACTCACCAGCAATCTGATTATTCTATTTCTTTTTTTCAAACAGTTCGTGGTAACGAACTGTAGTAAGGAGCGACCCGGCTCAACAGTAAACGAAACTCTAAAAAACGGAATTTTGATGCTGAAATATACATCAAAAGAATCGGATTTTCATGCTGATTTTAAATATATAAGTTTCATCAACTTTAGTCTTTGTCATCAAAAGTTACGAGCCTGAGAAAATTTGCTTTATTTTGGAAAATAGGGGGAAACATCCCGTAAAAGTCATAGAATCTTAACGAAAATCAAACCATCACATTCGGCGTATCAGAGAACCCTATAGCAAAAATTTCAAGCTCCTATCTACAAAAATGTGGAATTTCGTATTTTTTGACTGAAGACAAATCACGGGTGCTTGTTTATTTATTTATCTTTTTTTTCCAGTGGTCATCGTATTGACCAAGTGGTCCTAGAATGTCGCAAGAGGGCTCATTCCAACGGAAATGAAAAGTTCTAGTGCCCTTTTTAAGTGACCAAAAAATTGGAGGGCACCTAGGCCCCCTCCCACGCTCATTTTTTCTCCATTTTCTCATTTTTTTCTCATTTTTTCAAATTTTGAGATAGCCATTTTGTTCCACATAGTCTAAAACCATAATAACTATGTCTTTGGGAACAACTTACTCCCCCACAGTCCCTGGGGGAGGGGCTGCAAGTTACAAACTTTGACCAGTGTTTACATATAATAATCGTTATTGGGAAGTGTAGAGACGTTTTCAGGGGGATTTTTTTGGTTTTAGGGGTGGGGCTGAGAAGAGGGGGCTATATGGGTAAATCTTTCCTTGGAGAAATAAGTCATGGGGGAAGAGAAATTCAATGAAAAGGGCGCAGGATTTTCTAAAACTACTATAAAAAAAACAATGAAAAAATAAACATGAAAAAGTTTTTTCAGTTAAGGAGAAAGTAAGGAGTAGCATTAAAGCTTAAAACGAACAGAGATTATTACGCATATAAGGGGCTCTAAATATACTTTAGCGTAAAGAGCGAGGTATTTAGGAGGAGATAAATACCTCGCTTTTTATGCTAAAGTATTTTTTAGTAATTTCAACTATTTACTCTAGGGCCTTTCTGATTCAGGGGTCATTCTTAAAGAATTGAGACAAAACTTACGATTTAGTGTAAAGAGCGAGGCATTAACAAGGGTACAAACCCCCTTATATACATAATAAAAATATAAAAGTTTGTTACGTAAGTTGATTCTTAAGTTACGTATATTTTTTACTAATAGAAACATTAGTTAAAAATTAAAAGTTATAGTTGCCTTTTTATGTAACCGAAAAATTGGAGGGCAACTAGGCCTCCTTCCCCACCGCTTATTCTCAAAATCGTCTGATTAAAACTAAGAGAAAGCCATTTAGCCAAAAAAGGAATTAATATGCAAATTTCATTTTAATAATCTGTTATCTGATTCAATACAAAAAATTCAATAAGATTGGACAAGTCCTATGGTGGAGAGCCAAAATCAAACATGCATTAATTCAAAAACGTTCAGAAATTAAATGAAAAAAATTATTTTTTTTTTAACTGTAAGTAAGGAGCGACATTAAAACTTTAAACGAACAGAAATTACTCCGTATATGAAATGGGTTGTCCCCTCTTCAACGCCTCGCTCTTTACGCTAAAGCTTTTAATTGTTTTAAAAAGTAGAGTTGTGGCAAAGAGTCAAACTTTAGCTTAAAGAGCGAGACGTTGAAGAGGGGACAACCCATTTCATCTACGGAGTAATTTCTGTTCGTTTTAAGTTTTAATGTCGCTCCTTACTTACAGTTAAAAGAAACTAGTTTTTTTTCATTTAATTAGACGAAGAGCTCTGTCGATGGTTCTATTAAAACTGGGCTTATCTTTAATTCTGACTGAGTTATAAATTGTTCCAAAAGGGCGTAAAAAGAGCGTTAGTCCCTTATCTTCTAAGTAACGAGCAATTTTGACATTTGACATTTTCAGGGAATTCCGATCGTAAAGCTAACTAAGAATCAGTCTTTAAGGTCTAAAGTTCCGTACATTTTATTTTTTAAATATATTTTTTAAATATATATTTAATTAATATATATATTTTAAATTATTTTTTAAATAATTACATTTTTAAGGTTTAAGTTACCCACAAGAAAGATTTATGAATTGTGTGTTTTTGCTTTCATTTTACTCTCTTGCAAAATTAGAAAAAGTGGACTTAGGCCCTTTTTCCAAAAAGTTTCGAGAATATTACTAGGGAGGGGTCTCCTAGATTAACTTTCGGGGAAAAGGTTTAATAATAAAGTCAGCAAGCAAAATTATCTGTATTTTTAACTTTTTTTTGCTATTAAGCAAAAAGTAAAATGAAAGTTAATTCAACTACTAAAAAGCCAAAAACAGATTTTTTCCTGGATTTAGGAAGATTGTATTTTTGTTATCCATTCACAGGATGCAACAAACAAAAGAATAGAGAGAAAACGGGTATAATATTTAAACAAAGCAGTGGACGAAAAAAAAACACACAACAAACTTTAAATATATAAAATATATAATATATATTAAAATATATAAATATATAATATTTAATTATATATATTTTAAATATATATAAATTCCGAATATTTTGGCCCCACGTCCGAAAGTCCTTATCAGCGGAAAAGCACAAGATATAATTTAAAAATAAAAACAAAAGCACAAACAAAAACAAAAGCAAAAACAAATTGATAACTTTCAAACATCATTGAACCTGTCACTGCGAATGGTACAAATACACAATACAGAATGGCATACAGATTATCTCTGGTACAGCTAAATTATATTCCCATGTATTCACTATAATATTTAACATCGTCATAATATTCCGTATCAAATTTCGCCCTTTAGTCGACCAAATTGAGACAATGTCTATATCAATCTGTGTTGCGTATCCTTGCTATATATATAGAAAGAAAGATTATCTCTCTGTAGATTGAGGGGCATAAACGATACGCCCGAGTGGAGAAAACTATGAATTGAACTTCTTTTTGGATGTGTCGGCTGTTTTAAGGTCCAGTTGTGTATCAAAGGAAAGTTATTTTTTAGCAGTCAAAAATAATTTCTTAGAAATTTTTTTTTCTGGATGCACATAATGTAATTTGATTAAATTCAATGTTACCTGAAAGTTTCATTTTAATACCCCTAGGTGCTCCTGAGGTATTGCAGATACTACTGCTACTAGTACTAATAACTCACCACAGCACCAAGCCTCCTGAGGTCAACATAGCTACGGATGCTCCTCCATCCTAATCTATTCAAAGCCTTCCTCTTTACACCTTCCCAGGGTGTCCATCTTTCTTTGCAAGATCCTTTCACTCCAACCGCGGACACCCTGCTTTCTGTTCAGCGCTAGACGGTTGGCCGAAAAGAATAGTCTTTGGTAATCTGTCATCCTTCATCCGCAGAATGTGCCCTAGCCATCTCAACCTTTCTTACATATAGCCGTAGAAAGCGGGATTGACCCACACTTTTTGTACGCCCGACTGTTTAAAATACGGCCAGTCAGCAGATACACCCTTAATAAAGTGTGGTTTATAAATGTTACTTGTCATCTGAAAATAATTCTTTATAGAAATACATAGGCAAGGCATATCATTGCTTTTTTGTCTATTTAATCACCTTGCAATTTTAGTCCTTGTGGCAGTCGTGATTGAACCCAGAGTCTCGTATTACCAGACAGAGATTAATCCCCCTTTGCTACCACAGAGTCAAGCGAGATAACGTACTGTCACAACCTGAATCTTCTATTTGGTAGAGGCACAGCTACCACTTTCAGATCTCTCAGGCTGTTTTAAGCATTTAATATATAAAAAAATTATGGGGTATGGTTAGGAAGGACGTAACCCTAACCTTGAATTCCTAGTCGATAGAGGGTCTCATTCTGTTTAGAAATTTAATCACTATGCATTCGTGATGGCTGGCTATGATACCTTAAAAAACGTTTTACAATTTTTAACCGCTAAACCCTTTAACTTTGACTAAAAAGTTTTTTAAACTTTGCTGCGCTCGTGAAAGGGTACGCGCATTCTCTTCTGCATTTCTTTGGTCCTTTGATTCCCTAGTCGATGTGCAAATGAGCTCCAGGTGAGTGCTGTTGGGGCATAGAATCTTTGAGCTGGAGACGCAATTTCCGGTATGTCTGGTATGCTTGCGATGATTACAACTAATACCTCTGTTATGAACAACTTACTGCAACTCCAAACCACGTGAGGGCACTATAGTGGGTGCCGTTCTTCCTCTGCTCCAATCTATCCAGAGCTTCACTCTTTACCCTCTTCAATGGAGCTTCCTCCAAAAATTCTTCCTTATCTCTTCTCAACCAAGAGACGACCTGCTTCTCTTTTGTCCCAGATAGATTGTCAAAAAGCACAATCTTTGGCTATTTTTTATTCCTCATCCGTAAAACCTGACCTAGCCGCCTTAACCTTTCATTATAGTCCTAGAGAGTTGGGTAGAACTGCAAAAAAACGGTGCAACTTATTATTTGATGTTTGGACAATCAAATGAGTACCTAAGACCATCCTTAGAATATGGTAACTTATGAGAGTGGGAACTGGCACCAGTGTCGACAAAAACAACTATCAACGCCATCTAGCTTTGGTAAAACTTGACATTTTTCAGTATAATAATAAGTCATTAATTTAATTAGTGTAATTGGTAAAATTAGGGTTGTGATAAGTGTTCCGTATCAGTTTCTGATAAAAAAAAAAAAAACGAAGGCAAAGTTTGAAAAAATGCTAAGTGTCGCCAACCGCTAGTCGGCTGTGATAGTTGTTTATTCTCGACACTAGCATCAGTTTCCACTCTTATAAGTAGGTATTCTATGACACAAAAAAGCAGTTTCAATAGGGACAAATCAAGTTTCCACTCTTATAAGTAGGTATTCTATGACACAAAAAAGCAGTTTCAATAGGGACAAATCCTTATGTTATACAGTGAAGACGGAAATATTGAAGACGGTCACTGCGTATTTGATCGAAATATCCAGAATTTTGTTTTTCGTCTAATAAGAATTTTTTGTCTAAGAATTATTGTCTAATAAAAGCGTTTATCCCTATTTGAACTGTTATTTTTGTACTTTTATAAGTTACCCATACTCCTTGAGAAGACACATTTAAAGATATTCTTTAGATTTTCAGATCATCCACATTTCTGAGCCAAGCGTAACCGATTGACCACAACCAAAACATAACGTTTTTTCGCCTTTCTCATGTAATTTTTAGGTCTCATGATGAAGCTGCTCCTCTTAGTTCATATGGTCGTCTGTTTATTGTTACGAAAGGTGCCAGAGAAGGAGTCAGTACTCCTCTGACATTCTTAGAAATTATGTGAGGTTCAAACCTATCTTTGACTTGTTATGCAGACAGCGAGCTGCAATTGGAAGCCATGATTACAGATTCTGGCTATTTTGGCCAGTTACAGAAAACTCGCCAATTTGGCCAGTTTTACATTATAAGGGATATATAAAATCAGGACCAAGAGAATGTAAATAGGCTGTGGATCTGAAAAACATAAACTAAATGAAACCTAGGGATTTGGTACCATAATGAAAAGTTTTATGGATAAGCATTGCCATTTTAAATTGGATATCATCTCATTGCCTAAGCAATCAGGTGTTACTAATTCGAACGATTATAATCTATAATCATTTTTGGCGTTTTAAACACGCATGTGCATACTTTTTAACATATAAAACTATATGTTTTTTTTTCTAAGATGTATTATCTCTCTTCGTTTAGACGTTCTCAAAGATTTGAACTTAGAGTCAAGACATGTGATTTTCCTTGATTGGCTTTACAAGACGAAATATCACATAACTGAATTGACAAGAGCAGAAAATAGGATTGCCAAGGTATTTTTGTTTTTGGAGCGAATTATTTCTAACTTGAAGCAGAAATTTCTTCATAGTGACTTCTTTCCAATAAACTGTCACAAAATTATGCTATTCATTAAAAAGGGGGAAAGAGCTATTTTTAATCCAAGGTTAAGAGTTGTATTAAGATTTTATTACTATGTCATTAACTGATTAAAATATTTCGTTAAGTACAATAGATTTATTGTTAATATTGTACTAGTACTGTCAACTTATTTCAGCACTAAGCTGCCTGAGGACAATAGGGTCGTGCATGCTTCTTTCCCTATCTGCTCAAGCCTTTACCCTTTACTCCCTGCCATGAAGTTTTAGTTATATTAACTTCTTTCTAATGACTTCTTCCCTTTCCATTCAGGGACAGTCTGCTTTCATTTGGCCCCAAATGGATGGCTAAAAAAGCACGATTCTCGGCAATATATCATAATTCATCATTATCATCATTCATCACGTATCATCATTCTTTATTATCATCATTCATATGCAAAATATACCGTAGCCGTCTTTACTTTCATATAGTATGGTCATAGACCATACATATGTACATATGGTATATGTACATATGGTATATGTAGTATATGTACATATAGTATGTACATATGGTCATAGTACAAATAATAGTTCAATAGGTATAAATCTTTTTACTTGACAGTGAAATAACAGAAATATCTCTGGATATTTTGGTCATATTTACAGTGGCTGTCTTCAGCATGTAAACTCTCAGCAGGTAAATGGTCGTCTTCAGTTTATCTTCTGAACATGGTCATTGTATATGTGATCGAAATATCGTCGAAATATCATATCCGTATATGTAATTGAAATCGTCATGGAAAGGCAGTGTGGTCTTCGAAAATATCTTTATCCTATAAAGTGAGACAGGACCTAAATTTTCGTATACGTTAATATTCGATATTAACGTGCATTAAGCTATCCTAGAGCGGTTGCTCTGGAAATCGTATAATACATCTTCCTCAGCCTTGTGAAACGCCCATCTTTCAGAGTCATCTTTCGCCACTTAGACCAGTCATTGTCATGGCTTCGTATAGGTTAGTGTTTGAAATGTGGACAGTCAGACGAGAACCCAAAAGGATCCGCAGACAGTTCCTCTGGGAAATATCTAATAAAAAAATCTCCGTCTTTCGGAGCGCCCACGTTTCAGAACCATCCTTGACCACTTTTGTCACTTTAGCTTTTTTATTCTCTTTTTTATCCGAAAATATATTGTTTATTTCTCCAAAATTCTTTTGTTGTTGTGAAAAAAACTTCCCGTGGCGTAGCAGTATTACTTTTTGGATGCATCTCCGCTGCGTCCATCATCTACACTAATAATACTACCCAGTTAAGAATTTCTACCCACTTGATTGGTCCTCTCGTTACCTAGCATCAACTTTCTGTCTTCATTTATACCTAGTCTTAGTAACCTTGTCTGCTCAACATTAAATTTTAAACCTATTCTCGCAGCCTAAACAATCTCGCCGCATCTGTATAATCTAAATGTAAGAGTTTCTTTAGATTGCCTTCAAAGCTCTCATCTATGCTCTCACAGTATCATCATGCCAAGTAATTTTCTTCGCACAGAAGTCAATATAATGCCTCTATAACTATTACATTGACTCTTATCACCTTTTTCATACAAGGATTTAATTGAAGATTTCCTAAATTCGCTAGGTACTCCCCCTTTTAAAAACCCCATATTCAGAGTCTTTGTTTATTTTTCTCTAACTTCACAACCACCCTATTTAAAAACTCTTTTCCCGCACTATCAGAACTTTAAGTCTTATTATTTTTTATACTTTTAGACTTTCTAATTCTAATTCTTCTTCTCTACTTCATTTCCAACGTGTTTAAACTTTTTCATTCTCTTCTGTCATTTCCTATAACTTTATAAGGGGTCATCATATCTTCAACAATTGCTCAGAACTTTATCACTACCAGAACCTTAAGTCTTAATATTTTTTTTTCCTTTTAGACTGTCTCTAGTTCTTCTTCGTAAAATAAATTTTCCTTCACTTCCAAAGTGTTTTAACTTCTTCATTCTCTTCTATGTTATTTTATACAACTTTATCAGGGCTTATCATATCTTCAACAATTGCTCTTATCACTAATGGAGGTTCCGTCCCATATTTAACTAGGACAAGTCAAATTTCCCTCTCAATTTTTCAACATGCAAATACAATATTTTGCTATTATGCCGTCTGGTTGCATCTCCTAAATCTTCATCAATTTTATCCATGGCATTCACTTCACACCTCTGTATTCTATACTTTAATGCTTTCTCTACTTTCCTTACATTTCTTTTATTTGTATATGATTTATCACTGAAATATTTCTTTTAAAAACCCGTCCTCTTCTCTACTCAACTTAAAGCATTTTCACTGATATTCATAGCTGTTTCTAAATTTCCTTCGCAAGACACTGAAAACTGTTTTCCTCATATTATTTCTACCGTATTCTGCATTGTCCAATTTGTTGACTTTTTAGTTGTATATACAGATGTTACTGGAAGGTCCCTTTTAAATTCTCATCCAGTAGTTTACCACCCTCATTACTTCTTTCAGTTCACAAACTTTTGTTCACTAAATATAGATTTTAATTTCTGGGATACTGGTGAAAAAAGTGAGAGAAACTCACTTTTAACGACACGAACGATCCACGCCATCTGTGCATAAAATAGTATCAAACAATCATTTCATTATATCCTTAAAATTAAAGCTGGCCTGGCTTGGTTCTCAACAGATACGAAACTTGGCAAGTGCAGTCGGGGAATTCTGTCAAAATATTAAGAACTATTCATTTATGCTAAATATATCAGCGATTCCATGCTCAAATATGGAAACTTCTAGAGGAAAAATATGTTAAATAAAAAATCAAATCATTTGCGAACAGCTAGGTCTCTTTCAAATTCTCATCTAGTAGTCTACCACCATCGTAACTTCTTGGAAGTTAGTTACCCTGCATATATTCGAGCTTTAGATAAACACTGCTGTTTTAACATAATCAGAAAGTCTGGGCTTCTTACGATCTCATTCTGAGAATAATTTCCGAGACCACACTGGCTAATCGTGGCAACACAAAAATTACAAAGAAGTGATTAGCGACTATTAATGAGCGATTATCCTTTGAGAATGCTTTACATAAAATGAAATTGTGAAGTATCATTCAGTGTTGTTACCTTTCATTATTGGGTCCTATTTTAGTTTGAGTTTTTTTCTGTTTAATTTCAGTGATGTATTTTTTTCGTCATTCAAAAAGTTAACCTTTCATAGGAGGGTCCTATTCTAACCTCAGTTTAGTTTCAGTGTTGTATATTCTTGTTATTCAAATAGTTACCTTTCAGTGTTGGGTCCTATTTTGGTTTCAGTAATTTTTCTGCTTAGTTTCAGTGTTATATTTTTGTGATTCAAATTATTACCTTTAAATTTGGTCCTATCTTAGTCTCAGTTTAGTTTTTGTTTTGTGTTTTCTTGTTATTCAAATATTTACCTTTCATTGTTGGGTCCCATTTTAGTTTTAGTATTTTATCTATTTAGTTTCAGTGTTATAGTTTTGTCATTCAAATTGTTATCTTTTATTGTTGGGTCCTATTTTAGTTGGAGTTTTTTTTCAGTTTAGTTTCAGTGTTGTATTTTCTTGTTATTCAAAGAGTTACTTCTCATTGTTGGGTCCTATTTTAGTTTCAGTAATTTTCTGTTTAGTGTCAGTGTTGTATTTTTTGTCATTTAAATTGTTACTTTTTATTGTTGGGTCCTAATTTAGTTTGAGTTTTATTTTCAGTTTACTTCCAGTGGTGTATTTTTTGTCACTTAAATTGTTACCTTTCATTGTGGGTTCCTATTTTAGTCTCAGTTTAGTTTCAGTGTTGTATTTTCTTGGTATTCAAATATTTACCTTCCATTGTTGGGTCCTATTTTAGTTTTATTATTTTTTTTTGTTCAGTTTCAATGTTGTATTTTTGTCATTCACATTGTTACCTTTCATTGTTGTATCCTATTTTAGCTTTAGTCTTTTTTTTTCAGCTTAGTTTCAGTGTTCTATTTTCTTGTTAATCAAATAGTTACCTTTCATTGTTGAGTCCTATTTTAGTTCAGTAATTTTTCTGTTTAATTTCAGTGTTGAATTTTATGTAATTTAAATTGTTACCCTTCATTGTTGGGTCCTTTTTTTTTGTTTGACCTTTTTTTCCAGTTTACTTTCAGGGGTGTATTTTTTGTCATTCAAATCAGTATCTTTCATTGTTGAGTCCTGTTTTAGTTCAGTAATTTTTCTGTTTAATTTCAGTGTTGAATTATATGTAATTTAAACTGTTACCCTTCATTGTTGGGTCCTTTTTTTTGTTTGACCTTTTTTTCCAGTTTACTTTCAGGGGTGTATTTTTTGTCATTCAAATCGGTATCTTTCATTGTTGAGTCCTGTTTTAGTTCAGTAATTTTTCTGTTTAATTTCAGTGTTGAATTATATGTAATTTAAATTGTTACCCTTCATTGTTGGGTCCTTTTTTTTTGTTTGACCTTTTTTTCCAGTTTACTTTCAGGGGTGTATTTTTTGTCATTCAAATCGGTATCTTTCATTGTTGAGTCCTGTTTTAGTTCAGTAATTTTTCTGTTTAATTTCAGTGTTGAATTATATGTAATTTAAATTGTTACCCTTCATTGTTGGGTCCTTTTTTTTGTTTGACCTTTTTTTCCAGTTTACTTTCAGTGGTGTATTTTTTGTCATTCAAATCGGTATCTTTCATTGTTGAGTCCTGTTTTAGTTCAGTAATTTTTCTGTTTAGTTTCAGTGTTCAATTTTTTGTCATTTAAATTGTTACCCTTCATTGTTGGGTCCTTTTTTTTGTTTGACCTTTTTTTCCAGTTTACTTTCAGTGGTGTATTTTTTGTCATTCAAATCGGTATCTTTCATTGTTGAGTCCTGTTTTAGTTCAGTAATTTTTCTGTTTAATTTCAGTGTTGAATTATATGTAATTTAAATTGTTACCCTTCATTGTTGGGTCCTTTTTTTTGTTTGACCTTTTTTTCCAGTTTATTTTCAGTGGTGTATTTTTTGTCATTCAAATCGGTATCTTTCATTGTTGAGTCCTGTTTTAGTTCAGTAATTTTTCTGTTTAATTTCAGTGTTGAATTATATGTAATTTAAATTGTTACCCTTCATTGTTGGGTCCTTTTTTTTTGTTTGACCTTTTTTTCCAGTTTACTTTCAGTGGTGTATTTTTTGTCATTCAAATCGGTATCTTTCATTGTTGAGTCCTGTTTTAGTTCAGTAATTTTTCTGTTTAATTTCAGTGTTGAATTTTATGTAATTTAAATTGTTACCCTTCATTGTTGGGTCCTTTTTTTTTACCTTTTTTTCCAGTTTACTTTCAGTGGTTTATTTTTTGTCATTGAAATTGTTACCTTTCATTGTTGGGTCCTATTTTAGCTTTTAGTCTTTTTTTTCTTCAGCTTAGTTTCAGTGTTCTATTTTCTTGTTATTCAAAAAGTTACTTTCATTGTTGGGACCTATTTTAGGGTCAGTAATTTTTCTGTTTAGTTTTAGTGTTGACTTTTTTGTCATTTAAATTGTTACCCTTCATTGTTGGGTTCTTTTTTTTTACCTTTTTTTCCAGTTTACTTTCAGTGGTTTATTTTTTGTCATTGAAATTGTTACCTTTCATTGTTGGGTCCTATTTTAGTTCCTCTTAGAAACGCTTAGAGTGGATGGATCGGGATGAAACGGGGTGGGAAAAATCATGGGAAGTCCTAGATACGTGATTGATATAACCGGAACGGATCCGCTCTATTTGGGGGAGTTGGGGGGAGGGGGGTTAATTCTGAAAAATTTGAAAAAATGAGGTATTTTTAACCTACGAAGGAGTAACCGTATCTTAATAAAATTTTTTATTTAGAAGGGCCTCGTAACTCAGATCTCTCATTTTAAATCCCGATCGGAACCAGTGTCAATGGGGGGGGGGGCGGAAATCTTGGAAAACACTTGAAGCAGAGAGATTAGGATGAAACTTGGCGGGAGGAATAGAAACATGTCCAATATACGTGACTGACATAACCGGACTGGATCTGCCGTCTTTGGTGGAGTTGGGGGGGGGGGGGGGTAGGGAGTAATTCGAAAAAATTAGAAACATGAGGTATTTGTGACTTACGAATTGGGTGATCAGATCTTCATGAAATTTTATATTTAGAAGGATTTTGTTCTTTAAAGCTCTTATTTTAAATCCCGACCAGATCCGGTGGCACTGGGGGGAGTTGGAGGGGGAAACCGGAATTCTTGGAAAACGTGAAAATTGAGGTATCTTTATTTTACTAATGGGGAATCGGATCTTAATGAAACTTGATATATAGAAGAATCTTATGTCTCAGATGTTCCATTTTCGATTTGAATCGGATCCGGGGACATAGGGGGGTCGGAGGAGGGAAACAGAAATCTTGGAAAACGCTTAGAGTGGAGAGATCGGGATGCAACTTGCTGGGAAGAATAAGCACATGTTATAGATACTTGATTGACATAATTGGAACGGTTCTGTTCACTTTGGAGGAGCTGGGAAGTGTTGATTTGGAAAAATTAAAACAATTGAGGAATTTTTACCTTAAGAACGGGTGACCGGATCTTAATGAAATTCGATATTTAGAAGGAACTCATGTTTCAGAGCTCTTATTTCAAATCCTGACCAGATCTGTTGACATTGGGGGGAGTTGGATGGGGAAACTGGAAATCTTTGAAAACGCTTACAGTAGAGAAATCGGGATGAAACTTGGTGGGTAGAATAAGCAAATGTAGTAGATACGTGATTGACGTAACTATACTGGATCCACTGTCTTTGGGGGAGTTAGGGCGTGGGGTTCAATATTTTGTCGAGTTTGGCGCTTCTGGACGTGCTAGGACGATGGAAATTGGTTGGCGTGTCCGGGAGCTGCACAAATTCACTTGTTAAATTCGTTTTCCCCGATTAGACCATCTGGGGGGTTGAAGGGAGAGGAAAAAGTAGAAAAAATGAGGTATTTATAACTTACGAGTGGGTTATCGGATCTTAATGAATTTTGATATTTAGAAGGACCTCGTGACTCAGAGCTCTTATTTTAAATCCCGACCGGCATTAAGCTTCCGATTTTCCTTTTAAATCATTCTATTGATTCTTATAATTTTGCCAGGGCTCATACCATATGAGTTCTTGGATCTTTGCTCGTCCGGCCGCGTCACAAGTGCCATATGAGCTCTTAGCTCTTGTTCTATTTAGTTTCAGTCTAGGTTCAATATTGTATTTTTGTCCTTCAAATAGTTACTTTTTATTGTTGTCTTGAATGGATCCTATTTGGCTTTCGGTGTTTGTTTTGCCTAATTTTCTAAAATCAAACCAATTGAAAGAAAAAAAAAATATTTACAAACTGCTCATGAAATTCACCCGCTGTTTTCTGCTTGGTAACATTTTCCCTCAAAAGAGCTGAGCCACGTTTTTGCCCACATCTGAGCCACGTTTGTGATCACAACGAGGGTTGTCAGAATTCGTAAGATCCCTTAAAAAACTGAGCTCGATACTTGTATAATAAACGCCAACCGCTCAAGTTGTTCATTCAATGACACATTATAGAACCTTTTTCCTTAGTTTCTTTCAGCTTAGCCTAAGATAAGACAAAGAGCAGTTACAGAATAGATGAAAGATATATAATTTGGGCTATATATTTGGAAATTAGGGGGGGGTGCTGATAAAGTATTTGGACAGTGTTAAGTTAGAAAACGATTTTTATTACACAATATGCAGAATAATTGTATCCAGCACATTAGGTATGTATACCCGCTATGCTTTATTCCCACCCCCTAATGTGCAAATATATAGCCCAAATTTGTTTCTAAAGTATGATATTTTTATATTACTTTGGTATATTTTAATTAGATTGAGTGTCAGAGAAACATATAGGTAGGTTGTATATCATACAAGTAGCCTGAGCTCTAATAGAGTCAGATATCTACCTTGGTCCCTTCTAAAATATAGTCTCTTGTAGCCTCTTGTGTCTCGTGTAAAGTATCTTGTGTGTATTTGTGGTCTCTTCTGTATAGCCTCTTGTAGTCTCTATAGTCTTATAGGGTCGGCTTTCAGTAATTGATTACCCTTTCATCAGTACTTGGAAAGGGTCCTTATTTTAGTTTTAGTGTTTGTTTTGAGGTTGGGTTTTTATATTATCCTTTGGACTTTACCTGCTTTTTTTTGTTATTGTTCTGCACTGAGGACGGTTGAGCGGAGGTCTCAACCGAAATATTTGCACGATTTTTTCTTCTGTTTTTTTTACTGGCTGTTATTGTCCTCGTTTCTCTCGTCTTTGCGATTTGTTATTTAACGTATGCTGAACAAATAAACGTTCAAATGGGAATAAATCCATTTATTCAATGAAAACGGGTACAAAAGTCTAGATATTTCCATCACGTATGCAGCGATCGTCATCAGTAGAAACATTAAGTGTAAAAATCGAACCAAACATATTCTAATTTAGCAATGGTAATACTTAAGTATTTCTACTGATGACTATCGCTTCATATGTGAACGAAATTTCTAGACCTTTGTATTTGTTTTATTTGTTTAATTAAATGGATTTATCCCCATTTAAACGTTCATTTGTTCATCATAGAAAGGCAATTTGGTCTGAGAAAAGGATACCTAATTTAAGGTGTTACGTCGAAAATTAACGTATGTTAACATATTAATATATATCTTAATATGTATGGTTCATTGTTAACGTATTAACTTTAACACCTTAACAATGTTAACGTGTGAGCTATTCTGTGAGCAAATGTTGTATTGGTTATAGCTAGATTGTTATGTTCACAAAATTTCAGCAGTCTATAGCCATTGCTGTTTTTTTCCCTACACCAAATTCACCAAGGCTAGAGTATTATTTCTACCAGCTTAGGTATCCTCCTAATAAAGATACCATATTTATACCCTATGATGTGGTCATTTCATTCCTGTTACTGTATGTCAAATTCTTCTGAGTCGCTACAATCTCCGTTATTTGGTTCTATCGGGGCATATACCACAATGACTGAGACCTTGGAGTGTTTAGTCATAAATTGAGCATTTATAATCTTATTAATACCTTTCTAAGCAGAGTAAGACTTAGCAGCTTCCCTATTCATCACGAGCAATGCTCCCTGCTTATGCACTTAACCCTTCCTACCTGGATAAATGAATTCTATATCAACTAATCTCATGTTTCTAAGTCATATGTCATTAAATGAGTGGGGAATTCAAAATGGGACCTTTTAATATAAACAAAGGGCTAATTGTCCTGTGATTGCACAGTTTGACCTTAGCATGATAATAAGGGACCCAGATTCCAGATGTCGAGCTCGGCTGTAGCACCACACTGGGGTTGACGCAGGGAGCTTAGTGGTCAAGGAGCTTCATTAATCTGATAAAATACTAAGGGCTAAATCTTGCGTGGTGACGCAGTGAGTTTGACCATAGTTTGGTAAAGCTGCACCTAGTGATCGAAATTTGCTGTAAGAACACATCGCAGGACCGACGCAGGGACCTTTGTGGTCAAGGAGCGTCGTTAATCTGATGCAATACAAAGGGCTAAATGTTGTGTGGTGGCACAGTGAGTTTGACCTTAGCTTGATAATACAGGACCTATAGATCGAACTTTGCTGTAAGAACACATTACAGGACCGACGCAGGGACCTTTGTAGTCAATGAGTGTCGTTAATCTGATACAATACAAAGGGCTAAATGTTATGTGGTGGCACAGTGAGTTTGACCTTAGTTCGGTAATGCTGAACCTAGTGATCGAACTTTGCTATAACATTATAGGACCGACGCAGGGACCTTTGTAGTCAATGAGTGTCGTTAATCTGATACAATACAAAGGGCTAAATGTTATGTCGTGGCACAGTGAGTTTGACCTTAGTTTGGTGATGCTGAACCTAGTGATCGAACTTTGCTGTAAGAACACATTGCAGGACCGACGCAGGGACCTTAGTAGTCAAGAAACGTCATCAATCCGATTAAACTTTTTAAAAAGGGCTAAATAACATGTGAACCAGAGTTTAAGCCCAGCTGTAGCAACACACTGGAGGGGTGACGCAGGAGCCTTATGGTCAAAAAGCGTCTTTAATCCGATTATTGTTACTACAAACGGCTAAATAATACAAGATCCCGAGTTCCGACCCAGCTACATCAACACACTACAGGGCGTGCGAAAGGACCATAGTAGTCAAGAAGCGTCATTAATCCGACGCAGTGCAATACAGCAAAGCGTCACAACAGCTTTCAAATGTTAAGCGAATCCAAAAAATTCAACAGAAACCAAAAAACAGGAAATTTTTCCGCAGCTATTTTTCAAATAAATTAATTAGCAAGTTTTATTCTGTTCTTCAGGTTTCTTTATCTTCGCGCTCTGAACCAAAGAGTATGGGTAACTTAGACGAGCGGAAATTGACGCTAGTGTCTACAAAGAGATATCAGCGCCAACTAGCATTTGACGACACTTTGCAATTTTTTTCAGTATAATAATGAGCATTATTAATTTAATTAGTAAAATTAGGATAGTAATAAGTGTAAGATCTCACCCCGTGATGAAAAATGATTATGGAGCTTTAAAAAATGCCAAGTGTCGGCAAACGCTAGATAGTGTTGATTGTTGTTTTTGTTGACACTAGCGCCGTTCCCATTCTTATAAGTTACCCATTCTCTTTGCTCTAAACTTTCAGTAATTTTTTCCAATACCGTTTCAGATTGTTAGAAAACTTTTCCAACACTTTGTAGTAACTACTTTCCGTTAGGTCGTGGTAACGGAATTTCTAGTAAGATTTTTAGTGTAAAATATTTTGTAAGCAAAAAACAAAACCTTTTGTTTTCAAGGCATCTAATATCCAGTCCTATCTATACATCCAACTATAGTGTGCTGACATCTTCAGAACTTTTTCGTTTTAACGGCTGGATGGATATAGAGTTTTGCGAGCTAAAAGCAACTATACCAATTAGATAGGGCGTAATTTACATCATCCTTCAAATTGGGTTGCTTTTTCTTGGTTTACGCTCATTTTGAATGTTTTTAGACTTATTGTTTATTAGATTTTGTCAGCTGAAATACTTGCAATTGAAATTTGTGGGGCTACTGACTGTTTCATTTAAAATATTAGTTGATTTTTTCAGCCAAACAAATTGAAAAAAATATGCCACAATTACGCCACCCTTCCTGTGAAAAAGCCAGATCATCTTTCACCTCATGCATTTTCTTAAAACGCTGGAATAAAACGTTGTGTCTGTATATACTACTTGTAACACCATCTACTTAAAGGTCTGCTAAAGGTGGCTGCCAAAGAGTATTGGTAACTTTTAACAGTGGAAACTGGTGCTAGTGTTGACATCAAAACATTAACGCCAACTAACGTTTTGCGTTTCAGTGCAATTTTTAGTGTAATAAGAAGAAAAAATGATTCTAATTGGCGTGATTGGTAAAATGAGAATAGTAATAAGCGTAGATCTTAGTAGAAAAACAATTATAATGCTTGAAAAAATGCCAAGAGACGCCAAAGCTTTTTTTTCGTCGACGCCAATTATAATTAGACCACTCCTACGAGCTATCCATGCTTTTTGATGGCTGTACTAGCATCTTTTTTTCGCATTATGCCGCGATCCATGAAAAGAGGTTCGGGATGCCCCTGAATACAACTAACTAGCTAAAATCTAACAGTGCTTTTCCTCCGTAAAACTCAAAAAATTTACTATCTGTTGTTGCTTGAAGACAGATTCACTTTCAAAGGACTGCTAAACCTCTTTAAGGTTTTTGGTGCCAAATATTTTTAGCTTATTTTTTGCTTAGCTTTTTTTGGGGCTGGCTGCTACGAAAAACTGCATATAGAGATTTTTTCATCAATAAATTGAGCTCCCGGTCCAATTTGTAAGATATATATGGTGTGTGTATCCCCTTAACTAATCCCCTTATTAGATTTCATTTTTTCTCTTCTTGGTATTTTCAGTGTTGTTCATAACGCTGAAACGCTGTCAAGTGTTTCACTGATGCTTGATGAATGAAATGAAACTCAAAATGAACAGAAATTAAAATAAATAGACGAGTCAAACTCAAAACGAGCAAAAATTAAAATGAGTAAAGCTGATAACCCCTATGCCTTCTCAAGACAAGAAAACAATTTGCGCTTTACTGAAAACAAAATACGTTTGAAATGTTTTCACCTTTCTTACTTTCATAAATGAAAAATTATCAAAATCTTAAGGAAGAAATATCATTATATGTCAATTAAACTGACAATTCACGGTCATTTGTTTGTTTATTTTTTTCAGTAAAGTGCAAATTTTGTTTTGGTCTTGAGAAGGCATAGGGGTTATCAGCCCAACTCATGTTAATTTTTGCTCGTTTTGAGTTTGACTTGGCTATTTATTACAATTTCTGTTCGGTTTGAGTTACATTTATTTATTGATAGTGGTTTATGGTAGTTTTACGCTTGGAAGATTATTTGACTTTATTTTTGCTCATTCTTGGCTTAATGGAGCTTTCTACTTTTCTTCGAAAAACTTGTTTTGTGGAAACAGTTTTTTAAATTAATGAACAGAAAAACCAAACACAATTTACTAAATAATACTTCTTGAAGTTCTTTCTAATGACTTTGAATGACTGTGGAAATTTTTGTGAGTGTTCAGTGGATTTATTTCAATTAGATTTTAAGTTAATTTTGTATTTTTATTATGTGGTCAAGGTTTTTTGATGCCTTGTGCTGAGGAGTCTACTGATTTTATTTTTTTTTATTTTTTTAATACACATTATATTCCATGGTATAGTCTAAGGATAAATTCCCCTTAGTAAGTGTTTTCTGTTTTTCTTTTATGTATTCATTTTTTTTGTACAAAATATATTTCTGACGATTTTTATTTACGTGATTAATGATTTTGAAAAGTTTTTATCTTGTATTTTCTCTTAACGATGGGCAGTTCTGGTCTGAGTACTAAATGTCTTTCTTTTTCTTGAGGGAGGGGGGGGGGAGAAACAAGTATTTTCTTGGTGACCGAGGTCGGAAGGAAAATCGATTTGTGTCTTCGTCTCTACTATTTTTCTGAATATCCAGATCATTTATCTGATTCTCTGGACCACGGGGAAGGGGACTGACTTCCTCAGAAAATTAGTAAATGAAGGCCCTGATCAGTGCCGAAAAAGGACTGGGGGCTACTCAATTCTGTATTGGCCCGTATTCTGACATATACACATGCATTTATTTGGAAGGATGGGAAAGTTCATTTCGTCCTTCGGGAAAAATAAAAATTTTAAGTTTGAAATAACAACTTAAAAGTGATTTTTTGAAGCACTTTAAAAAAATCTTTCTATTCTATTAAACGGCCCTTGTTTTTCGGGAGTCGATCTTAAAACATTAAGAAAAACAGTTAAAGTTTAGCGTAATGAGCAGAGTATTGAGGGGGGACAACCCCTTCATATTCGGAATAATTTCTGTTCCTTTTGAGTTTTAATTTTGGTCCTTACTTTCAGTTGAAAAAACATGTTTCTGTATTTAATTTCTGATCGTTTTTTAAATAATGCCGGTAAATCTGGCTTACCCTCTATGAAAAATTTCCTACCCTCACGGGAAACTTCTTAGTGGAAAGTTCTTCCCACGTAGAACACACCCCAACCTCCATAAAATTCTGTCCAGTCAGCTCCATCCTCGCTGAAAATCTCACCCTCCGTACAATTTAATGCAGAAGATTCAGTCTGAAAAAGTTCTGCTTAGCATACTTCATTTGAAAAAGACTAAGTTTTAATCTTTTTTCTAATCACACCAAAAATCCCCCCTTCTGTTGAAATTATTTTCTGGAAATCCAAACACGCTGAAAATTTCCTTTGGACAATCAACCCGGGGCATACCCACTTGCAAAATTGAGCAGGCAAAGAGAAAGTAATATAAATAAAAAGAATTTCGTATAGCAATTCTGTCAAATCCCCCAATGTAAAATTTTCAGTTCATCCCCGGAAATTTTCCTCCACACAAAAATCATCCCAAGCACAAAATCCACCCCCCCCCCCAGAAAATGTCCATATACTTACCAATATCAAGTACTCTGCGTAAAAACGGGCAAGTTTTAAAACTTTAATACCTATTCCCAGGGGCATGGATGGGGGGGGGGTCAACATTTTGATTGAACGATTTTAGGAGAAACTGACTTCTGACTAAAAATACAAAATTCAACATTTTTACTGATAGGAGCTTGGAACCTCTTCATTAGGGCTCTCTGATACGCCGAACTTGATGGTGGAATTTTCATTAAGATTTTTTGACTTTAGGGGGTGTCTCCTCCCTTTTCGAAAACAGGCAAATTTTCTCAGGTTCGTAGCTTTTTATGAGTAACACCAAGCTTCGTGAATTTTATATATTTGGAATCACCATAAGCCAATTCTTTTGATATATCTGTTGATATTGAAGCTCCGTTCTTAAAGTTTCGGTTACTATTGAGCTGTGTTGTTCGTTACTTACAGTTTGTTACAACGAACTGTTCTATTTTTACTGTGTAGTCCATAGTTGTGCCTTTCATTGACTATTCCTTAGCTATTTTGTGGCTGGTTTTTCAAAATTGCTGGACAATTGTGTAAGGGTACTCCCTCAATCAAGTGCATTCGTGATGAGAAAAGATATTTATATCGAAAAGTTGGCTATCAGAAGGGCAGATGGGCCAAACTCACGCTTGAGCATAAAACATAAAAAGAAACACGGCAAAGAAAAAAAATCATAAGAACGGCAAAATGGTGGCTACGTAAGCCGACATGGCGAAAAGATTAAAAATAATGAAAACTTGCAGATTGTATAAATAAACTAAACAGTTTGATAAAAGCACAAACAGAGAATAAATGAGAGAAGTGATGCGTTTTGTAGTATTGATAAAAGAAGGAGCTCTTTCCCTCTTTGGATTTGTGTTTTAAACAATTATTTTGGCTTGTTCTGCAGCTAAACTTTTTTTCTACTTTCTCCTTTTCTTTGTTTTTTTTTACTATGTTAATATTTTTTTTTGTTGTTTTCAAGCTTCGGTTATTTGCTTTCTGATATCGTCTCTGGAGAAGTCTTGAAAAGTCAGATGTAAAATTTACGAAGTTACACTATTCCGCGGTTCAAGTACGTTATAGTCAGTTCATACATTGTAGTACGCACGTCAGAGTTCGTTCAGTCAGCCATATTGTCTTCCAAGAAAGATTTATAATAAATGATTAACATCTGTTGGTCTTTCTTCAGGGTCGTTCGAATGAATGGTGACCAGGGGCAATCTACCTCGGGTGCCTGTGGCTGATTGTTTCCTCAAGGCGATTGCTTTAGTCATTTGCCAGGCCGCATAACTTTTTCAGGGGATTAATTTTGTCTGGGCGCTACTAACCTTAGATATATGCTGCACAGTTCCACCACACATGACATACTTTTTTCCTGCTTGGCATACCAGAGTGTGTATGTGATTTTTTAAAGTTGGCACTCCATCAGGAATGGCCCTGATCATTTGATCTCTACATTGCTGAAAATTCCTTTATAGTAAACAAAGCTACAAGGCAATTGTTTCCTTTGACAAATAAGAGGTTTTCCTTTTGTGTTCAAGTCGATGTGTAGATTATCCTCTTTTTTTATAAGGCAAATTAAAATAATTATACGCAAGAACTAACCTTATTTTAAAAACTTTTTCAAATTTTCTTGTAGATGAAAAATTTGCTATGGCTAAAAGATTTAGCAAAACTTGGTAGCCCACAAGAATTGTCCTCGAAGATGGGACACAAATTCTTTGTCCCTCATCAGTTTGAAACTTAAAGCGAATTACTGGGAGGACCATAATGTACAAAATATTTTGGGGCAATCCCCCTCTCTCATATAAGGGAGACAGGTATCTGTGTGTTATTCAGAACACACTTAATGAGTGAAGTTAGGTTCTTTCGTGAAATAAACTACGATGCTGGTACATTTTAATTAAATATTCTATATATAGAGGTGGTTAGGTTAAGTTAAGTATTTGATATAATGCACACCACCCCCCACCCCTAATTTGCAATTATATAGCCCAAACTTTTGATAAAGCTAATGAAATAAAAGAAAATATGATGAAAATATAATACTGAAATAAATAATTAATACTTGATATGAATAATAATACTTGACATGAAGATTTGGCAAATCCCAAATCTTCATTTTGAAATCCATGTTCAGACACTATCTTCTATCACTATACGTAGCAAACTTAATTGAGTTCAGTCTTTGTGGCTCTGAAACCAGATTTTCGCATCGTAGTTTGTTTCGCGAAAGAACCTAACTTCACTTATTGAGTGTGTTCTGAATAATACACAAGTACCGGGAGACATAAGAAGGACCAAGTAGGAACCTCGACAGTGATGGAGTTAATCCGTTTTGGCGTCGGAATGGGTATTCTTCTGTCCTGTATTCTTCTCAGCATACCTAGCACGACTACCCCAGCTGTTCTTTTTAAGTTTGACTAATCATTCTTGCCAAATTGCTTATATTTCTTTTTCTTTATTCGAAAATCTATATTAATGATCATTTCCGTTTCAACTTTTTTCACGGTTTGTTTACATACCATTGTCACTTTTTTTCATACCCATTCAAGGCTCATCATAAGGGTTTACAACTCATTTATTACAAAGATTCTGTCATTTTTCTTACATAACCCATATAAATCCGTCCATTTGGTTAGGATCAAAAATTGACATTTTTGCTACCCATTTTTCTCAAATGAAAAATCGTCTACAAGACCTTACATTAGTGAATAGCCAAATCTTGGACTATTCATATTGATGCTACTAACGACTTGGCTATTGATAAAAGCAAATTTAATACCTTTTCTCGTTATTAATCACAGACAATTTTTGAATGCCCGCTAAAGTTTGAATAGAATGATTCCTTTTCCTTTAGAAGATGTGCTATAGCCGAGTAATACGCTAATATATGATGAATTTTGGATTAATATCCTTAAATGGTTACAAGGGGTTTTTGTCATATCTGGGAGTGGTAGACTTTGTGGAGGAAATTGCTTGGATAAGATTTAGGACGTAGTGAATTCTCTTTTTTTTTCTTGTTTTTTTTTTCTTTTATAGTAATTGAAACAAAATTTGGAAGTATATTTCATAACGGAAAAATTGGAGCTATTCCGTATTGGTCTCTGTGCGGAAATTAATTTTGGAGGATGGGTGACGTTTCGATGGTTGCACAAATTTGAATACCGCGATATAAGCCAAAGTTAATGAAAAATATGAGATATTATAGGAGAACTCTGGGGTTGGGTACGGGCCTGAATAAGTGGAAACTGGAAAGTTTACTGATCCGTTTGCACGGAATTATTATAGCGACTGGAAGATATAGAGTTACGAAAAAAAAGAAGAAAAAAAAATGCGAATTACGAGGGAAATATAAAGTATTGTAGGGAACTCCCAAAAATACCAGGACATCAAGGTATACGGGCCTGAATCTACTCTTTCTGCTTATGTGCATGATTTTAGTATAGGGAATGGATTTTTTTTGGTTATGCGTTGAAAAGCATTGTACTAGGATAAGATTATAATAAAAAAACAGGTTTTTTTCTACTAAAATTAGGGAGCGAAATTAAAACTTAGAATAAAAAATATGATTCTGTTTATGAAAGGGGCTATCCCTTTTCCAATCCCTCGCTTTTTGCGCAAAGTCTTAAAGTTCTGTAAAAATACTTCTTATTCAGATTCATTATTATGTCATTCTTAAAGAATTTGGGGGGAAATTCAAACTTTAGCGTAAAGAGTGAGGGATTGAGAAGAGGGTAGCCTCCTTCCTGTATAGAATAATTTCTGTTTTAATTTTTAATATTTCTCCTCACTTCCAGTTGATTTTTTTTTTAATTTCCGACAGTTTCTTTAATCATGCCAGAAAATCCCCGTGCGTGAAAAACCTTCTCCCCCAGAAAATTTCTTCCCCATTAAAATCCTCAGCATTGAAAATACTTCTCTCTTTCATAAAATCCCCCACTCTGAAAAAAAAATGTCTTTATATTTCCCAGCTACAAATACTCAATGTAGGCGGTGGACAAATTGTATAACTTAAAGCCCTTAAACCTGGAGATCTAGGGGGTCATTTCATCCTTTAAGTCATAGCTATTGGACCTTTGAAATATGCTGAACCAAATGAACTAAATTTTGACCTGATGTCTTTGGGGAAAGTAGGCGCCTGAGAGGGGAGCTAGTTGCCTTCCAATCTTTTTGTCACTTACAAAGAACATAGAACTTTTAATTTCCCTTTGAATGAGTCCTCTCTCGATTTTCATGGGCCATTGGTTCGATACCATTACCCCTTGAAAAAGCTAAAACAAATAACAAATCTACTATCTTTGTTCTGGCAAAAATTCTAAATCCCACATTTTATTGTTAGGAGCGTGAAACCTCTAAAGTAGAGTTATTTGATATACTGAATATGATGGTGTGATTTTCGTTAAGATCGCTTGACTTTTAGGGAGTGTTTCCCTTCTTTTTCAGAAATTGAGCAATATTTTCTCAGGCTCGTAATTTTTGATTGATAACATAAAACGTAATACATTTATGTATTTGGAGTCAACGTAAAACGAAATTGTTTTGATCTACTAATTTTTTATCAAAAATATGTTGTTGTTTTTTTTGTTTCGAACTCTCGTTCTAAATTAAAAAAGATGCAATAAAACTGAAGAATCATTTGAAATGAATTGAAAATTTTGGAATTAATCACAATTATTATTTCAAGCGAGGTAAAATTCCTATCCCTTCATGTATGCTTGTCTGATTTACATGATTGTCCTTATTGATCAGGTATAACTAATTGATCAGATAGAATTGCTACTGAGAAAAATACGAAAGAAGTAAATTTGTGAACTTGAAGTAGAAATTTTTCGTCGTTTTATAGACTAAATGTCTAATTTTCTATTGTTTGTGGTATTATGTTACTAGAAATATTATAATTTATATTATGATATTATATACCACTCAGTTTGGGCACATTGAATAGAAATAAATAGAGGGTTTCTATTAATGTAGGTTAAGTCCTTTTTTTTCAAAGTATCAACAATCAAAATATAGCCAAAACACTATAGCCTATAACACTATATATAGCCTATATAGGCTATATATATAGGCTATATATAGATATATAGATGCATATATACAGGCTATATAGATACATATAGATACACAGGCTATATATAGATACATATATAGGCTATATATAGCCTATAACACTATAGCACTATAGCTAAAACACTATAGCCTATTGTTTTCGGGTGGTAAGCGTCAGCATTGTTGCTACTTTTGCACCAAATTTGCACCAGTTTTGCACCAAATTCTTCAGTCACAAGACGCTTTTATGGTTTTGCATTATCAGTTTTCACTCTTCAACTGATGCGCATTATTACAAATATTTTTGCACCAGTTTTGCACCAAATTCTTCAGTCACAAGACGCTTTTATGGTTTTGCATTATCAGTTTTCACTCTTCAACTGATGCGCATTATTACAAATACTTTTGCACCAAATTTGCACCAGTTTTGCACCAAATTCTTCAGTCACAAGACGCTTTTATGGTTTTGCATTATCAGTTTTCACTCTTCAACTGATGCGCATTATTACAAATACTTTTGAATTTTTTGAAAAAAAAATGTTTGCCTGTAAAATCTTTAGAGAAAAGGGGTGTAACTCTGCACCTTGCTCTGCTTGCTTCGTCTAAAGTGCCGTCTATCCCAATTATTAAATTTTTGCTTCAATGCCTCCACTCTGACATTCATGTCCGTCCCCTTCCTCCTTGTAAATCCCAAGATCAAATTCCTCTCTTAAAACTTTAACACATCATCTAGGTCGAAAAGTATCAATTATCAGCTAAACGAAAAATAATTATTTATTTTGATCATTCATTAGCTATTGTTATAGGCCAATTCTCGGTTTTGTTTAGTTGGTCTGTCTTTTGTGATTTTACTTTTCTTTAAATTGTTATTGCACGTTTTTCCAATTGACATGATTCAAGGTTTTATTATTAGTACCATATTTACCATATATATATATATATATATATATATATATATATATATATATATATATATATATATATATATATATATATATATATATATATATATATATATATATATATATATATACATCTATATATATACATCTATATATATACATCTATATATATATATATATATATATATATATATATATATATATATATATATATATATATATATATATATATAACGAAAAGAGAAATCACTAATGCAGCAGCACAACCACATTAAAAAAAAACAAAAAAAAAACAAAAAAAAAATAAGGGAGACAGAAGGAGAAAAGGAAGACTGTTTTCCTAAATTAGTGATTAATATAGATCAGCACTTGATATATATATATATATATATATATATATATATATATATATATATATATATATATATATATATATATATATATATATATATATATATATATATATATATATATATATATATATATATATATATATGCATGATTTGCCCGTTTTAGTTTATATTTTTTTATTTATGTTATTTTTGCTTTAGATTGTTTTTTTTTGTTCTACGCTGAAGACGCCTTGTTTTATACGGGCTAAATATTTGTTTGATTTTCGTTCTATTTGTTTTCCTTTATAGACCCGTTTGTCACTTCCAGATTCTTTTCTTTGTTTTCTCGCGATTACATATTATGAAGCATCTAACTTTCGCATACTGCACGATTTTCATCAAGTAGATACCTCAATTACACAATGCATGAACCTCCATCATCAAACAATTCAGTGGTAACGAACTGTAGTAAGGATCGAAACGGCTGAATAGTAACCGAAACTCTAAAAAACGGAATTTTGACGCCAATAGCTACACCAAAAGAATCGCATTTTTATGGTGATATTAAATATATGAGTTTTAAAAGTTTAGTCTTACCCATCAAAAGTTATGCGCCTGAGAAAATTTGCTTTATTTTAGAAATTAGGGGGAAACACCCCTAAAGGTCATTGAATTTGCACACGAAAATCACACCATCATATTGAACGTATCAGAGAACCATAATGTGGAATTTTCAAGCTCCCATCTGTAAAAATGTGGAATTTTTTTTGTCAGAAGACAGATCACGCAGGCGTGTTTATTTATTTTATTTTTTTTCCCCCAGGGGTGATCGTATCGACACAGTGGTCCTAGAATGTCGCGAGACGACTCATTCTAACGGAAATTAAAAGTTATAGTGCCCTTTTTAAGTGACCCAAAAAAATGGAGGGCACCTAGATAGACATTTTTTCAGGAAAGTCGAAAAACCTAATAATTATTTCTTTCGGGAAACGTAATCCCCCAGAGTCCCTGAGGGAGGGGCTGCAAGTTGCAAACTTTGACCATTGTTTACATATAGTAAGGGTTATTGGGAAGTGTACAGAGGTTTTCAGGGGGACTTTTCATGTTGAGGGGGAGGTGGGTCGGGCGAGGGGTTTACGTGGGAGGATCTTTCTATTGAGGAATTTATCATGAGGGAAGAGAATTTCCATGAAGGGGCTACAGGATTTTCTAGCATTATTAAAAAAAACAATGAGAAAATAAGTATAAAAAAATTTCAGCTGGAAGTAAGGAGTAGCATTAAAACCTAAAAAGAACAGAAATTATTACGTATATAAGGGGTTTCGTCTCCTCCGCAATACCTCGCTCTTTGCGCTAAAGTATTTTTAGTAATTTCAACTATTTATTCTACGGCCTTTGTGATTCAGGGGTCATTCTTAAAGAGTTAGGAAAAAATTCAAGCTGTAGTGTAAAGATCGAGGTATTGACGAGGGAGCAAACCCCCTCATATACGTAATAAAAATATTCAAATATAGAAGTTCGTTACGTAAAATAATTCCTAAGTTACGTATATTTATTACTAATAAAAACGGTCCTAAAAAACAAAAAGTTTTAATTGCCTTTTTAAGTAACCGAAAATTGGAGGGCAACTAGTCTTTCTCCCCCACCCCCTTTTTATCAAAATTGTCCGATCAAAACTACGAGAAAGCCATTTAGCCGAAAAGAAAGTATGCGGATTTAGTTTTAATTATTTTTATGCGGTGAACCAAAATCAAAACATGCATTAATTTAAAAAACGTTCAAAAATTAAATTAAAAAAACAAGTTTTTTAACTGCAAGTAAGGAGCGATATTAAAACTTAAAACGAACAGAAATTATTCCGTATGTGAAAGGGGTTGTCCCCTCCTCAACGTCTCGCTCTTTACGCTAAAGGTTTTATTGTTTTAAAAAGTAGAACTGTGACAAAGAGTCAAACTTTAGCGCAAAGAGCGAGGCGTTGAGGAGGGAAGAACCCATTTCATAAACGGAATAATTTCTGAAATTTTAATTTCGCTCCTTACTTGCAGTTAATTTTTTTTTTTTTTTAAATTTAATAACCTCGAAGGACAGTGATCCCCAATAAATACGCACTAAAGTTCAAGCTGGACTGTTGAGTCTTGGTTGGATAAATGTCATTGCAATAAATTTGATGGAGCTCCTTGTAATTTAAACAATTCAAGAGTCATTGACGCAATTCTAGTTTTAAAGGTGACTCTACTATCTTGGGTGACTTATTGAGTCTCCCGGAAACGTCCCCTCATCCTCAGAGGCATAATTTGCTATGAGACAGGGGACAAATACCCTCTCGGAACCTAAGTCCCCCATACCCCAGTTTGCGCCCTTCCTCAGCTGAAACTTTGTTTCTTCTAAAGTGTTGTCAAAACTAAGATAAGCCGGCATAATCCAAGCATCCAGAAAAAAAGGGGTCAGTTTTCTTTAGCGTATCTTGGCCTTTATGGTACTATAAGACTCAATTTTCATTTTTCACTGTCATTTTCACTTGATTTTGGAAAATTGGCTCCGACTTTGCTAGCTTTCCCCGGGGTTTTGGCGAAATTGTGTCACTGCTCATCTCTCTCTTATTAACCATTTGAGGAGTTTGAGGTTGGTAAGTTGTCACCTCCTTGACGATATGGTATACTCTGAGAAGGAGTGTAGAAAAGAGTGAAAAATTGAAGAATGGACGCAATTTTAAATGTCGATATTTTTCTTTGTTAAGTTTTTCCTTGAGAATTAGTTTTGTTTTTTCCGCTGATAAAGGAAGTCATACAAGGTGACTGATTATTGATGTGATTATGATTGGTTACAGGAACCAAAAAATTTTATAGCATTTCTCATCTTTTTATAATATTTTTTGTATACGTTTTTAAGTGTTGAGCCTCTTTTTCTTTTCTTTTTTCCGCTGATATAGACTTCTGACCACGGAGCCGAAATAATCGGGCATTTAAAACTGTCCTTACTTATATTTTTCTGTTTTATTTGTCTTCTGCCTCTATTTATTTCTTCATATTTCATTTTGTATTATTTACTTTATATCCTACTAATCAATAACAATAAAAATATCGATGATTTCAATTAGAGTGCCCTGAAACTTGGGAACATTTATGCTTTTGGTGGTTTAGGCCGTGTTCTCTTGTCCCCCTCCCCTGCGTTCATTCTTGGGCACTTCTACATTTGATTATACGCAGTCTTTGAGAAGGAAATGTATACAAAAGTGTAAATTTAAGGATGTGATTTAATGTTATGATGATTATCAGTTTTCACGCCGTTTTAAGTCTCAATGTTTTCTCGTTGCATGCTAGGTTTTTCCCTGAGAATTGGTTTTGGTTTTTGTGGTAATAAAGGAAGTCCCACAAACTGATTGATCGATATCACCCAAGTTTTTTTTATTATTATTATGGTTGAAGAGCTAATCCATCAAGAACGCAAAGGATCCTATAGTGAAGTTGAAATCTAATATCAGCAATTTTCATTTTATGGGCGAATTAAGAAGCTTTGCTATTGACTTCATTTAAATATAAAATAGAATTGACTATCTGATTACTAAGTTGTTGGCCAAAGATTGATTGTAATAATACCTCTGTTAGTATTTTGAAAAATTAGATGTGGGTGCTTTCATTGCAGTGAACAACTCAATTTATACCTGTTGTTAATTTATCTTTAATTATGATTGCTCTGTTTTTACTGTTAAACGCGAGGAATTATATACTAAGTTGCTTTGTGTACATTTAAGGTATTTAGGCGAAGAGGCGAAACTGGAGGTGTGGTTTTAAAACCAAACTTGGGTTTGGAGGCTGGGCTTTTGGGGTTTTTGAGGCATGATTGGAGGCAGATTTTGTACAACTTGCAATGGAGAGTTAGTATCCCCTTGGGTGAATAGAAGTTCTAATTTAAAATGAATCTTGGCCAGGCATCTGAAATTGAGGAAGAAGTTGAAATTCCCACAAAATATATTACTTTTTTGTATCAATCTATTCTAACTTCATTTACTTGAAATCTTCATTTATTTTGTGATGTGTTGATATGCCAAAATGAAGTACGTGCAAGAAGTGATTGATCAATCTTGTGTATAGACCCTTGAAATGGGCTTTATAATCCATTCAATCTAATTTAAACCTTAAACAAGGGGGTAGTAAATGTGACCATCTCGTGGTACCCCTGGGAGTAATTAGAACGAATATTGACCTACTATTGCTAATTCGTCATCATGCCGCTGGTCGTCTTTCTCACTGTCTAGCCATGAGGCAGAATACTTCGTAGAATACGCTACCGAAAAATACTACCGGATGCTAAATTAAAAAGATGATAAATAAACAAAAGAATTGCTAAAATAGATGGCACCGAACAGCATAAAAAAGTATAACCTCATTTTGAAGTCGGAGTTATCTTTGGGAATCAACAGTTTATTAATGTTTAAAGATTGTTGCCAAATTTAACAGTTTTGCTTGTTTATTTTCACGTTTCATTGTGGCAACCAAAGCCGTAGACTATCCAGGGGGAGACTCCCCCCCCCTCACCCGGAATGTTTGTCCGACTCGTAAAAGACGTAACAAAATGAATGTAAACAAATGTTTGATACGTTTTTTAATTTTTTGTACCCTCCCTCCCCCGAAAAAATTCTTTCGTAACCCCCTCCCCTGAAAAATCTTGGATACGACCCTGGTGGAAATACTGGCAAAAGTGTTGTGCTGCCCCGAAAATTCAATTATATAGAAACAACAGAAAAAAAATCATAAAAAAAATGTTTTCGGACACGAATTGACATAATGTAGGCCAAGGGGTAAAAAATGTTGTTATTTTGATGACTTTATTACTTGAAGATAGTCACAATCGAAATGACAAAGAAAATTATTTATTTAAACAAAATTCTTCTTTTAATTGTTTAATTCTCCATTTCTTTTTCTTCAGTCCCTTTTCCTTTATTAAGGTTAATGCTCACTGTCTAAATTTTTGTACTTTATTTTCCTGCTCTCCTATGGTATGTATATATCTGCGAAAAAGATACTTTTGATATCGCTTCATAGCTGACACTCAACTGTATCGATCTGCCGAGCTACTTCTTTGAAATTTGATGTAAAAATTTTTTTAGATTGAAAATACGTTGGAAATCGTTGAAAATCGCTGAAAAAGGACATATTTTCTATTTTTTAAGCAGGTTTAGAATCTTCCCCTGGAAAAAGTTTAAGTATTATAATAAATCTGGCTTGATAAATTGATAGATCTGAGACTAATGAATCGCAAGATAGAATATTTTGTCCTTTTTGTGCAAGTTACAGCTACAGGATTATTGTAACAATTGCAATTATGGTATATAGCACAAAAAGTTATGCTAGTTAATCTTTGAGCTAGAGGTACAGACCAATTTTCTACCCCACTGTATCCCTGACTCTTCCGAAGTTAAGATACCTCTGCAAATATGACCATTGGATAAAAAAAAAACACCTGAGGAATCCTTTTCACGCTTTTTCAAAAACGGCTGTGGATCTGATCTTGAAGAAATGGAAAAATAAATTGAACGCTCATTTCAGAAAAGAAAAAAAAGGAAGATGAATCTGCTAATTTTGAATAAAATCACCCTCGATTTTCTATTGAGAGTGTTATCGTGCATAAAAACTTTCTTTCTTCATCTGGCACGTAAGCAGGGGGGGGCCTTCGCCCCCCCCCCCGAAATATTGTAAAATGTTTAATTTCCCCATGGTTTCTTGGGATTTCTGGCAAAAGTAGGACATTTATTAAGAATCTAGATACATGTGTGAAGCCTTTTTTTGGGATCTTACAGCATGCAATTATCCGGTCAAGTCACTTCGGTTAATTATTAACCCATTTTCTGTCTAACTTTTTACCCTCTTCGAAGTAATTAGCGATTGCACTTTTTTTTTTTTTTTGTAAAGAGAGTTTGCTTTCCACAGCAAAATAGAATTATCCTTGATATTAGAGTATTTATCCCCCTTTTCAGGATAAAGTACAGCTTTTAATCGATCAATTTTGGAAACTATCATTTTTCATTAAAATCGACGTTTTCGTAATAGAAGAACTACCCTCCACAGCACCCATATTGCACTATTAACCCTAAAATTTCCCCTTTCAGTGGGATATAATAGATTAATCACTGGTTCTAGTCTCCTTCTCCCCATCCGCCACAATACTACAGATAAAAGTTCATCAGTATTTTCCGATATACGTGCTTTTTGCATTTATTTAGTTACTAAATTAAAAAAAAATGCTACTTTATATCTGCTGTTTCGAAGGTTTTGGCCCCCCCCCGAAAAAAATTCCTGCGTACGTGCCTGTTCTTCATTAGTTCGTCGTCACTTTGGCTTATAAATTTTATTTTTTAGAACTATCTCCTGCCAAACTTTTATTGCCAGTGGGTTATTTTTCTTCCCAGAAGTGCTTTGACAATTTGAGGTATTCGTGAAAACTTGACGCATATTAGAAAAAAAAAGTCTTCAGAATTTTGGAACTTTTTCCATTTTTCTCAACCAAATTTTTAGTAGCAATTCAAAGCGAAATTGGCTTGTAAACTCTTTAAGAAGTTTGTTGCGTAATTTCGGCAAAACATCGTCGTCCTTTCGTTATATCTAGAGTTACTATACTTTAAGGAACATCCTATTTTATGTTCTTAGATTCCAACTTAAAAGACAGCATTTATAAAAAACTAGATTTTTACAGCATTTAATTATGTGAATGCCAAAACTCCAGTATTTGGGCTGCAAATAGTCACAGTCCTTTTAAATTTCACATTAAAAAAAACGGAGGAATCTGAATGTCAAGATAGTTAGAAGCAAGAAAAAAAAAGTTGTTACTGTGTCGGCATCTTTAATTTCAATAGTCTCTATCAATTCCTCATCCATTTATGAAAGAAGAAGAGACAAGATTCCTATCACCGGGATTTAATGCCGCACTATAATAGAAGATTGGAGTGACACCCTACGGTGACAAATTCTATCGACAATTCAAACGACATCTAATGCCCTCTTCAAAAACCCAATTGATTTAAGTTACTCGATAAAGATCATCAGGATATTTAGTTACCAAAAAACAAAGTCTAGTCTCAATAAACTGGGATTGGCAGCGGGGTATATGATCACTGATCCAATCAGATAAATTGTGATTTATTTCACTGCAGGATTGATAATAGTTATAAAACCCTCAAATTCAACGGGTGGGCATAGCTCTGGTATACGGAGTCATTTCAACTTTCCTTGGGTAATCAAAAAAAATTTAACTGTTACTTATCTATGTCACATATGTGATCGCGAATAAAAATTCAGGTTAAGTTTCGACGATTTCGCTTAGTTAAAATTTCGAATGGTCATTAAAATCGTATGAACAGGTGATATCTGTGTTATGACGATGTTGTTTACTACACTGGCATGTCTTTTAAAGCCCTATGCACATTAAATGCGCTGCAAATTTTGTGTGATCACGAATATATGGTATGTGGTAACGATTATGAATCCAGTTTGGACTGTGATGATTTCACTTGGTCAAGAATTCATGCGACTATCAAAGCCCTATGCACATTAAATGCGCTGCAAATTTTGTGTGATCACGAATATATGGTATGGGGTAACGATTATGAATCCAGTTTGGACTGTGATGATTTCACTTGGTCAAGAATTCATGCGACTATCAAAGCCCTATGCACATTAAATGCGCTGCAAATTTTGTGTGATCACGAATATATGGTATGGGTTAATGATTATGAATCCAGTTTGGACTGTGATGATTTCACTTGGTCAAGAATTCATGCGACTATCAAAGCCCTATGCGCATTAAATGCGCTGCAAATTTTGTGTGATCACGAATATATGGTATGGGGTAACGATTATGAATCCAGTTTGGACTGTGATGATTTCACTTGGTCAAGAATTCATGCGACTATCAAAGCCCTATGCACATTAAATGCGCTGCAAATTTTGTGTGATCACCAATATATGGTATGGGGTAATGATTATGAATCCAGTTTGGACTGTGATGATTTCACTTGGTCAAGAATTCATGCGACTATCAAAGCCCTATGCACATTAAATGCGCTGCAAATTTTGTGTGATCACGAATATATGGTATGGGGTAACGATTATGAATCCAGTTTGGACTGTGATGATTTCACTTGGTCAAGAATTCATGCGACTATCAAAGCCCTATGCACATTAAATGCGCTGCAAATTTTGTGTGATCACGAATATATGGTATGTGGTAACGATTATGAATCCAGTTTGGACTGTGATGATTTCACTTGGTCAAGAATTCATGCGACTATCAAAGCCATATGCACAGGATCTGTGGATAGCCTATATTTGGGGTTTCGTGCCGTGGTATATTATGCTGATCTTAAAGCCCTTTACACATTAAATGCGCTGTACATGTTTTTCCTTGTTATGTCTCTTGATCAAAACTGAACACGTACATTTGTTGATGTTTTCAAATCTTAACATTTTAACCAGTTAGATATTCTAAACTTTCTATCGAATTTTGGTATATTAGTTGCAAAGCCTGAAATGTATATGATCTATGCTTTCTATATCATAATACAATATTAAAAGTCACCTTGCCCCCCCCCCTTTCAATTTCCCTTAGCAAAACTTTCCCTGATTGGAAATCAGTGAATCACCGTCGAATCAGTGAATCAATGATAGGAATAAATGAATCTCTGTCGTTGCTTATATTTATTAAATAAAAAAAAAAATTCAACTGAAAGTAAGTAGCGACATTAAAACTTAAAAACGAACAGAAATTATTCCGCAAATGAAAGGGGTTGTTCCCTCCTCAACGCCCTGCTCTTTACGCTAAAATTTGACTCTTTCTCACAAATCTACTTTTTAAAACAATAACAAACTTCAGCGTAAAGAGTGAGATGATGAGGAGGGGACAACCCCTTTCAGATACGGCATAATTTCTGTTCGTTTTGACATTTAATGTTCCTCTTTACTTTCAGTCGAAAAAACTTATTTTTTTGTTTAATTTCTGAAAGTTTTCGAATTAAGGCATGTTTTGATTTTGGCTCACCGCACATGAATAATTAAAACGAAACTTGCATATATTTGTTTTGGCCTAATGGCTTTTTCATAGTTTTGACCGGACGATTTTAATAAATAAACTAAGGGGTGGGGGAGGAGGCCTTGTTTCCCTCCAATTTTTGGTTACTTAAAAAGACAACTAGAATTTTTTATTTTTTTACAAACGGTATTATTAGTAATAAATATACGTAACTTACGAATTAACTTACTAACGAACTTCTGTATTTGTATATTTTTATTACGTATATGAGGGGGTTCACCCTCTCGTCAATACCTCGCTCTTTACACTAAAGCTTGAATTTTGTCTCAATACTTAAAGAATGACCCCTGATTCAAAAGGCCGTAGAATAAATAGTTGAAATTACCAAATATGGTTTAGCGTAAAAAGCGTAGTATTGAGGAGGAGACAAACACCCTTATCTACGTAACAATTTCTATTCGTTTTAGTTTTAATGCTGCTCCATACTTCCATTTGAAAACACTTTTTATTTATTTTTGCGTCGTTTTTTTAAATAATGTTAGAAAATCTTGCGCCCCCTTCGTGGAAATTCTCTTCCCTCATGATAAATTCCTCCAGGGAAATATCCTCTTACGTAGACCCCTCCCCCCGAACAGCCCCAACGCAAAAAAGTCCCCCTTAAAACGTATGTACACTTTCGAATGACCATTACTGTACGTAAATAATGGTCAGATTTGTAACTTGCAGCCCCTTCCCTGAGGACTGTGGAGGATTAAGTTTTCCCCAAAGACATAGTTATTAGGTTTTTCGACTATGCTGAACAAAATGGCTATCTCAAAATTTTGATCCGGTGACTTTGGGAAAAATGAGCGTGGGGGGGGGAGATGGTGCCCTCTAGTTTTTTTGGTCACTTAAAAAGTGCACAAAAACTTTAATTTCCGTTAGAATGAGCTCTCTCGCGACATTCTAGGACCGCTGCGTCGATACGATCACCCCTGGAAAAAAAACAACAACAAATAGACACGCATCCGTGATCTGTCTTCTGGGAAAAAAATACGAAATTCCTCATTTTTTGTTGATAGGATCTTGAAACTTCTACAGTAGGGTTCTCTGATACGCTGAATCTAATGATGTGATGTTTGGTAAGATTCTATGACTTTTAGGGTGTGTTTTCCCCTATTTTCTAAAATTAGGCAAATTTTCTCAGGCTCTTAACTTTTGATGGGTAAAACTAAACTTGATGAAGCTTATATATTTAAAATCAACCAAAAAAATACAGTTCTTTTGATGTAACTATTGGTATCGAAATTCCGCTTTTTAGAGTTTCGGTTACTATTGAGCCGGGTCACTCCTTACTACAGTTCATTACCACGAACTATTTGAAAAGTAATTTAAAGAAGATTATTCTCTCAGTTTACAATTGTGTGCTGTTCTAATAAATTGCAAATTATTTGGCTATTCCCATCCCTATGTTAAGTGAATTGTTCTTCTTCTTCGTTTTGAGAAATCTGCATTTTTCATTTCTGTTTCTCTTTGTGATAAAGGAAGCGCATCAATTTCCACCTAACTGTCTGCCTTGGTTAAAGTTGATGTTCCGTTTAAAATGTTTTAGTTCATAAACGTTTCAACAGAGAAAGATATTTCATATTTCAAACAGGGTAGATTTAACAACCAAACATCAACAGTCGAAGTTGGGGGTAACAATTTCGAAATAGGATATTTTTAGGCCACTCTTTCCCATTTTTCTAGATGAAGTGGTACTCAAATCGTTTTCCGGGGGAGGGATTAAATCACCTGCACTAATAAGAAGATTGAGTGTCATCTAGCGACGCATGATTTTAGTGACACGATCAAGTCCCAACGTTGTGAATTACCGTACCCACAAAAATTATGAAGCAATTAGAGTATGCGCACTCGGTCTGTAAATTTTTAAATAACATTATATTCTTAAAAAAATTAAATTTGGCCATTTTTGAATTATTTGCGATACATATTAGCTTTTTGAAATTTAAACGAAATGCCTATTCAAATGCATAGGTAATTTTGTAAGTCTTGCCTTAGGTAGGTGTGCATAATACTCTGTTAAATTTACTAAATTACTTGGGTAATTTCAATAATTTTCTTTAGAAAGTTTTTATTTATGATATATTTTACTTGTGATACTTTGTTTGTAGCGTATATTCTATTTGTGGTAGCATATATATGCGTTTATATGTGCATTTATTTATGGTAATTTAGAAAGGCTCGACTAAGAGTAAATTCTGGTCGATCTAAGTTTGACGTTAAATAAAAAAAAAAAGTTTTTTTTAAAACTGCAATATGCAATATTAAAACTGCAATTTGACATTAAAACTTAAAACGAACAGAAATTGTTCCGTATACGAAAGGGGTTGTCCCCTCCTCAACACATCGCTCTTTATGCTAAAGTTTGACTCTTTGTCACATTTCAACTTTTTAAAACCATAAAAACTTCAGCGTAAAGAGCGAGGCGTTGAGGAGGGGACAACTCCGGTTTCCAAAAATCGGAAATTGAACTTTCGAATTTTGTTTTTTTAGTTTTTTAAGATGTGTGTGGTTGTGTAAGTTTACACCTAAGAAACTCAAAGAATCGGATATCGTTTTTACCATCATTGCTGCTTTAAAAAAAAAAAAATAACCTAATTGCTTAAAATTAAAAATATTGACCGGAGCATTCCTTTTGTAAAGGATTTTTCGCACTTGACATTTTTTTTCAAAACGCGTAGTTTAGTTTCCAAGTATTTTAGAATTCATTCCTTACTAGGTCTTAGCTATGGCTTCAACATTGATTGTGTTGGTAAAATGAATTAACCTTAAATCACCTGAACTAATAAGGAAATTGACCGTCATAGTAATGGTTTGTGACTGATGAATTCAGTGACACGACGAAGTCCCAAAGCTGTAAATCAATCATCCCCGTATCCAAAAGATTTATGAAACAAATTAGTTTATGGGCACTCACGCTATGTATATTGGGTTTTTTTTAATCTGAATGTATCGCCTGCAGAAAAAGGAAGGACAATTTTCAAAGTTTTGATTTCGTAAGTTACAAACTAATTGTGTAATTTTACCAAATTACTCTGGTAATTGTGTTGTGGAGGCGGCACTAGATTTGTCTTGATAGGTTTGGAACTTGTCTATTATATAAAACACATTCGAGAAGTGAAGTTTGGTGACTTAAAAATATGATGAAAATATAATACCTTATTAGCAAAATTATGAAGATCATTTGTGAATTATTAAATTGGGAGCTTTGGCGTCGGCTGACCGTCTCAAAGACAATGAAAAGTTCATTACTAACGCGAATCTTGAGGACACTGGTTAGTTTACTTTGACTAGTGATAGAATAGAGTCTCACCACCATGGATATTCAAATTAAGATTTGGGATTTGCCAAGGACCGAAGAACAGGCAATTATATTTTTCCAGGATAAGGGGTTGTTGCCCAAAACAAAACAGTGCGTCAATGGACACACCCTGGCTTTGTACTCTTACGAGAAGCAATATTTTTGGAGGTGTAACACTGTGTTCTGGGAGCATATTTCCAAGTTGTAGTTTTTCCAATTTTGCTAATAAAGTATTCTATTTTCATCGTGTTGTTTTTTATGGCACTTGGTTTTAACCAAGTGACATATAGCGATCGCAAATTCAGTCGGTTTGTCGGTCCCGGTTTTGCTACATTAGGCACTTCCAGGTAAGCTAGGACGATGAAATTTGGCAGGCGTATCAGGAACCGGACCAGATCGAATTAGAAACAGTCGTTTTCCCGATTTGATCATATGGGGGGGTCTGGGGGGGGGTTAATTCGGAAAAAATAGAAAAAATGAAGTATTTTTAACTTACGAACGGCTGATGGGATCTTAATGAAATTTGATGTTTGGAAGGATATCGTGTCTCGGAGCTCTTATTAAATCCCGACCAGATCCGGTGACATTGGGGGGAGTTGGAGGGGGGGACCTAAAATCTAGGAAAACGCTTAGAGCGGAGGGATCGGGATGAAACTTGGTGGAAAAAATAAGCAGAAGTCCTAGATACGTGATTGACATAACCGGAATGGATATGCTCTGTTTGGGGGAGTTGGGGGGAGGGCTAATTCTGAAAAATCAGAAAAAATGAGGTATTTTTAACTTACGAAGGAGTGATCAGATCTTAATGAAATTTCATATTTACAAGGACCTCCTAACTCAGATCTCTTACTTTAAATCCCGACCAGATCCAGAGTCGTTAAGGGGGGGGGGAAGTTGAGGGGACCGGAAATCTTGGAAAACACTTAAAGCGGAGAGATCAGGATGAAACTTGGTGGGAAGAATAAAAACAAGTCCAAGATACGTGACTGACATAACTGGAACGGATCCGCTCTGGATCTGGTGGATCTGGATGGGGGAGTTGGGGAGGACCTAAAATCTTTGAAAACGCTCAGAGTGGAGGGACCAGGATGAAACTTGGTGGAAAAAATAAGCAGAAGTCCTAGATACGTGATTGACATAACCGGAACGGGTCCATTCTATTTGGGGGAGGAGGGTTAAATTCGAAAAAAATGAGCTATTTTTAACTTACGAAAGAGTGATCGTATCTTAGTGAAATTTCATAATTTAGAAGGACCTCGTAACTCAGATCTCTCATTTTAAATCCCGACCGGATCCAGCGTCATGGGGGGGGAGGAATCTTGGAAAACACTTAAAGCGGAGAGATTAGGATGAAACTTGGTGGGAGGAATAAAAACATGTCCAAGATACGTGACTGACATAAGCGGACTGGATCCGCCCTCTTTGGAGGAGTTGGGTGGGGAGGGAATATTCGGAAAAAGTAGAAAAAAATAGGTATTTGTTACTTGCGAACGGGTGATCAGATCTTAATGAAATTTGATATTTAGAAGGATTTGTGCTTTAGAGCTCTTATTTAAATCCCGACCAGATCCGGTGACATTGGGGAGAGTTGAATGGGGAAACCGGAATTCTTGGAAAACGTGAAAATTGAGGTATCTTTATCTTATGAATGGGTGATAGGATCTTAATGAAACTTTATATATAGAAGGATCTTATGTCTCAGATGCTCCATTTTCAATTCGAATCGGATCCGGGGACATGGGGGGTTGGAGGGGGGAAACAGAAATCTTGGAAAACGCTTAGAGTGGAGAGATCGGGATGAAACTTGATGGGAAGAATAAGAACAAGTTATAGATACGTTATTGACATAATCAGAACGGATCTGTTCACTTTGGAGGAGTTGGTGGGTATTGATTTGGAAAAATTAAGAAAATTGAGGAATTTTTAACTTAAGAACGGGTGACCGGATCTTAATGAAATTTGATATTTTAAAGGAACTTATGTCTCAGAGCTTTTATTTCAAATCCTGACCAGATCTGTTAACATTGGGGGAGTTGGAGGGGGGCACCGGAAATCTTGGCAAAAGCTTAGAGTAGGCTAGAGAAATTGGGATGAAACTTGGTGGGTAGAATAAGCGAATGTCGTGGATACATGATTGACGTAACTCTACTGGATCCACTCTCTTTGGGGGGAGTTAGGGGGTGGGGTTCAGTGCTTTATCGAGTTTGGTGCTTTTGGACGTGCTAGGACGAAGGAAATTGGTAGGCGTGTGCGGGAGCTGCACAAATTGACTTGATAAAGTCGTTTTCCCCGATTAGACCATCTGGGGGAGGCTGAAGGGAGAGGAAAAGGTAGAAAAAATGAGGTATTTATAACTTACGAGTGGGTGATCGGATCTTAATGAATTTTGATTTCTAGAAGGACCTCGTGACTCACAGCTCTTATTTTAAATCCCGACCGGCATTAGGCCTCCGATTTTCCTTTTAAATCAATCTATTGATTCCTAGAATTTTGCTAGAGCTCATACCATATGAGCTCTTGGCTCGTCCGGCCTCGTCACAAGTGCCACATGAGCTCTTAGCTCTTGTTCATTAGTATTAGGCAAACTTCACTTCTCGAGTGTGTTTTATATAATAGACAAGCACCATAGGTTTTTTATTCTATCCTGTCAATTTCAGTTTATTACCAGAAAATGGTAGGACCTAATCTTTGCAATTTTTATGGAAAGTTTGAACCTCATGCCGGAATATGTCCGTTGACGGATATACATGGTGATACATTTTAGGAAACTTTTTTTTAATTCTTGCTTGGGGCCAAAATGGACGGATATACATGGTGATACATTTTAGGAAACTTTTTTTTAATTCTTGGTTGGGGCCAAAATGGACGGTTTTGTCCGTTGACGGATATACATGGTGATACATTTTAGGAAACTTTTTTTTAATTCTTGCTTGGGGCCAAAATGGACGGTTTTGTTTATCCTTCAGGCAGACCCTACCGTGTGGAAGCAGTGATTTCAATTCTAGAAAATGAGAAAAGGATAAGGATAAAATTCTCCATAGCTATTGCTGGCGCTCAGGGTGTTGAATCGAGGTTTTAGTTGCTGGCACTTTTTTACGGGGACAAGTAGCAAGCTTGTCCCTCAACCTCGCCGCGGTGGAGACCAAACGCTGGGCCTCGTGTTGAGGCTGAACCCTGGAGGACAGAACTCTGGGCAAAGCAGAGCATCAGTCCACTATGCTACAAGAAGGTTAATGAAATGGGAGAGGGGCAAAATATATTTTTCAAAATTGAGGGGAGGCTCAACTTTTTAGGTTTCTTTCAGTTGTATGAATGGAGATACCAAAAAGGCACTTTTTCAATAAAAATAGTCCATACAATTTTTTTTCAGAAACATGGGGCAGGGGGCTATTACCAGCTTCTCCCTCTTGACGTCCAGGTATAAAACTGAAGTAAAGTTTTATGTCTGTGTCGAAAGACCTTACCTTAGACCTTAGTTCCTCCTGTGCCGCCAGAGGCACCCAGGGCATCCAGAAAGAGCTGCCAATCATCCTTCATATGTGCTGCTGCCCAGACTTCTTCCCATTGGGGTTGGACTGTCGAATTGTTAAACTTCCCGCTGGTATGTACGACGAAGTGTATTTTTTGGCTTTCCTCTTCCTCGGGTTTCCTCTGGTTGCCACTCGAGTACCGTTCTCGGGAGTCTATCTTCCGCCATACAGATAATGTGTCCCAAGTAGCGCTATCTCCGTTGGCGTATGGCATCTGTTACCAGGGGCTGATGCGTGATAGAGCGAACTGTCTGGTTAGTTATTTGGTCCCTTCTGTTAATATTCAGTATCCAGCGAACACAGTCGTTTTCGAAAGCAAGAATCCTCTTTTTATTGCTGTTGATTCAGTTTCCAGCATTCACAGCTTTGGAGGAGGGCAGAGAGGATGTTACTGTTGAACAGCCTCAATTTCATTTTCAGGGAGTACTATTTCGATCGCCAAACTTGCTTTTGTCGATTAAAAGCTCCACTGGCTTGTCCAATCCTAGACTGTACCTCCTTTTTGCTTTATCCAGTTCGTTTTAATGTACTTCTGAGGTATCTAAATTCCACTACCTACTCTACTGAATTGTCCCCGCATTTTATGCCAAGTGGTGAGTCGCTCGTTGTCATGCTTTTTGTCTTGTCTGAACTAATCTTCAGTCCAAAAAGACTTGCTTTCTCTCATATGACATCGAGAAGCTCCTGGAGCCTTTCCTTGTTTGCCTCAATGAGGGTGATGTCGTCGGCGAAATCAAGATCTGCTAGTCGTTTATTATCGGATATTTGCATCCCAAACCCTGTGCAATCTCGCACAAATTTTAGGAGTATACATAAATATTTCCCTTATCCGTGCATAAACAGGCAAAAGAAATCTAAAAAATTGCAAATTGTGTCTGCATTTAGAAAATAATAAAAAAAAAGGAAAATATAAGACGCAACTAGGAAAAAAACACACTCAAATGTCAATAATCTATGAATTAAAACAATTCAGAGCACAGGTTATGAGAAATCAGTGGTCCTACTGAATTAAATTTATGTCGTTTTTTATTCACTATCATTTCACAATATCATTTATATCACAATCATTTTATTCACCTTATCACTCTTTATTCACTTTTATTTCACTATTACTCACTTTATCTCTACCATTTTGGTGTCATTCATTTTTAACTATCATAATGGCATCTTTTACATTATATAGTTTTATTTTCGATGACGTAGAATGAAATTTTAGGAGTAGACATAAATATTTTATAAATTAAAAAATTCGTTTTAAAGTCTAACCATTACACTTTAATAATTTTAATTGTCCGATGTTCGGTAAACCTTTTTAGTTTTTTACTGTTTTCGCAAGATGCTGCAATTAGCACTTTTTTTCTATTTTATTTCCAATATCTTCTCTATGCTAAATTACCGAACATCTGACTTGTCCATTTCAGATACTTTTTGTCCTCTTAGTATGTCATATTGTCATATGAGCCATATTGTCAGTATTGTCATTTTAGCCACTTAGCCATATTGTCATATTAGCCAATTAGCCATGTTGTCGTATTAGCATGTCATATTGTAATACTAGCATCGAATCGGCTTTCATTATCGGTCGTAATTATTTAGCAAAGAACCGTGGTGAAGCAAACACTTATACAAGAAAGTGGTTCTTATTTTGGGCACTGCTTTCCTCTTCGTCTACCAGCTGGCTCTCATCAAGCTCCTCGATGGTTCTCTCCTGTCCAAAATCGAAACCCTCTCCCTACAAAAACCTGATTTTCGGTCACATTCCATCGCTATTCGTCTTACTGTATCATTTAAAGTAGCAAGGACAATGAATGATTTCTGATTGGTCGAAGTGCTGCACAATTAAGTTGCACAGCAGTTCATATTTTTAAATATTTAGAGGAACTATGGATTCAATGTTCAATGAAAAATGTCTCCATCTGAAGTTTTGTAGTTTTTAGTAGTAAGGGGTTCCAGATTGAAAAAAAGAAACGTCGGTGAAACATCAGTAAAAAAAAATATAAGATTATTATTAATTATTATTAAATTAAGATTATCAAATATTATTAATTAAACATTAATAATTATTTCATTATCATTGTATTATATTATTAAAAATCATTTTATTATTATTTTATTATATTATTAAAAATTATTAATGATTAATTAAAATTATCAATTATTAATAGTAATTATCAATAAAAATTATATATTGCAATAAAGAGCTCAAGAAGTGTAGCTGTCTTTGGGAATCAATAGTTTGTTTAGTTGGGAATCAATAGAGTCAAACAAACACAACTTAGAAACAATAGGGATTTTTTTAAAAGACAGCGGAATTCAATTAAGTGAATATTTCGGCCCTAAGTCCAAGGGTCGTCTTCAGAACAACACCAGAAATATATATATATATATATATATATATATATATATATATATATATATATATATATATATATATATATATATATATATATATATATATATATATATATATATATATATTGACATGTTTCCCTAAAAATATTAGTAATATTAAAAAAAAAATCAGAAATATAACGATTCTTCGTTCAATAATTCACGCTTAAAACAGAACATTTTTTTAATTACTTTCAGGTCTTTTATGGGAATGGCCCAGTCTACTTTCGCCAGTATGCTTAACAATTACATTCAAACCTTCTTGTGTGATGAATTTGTGCATTATACTCATTCTAGCCGCAAATCAACCCAGATTCAGCTAACACTAATTTGACCCAATCAGATTTTTCGTAGACATTTCTGACCGGTTAAAAAATATTACGAAAATTTGCTGATTGACTTAAATTAGCGCTAGCGAAATCTCTGCATTATTAAAATCTAATTGTGAATTGGGCATTACTTGGATTCCATCCTCCGTGTCTGACGATTCTAATCCTTTTTACTGCTTGTCGTATTGCTCGAAATAGCCTGCCTGAATCGACTTGAAAATTTGTCATTTGTTGTACCTTCAAATGAATTCCTTTCTTCTTTATTTAATTTTTCTCTATTTGTTCTCTAGACAAGTATTTGCTCTGTTTAAAAAAAAAGAATTTTTTTCCAGATATAGTCACAGTTAGCAGTCAATCGCAAATATAATACAAATCCCTCCTGAATTTGGTCTGAAGGGCTATCCCCGAGAATATAGAAAAAAGTGGCTGAAAATGCTCATCATAGATCTGAACCGATCTCCCTTCATGTTAAACTTGAAGTATTACTATCCGATATTCCATATATGCTATTCGAGGACGCGTTCTGTGGATGAAGGATGATAGATCGCCAAAGATCGTCCTAGTCTGCCACTTATCTAGGACCAAGGAAAAGCAGGTCGTCCCTGAATGGGGTAGAAGGAGGTCGTAAGGATAGATTTAAGGGCAGTTGGAACTTCTTGGGAGGATGCAATGAGAGAGGCTTTAAATAGATAGGGATGGAGAAGGAATGTGTTTTTCTTTTAGCCTCAAGCGGCTGGAGGCCGTTGTGAGTTATAATTAGTAGTAGTAGTATTCTATATCTGAATCTTTCATATCAGGGAGGAATTTTCTTTGGTATCGTAAATGCAGTACTATATTATAAATCATGTAAATTGTTCTATGCACTTTGTATATGACAAATTGGGACATCAATATTTCATATATAATTGTATTTCTCCACTATTGGATTGTCTCTGAATGTTGATAAGCGTAAGTTTTTCTCCATATTAAGGCTTCTTCTAGATCACCATTTAGTTGTCAAAATTTTTCTATATCTCTTGTTGAATTTATCAAATGGCTGGAAATTTTGATTACAAAAAATGTACGGTCATTTCGTTCGAGTACAGCCTCCAACGTTCAATTTAAACTCTATGTGTTGAAAAATTTTTGCTAACACGAGTCGATATAACTTAAAGCACTATTGAAACTGTACTCGAGAAACTCCAAACACTCCGTCAAATTTTACTCAAAAAAGAAATTCGAGCTCTCCGCTCAGTATATTTTTGGTATTTGAGATTTTTACTTTACTTACCATCATGGTATAAGAATAGAAAAACTTTGCCGAAAACTAGCCCTGTTACATGAGGAGTTGTCCGAGCCTACCTTTTCAATGTTTCAGATATTTTATGGTCTTATCACATGTTTTTGTTCTAGTTGATTGTTTTTTGTTTTATTTTGGTCCTTGTTTTTGCAATTCATTACTCTATTTTTTTTTTATAGTGGGTTAAAAATAAATTGTACTAAAGGAGTATTAAATTTTGATTTTTGAGGTAACCAGGATCAGTAATTTGTTCTTTTAAATTTTATTTCGCATAATTCCTTTTTTGAATATATGTGTCTACAGAGACTTAAAATAGTTGTTTTTTAATTTCAGCTTTTTCGTAAACCAAGTTAAGACAAGGTGACTAAAAGAAGAGAAGTGGTTCTACTTTCACGATTTGTGCTTTATTTAATTACGGCAATTCCATCTGTTTTTACTTTGTGTTCCTGATTCTGAATGAATCTATTTTACTTTGTGTTCCGTGTGGTAATCAATCTTCTAATAAGAGTTTGTACTATGTCCAATTCATGGATTTTATTGTTTTTTAATATTTGATTTTATTACTGAGAAAAAATAAAAATGTTCTTGTTAACTTTTTTTCGGTTTAGTTAATTAACAATGTTTAAATTTTAACAGAATTGTGTCAGATTTCCGCACCCTTATTGAATTTTCAAACTATTGAAACACACAGATAAGAATTATTCATTACACCTACAATAACACACTATACTAATCCCCTCAAAGACTCCTTGACCTTTAAGTTAAGGGAAAAACATGCGAGTCATTTGCTAAAAGGCAAAAAATCACTTACAGAGAAAAAAATTATGTGGGATACAAGAATTAAAATTAAATAAGTTAAATAGACTCCAACGAATTCTGTGCAAGAAAGGGAAAAACAACTTCTAAGAAGCCAAAAAAATTTTACCTATTTTTTTCTAACAAGCTAAAAGAGTGGCACTTTCGAGCTAACTTAGGCATCATTCTACACAATTTAACCCGCCATTCCAAGATTGAAATGCGATATCACAAAAGGAGTTGTTTAATTATCACTTTCTATAATTTTTCTCATAATTTTTTTTAAATATAACTTCTACGTATATTTTTTTTAATCAGAAATAAAAGACGGTGGTACACTTAGGGGCTGGTGGGGGGTGGTCACAATAAAGCTGAGAAAAACAAATAAAAGTGAATTGGATTTTATCTCCTGTTTTGAATTCTTATGAATTTCTTTGTAAATTTCTGGTAAGTTTTGAATTTGTAGATTGTCCTAATCCTACTGCTGAATTTATCGATCTTCTCATTTAGATTCCTCGGTAAAGTGTAGCGGGTTTGCATGCAAAATGTATTAGCTACAATTATTCTGCATATTATTAAGTAAGAATTGTTTTCTAACTTCAAGCTGTCCAAATAATTTACCGCTACCCCCCTAATGTGCAAATATATAGCTTAAATTACTTAAGTCTAATGTATTCTGTCACTCGTCACTTGTGTTCCACTGGGCGTAAGCTAATTGTCTCTTAACACGGACAGATGAAACCGGTTTTTTCTCGAGTTTTACACAACGTAAGTCTTGAGTGGGGTCGCTATAACAGTTAAGTATCCCAAAAATATAAAATGGATAATCCGAATAAAAACGTACTCAAAAATTTGTGAAAATTTAAATTTCGAGAGGGGGCCCGATCCCTGGTCCCCCATATCCCAATTCACGTAGAATATGTCAGTTTTACATTAAATTTAAGCAGATATTTTTCTCCTTACTCAAGCAAATTCCTGGAAATATTTTCCAACAGACGGTGTTCTGTTGGGAAAAGGAACTCAGGCTCGCACGCAGGCATTTTTTTTGGGGGGGGGGACTGGGCCAATAGTAAAAATATAGTTCGAAAAAGATGTGCCAATAAATGCTAAAAATTTTGAGGTCATAAGGAATGATGTAAGGGAAATTAGGTCTTCTTGGGAGGGTGCGAAGAGGAAGGTTTTAACTAGATTGGGGTGAAGAAGGAGCTTGCGTAGTTCTTTTAGCCTCAAGTGCCTTGATGTTGCTGTGAGTTTTTGGTAGTGACCCCCACCTGCGCATATTTAGTTTTTCTCCGGTGCATGTTTTATGAACTTAGTAAAATTATAACTTAGTGGTCTCTGGACTGTTCAAGTTTTATTATTCATTTCCTTAAAAAAAAAAGAAAATAAAGCCTGTTTGTTAAGTAGGGAATAATTATTGAAACTGTACCGAATTTACGGCATATTTGACTAAACAAAAAAGCACAGTATGAGACAATGGAAATTATAAACTTTTAGCTATACTGAGCCGGAAACAATCCACATTTAAACCTCGCTTTTCTATTTCAGTAAAACTACCCATTATATCCTGTTAACGCTAAAACCAATTTTCATAAATTATCGAAATGTCTATGGTTTCGTCAATGAAATGTGACAGAATATTACTTTTCCATTCCAAAAAACAAGTAGACACTTTTTTCCTCCCATTGACAAGTCTAACAAAATTTTAACCTGCAAAAAAATCACGACATTTAAATTTGTCCATATAATTTCTACTAAATCCTCTTTAGTTGGTGCATAACTTGAGAATAGTCCAGCAAATTTAGTTATGTCAGTTTAGTCTATGTTAGTCTATGTCTTGGTGTTTATCTATGGCATTAGTCTATGTCAGTCTATCACTGTGTCAAGACAGGTCCTCCTTTATTGGGACTGTTTTTGTTCTTCCAGTTCATCGGACAAGGATGAGCAAAACTAATTTTCAATTTGTATTTATTGTATTCCTCCGTTAGGGTATAGGGGGTGTAATACCCATTATATGATGTCCACTTTTTATAAATTATCGAAATATCAATGGTTTCGTCAATGAAGTGCGACAGAATATTAATTGTCAGTTCTAAAAAACGAGTAGACACTTTTTTTTCTCCCATTGACAAGTCTAACAAAATTTTAACCTGCAAAAAAATCACAACATTTAAGTTTGCCCATGACATTTCTACTAAATCCTCTTTAGTTGGTGCATAACTTGAGAGTAGTCCGACAGAGTTAGCTTTCTTTAATGTTCAGGTTCAATATACATATTTTCTGAAGTTTGTTTTTTCTACAGTCAGGGCCGTATCCAAGATTTTATTTCCCGGGGGAAGGGGGGTTTACAAAATGATTTTATGTCGGGGGGGGGGGGGGGGTAAAAACGAATCAAAATTTGTTCATATTCATTTTTGTTACGGTTTTACGAATCGGGCAAACATTTCGTGAGGGGAGGAGGTTCAAACCCCCTACCCCCCCTAACACGGCCTTGTCTGCAGTTCAAGGTTTTTTATGTTTCAACGTTAGACAACGGTTTTACTATCAACCGGCTACTGAGATAAAGCTTTATCCATTTACCGAATCACACTTTCGAAACTAAATATGCATTATTTTTTTTCCTTTTTTTGAGAGCTATTGTGAAAAGGCACAAAAAACGTGCAAACAGAGAAAAAAGCTCCCTATTTGTAAGTAAGTCTAAATTATTCTGCAAGAAAAAGGCTGAATTTTCGCACACTCACAACAACGGGGTTTGAGGAGGGCGAAGAATACTAGATGCCACTTTTTTATGTTAAGAGTTAGCATTTAAGAATTTTATTTTAAGTTTATTGATTTTCCCAATTTTGCTATTACTCTTAGAATTCCGTTTCTTAGAGTTTCGGTCACCTCGGTCTTTACTTACTTTTACTATCCCGAAATGTTTGGTGTATTAAGAACCTCATAACCTAGCGCGTCCCTCTTATAATTAAGCTGTAGTTCACACTGTTGAAGCGGGAAAAGGAAGATTTTTCCCATTGACAAGTTTAAGCAAATTTTAGAATGCAAAAGAAAACAAAGCATTTAGATTTGTCACTCAAGAATTCTTCCAGGCCTTCTGTAACTACTGTGTAAGCTGGGAATACTGTGACAGAGTTAAGCGCTATTCACACTACGTACATAATATTCTATGCTAATATGCCAAGTTATGTAACATTAACTATCACTTTTACACTTAAACAAGCATTTTGACGCTAGGCTAGCATAAAATCCATAAAATCATTATTATTCTCGTTTAAAATGATCACAATCATCAAAAGCAAGCTATCCAAAGAGTGGTGTAGGTACGGGGCAAGGGGAGGGGTTATCCCTGGATGCAGCCTCTGAGGGGGTGCCAAACTGAGGTTTTCTACTCTTTTTTTGTTGCTCATATTGTGGTAGTGATGGGGGGAGTGGGTCGACATTGTCGCCGGATGCTGAAAACCCTAGCCGCCCTTTAGAAAAACCCTAGCTACCCCTTAGATTCAAAAATAAACATTGCCGAGAAAGGTTCATTAATTTCCTATCGAAATTTATCAACTGCTCATCCGGTAATTCCGTTTTGTTTTGTTGTCCCGTTTATCACGTAGCATAAGTTTACTTGATGTAAAATTCTATATACAGCTGGAAGCTATCTACGTTACGGACAAGCTTGGCTCCGTAAGGCTACATAATGTGACGTAGTCTTAAGTTTGCTTATGTGAAAGGCTCTACCGCACAGGGTGGAAATACCATTAATCTACGACCTAATTTATGACATGATTTTAACAAGGTATTATTTTTCAGCTATGTCACAACAATAGGCTTTTATTTTTTCTGGGGGGGGGGGACTTCTCTTAATCCTTTCGGACGCAAAATAGTAGATACCTTTGTTTTTGAATCGGTGTTTTAAAAAATTTGTTTATCTTAAGTATTCTTTTGATACTTATTGTTATCCAAATGTCGTTTTTGTGAATTTCATTCACTATAGACAGTTATTGTCTTTACTTATAGATCACCACAATGACCTCCTTGTTAGGATTGATATGTCAATCCTATAGTTAGGTATTTAGCTCACAGTAGTATTGTAGAGGGGTGAAAAATACAAACTATTACCACTCGCCAAGGTTGACGTGTATTGAATCTTTTTTTTTTTTCAGTAAGATTGTAGTTCTGGTTCTATTCTATGGTTTAATCTATGTTTTTTTCTTCTTTTTTTGCAGTGGCAGTTTTTTCTCTTGTCTCTTTTTACTATTCTTTTTAATGGTATTTTATTTTGAATAATATTTTTGGTTTGGCAAAACGGAGGTATAAATTTTTTAATGAGTGAAAATTGGCCTGAATACACGTCCTAATCACGTCCTATCAGGCTAAGGTATAGGCAAAACATTTTTAGGATTTCCCACAATTTCCAAGTAAAACCTTATAATCTAAAATATGGATTGATATTATAAAAGGTGGCGATCACTTTAAAATTTTGAAATTTGTGTGGCGATATTTACAGTAAAGTGGTCGAAAATATGAGGAATATTTTCTTATAATTTAACGTGTATTACGTTTTACTGCCCTGTGAAGCTTAAGCAATCACTGCCGAGCATACAGTGTCATGATGAATATACTTCTAAGTTACTCTAAGAAAGCCATGGCTCATTCAGGAACTTCTTCGACTAGTGCGGAAAAGAAATGAGTTGTACACACTTTATTCGAATTCAGAGTCATTGGAGGTTTTCAGTTAGTTTAAGAAAGCTCGTGTTGAAACTAATCCACTTTGGAGGTTTTGTGTTCAAGAATACTTTGGAAAGAAATTTCAGAACAATAAATGAAACACCAAAGGTATATGGAAAATTCCATTGTTGAAAGTTAGGAAATTTCTGATGCTTTCGGACTATTATTTCTAAAATAGGTGAATCAGTAAGTGGAACTCCATGTAATAATAATAATAAAATTGTTGCTTTTAAAAATAAAAGAGGTTTGGGAGTGAAGATCAATATTGCTGAAGCTAATCTGGAGGAGGACGCGGGTTCGAATCCCGGTGTACCCAATTCTTCAGTTTGGGACGGGGGTCAGTGGCGTGACTCTGTAAGCTTAGCCAGAGTCGACCCAGCTCTAAATGGGTACCCGGAGAAATCTGGGGAAGGTAAACAGGAAGGGTGTGCGAAAGCACGGGATGGCTGGCCCCCAACCCCCCATTGCACTTCCTGGCTGAAGGGCCAAGAAACGGAGATCAGCACCGCCGGTACGGACTGTAAAGTCTAATGCCGTATCCTTTACCTTAATCTGGAGGAGATAAAGCAAATACCAGGACTAATTACGTCAAATTCGTCGAAGAGTCGAAGACTGATGGTCGGGAGAGAAGCCAAGGTCATTCCCATACACACAGGAGGTTCGAAACCAAATTCTTCAAACTGGAGACTGATTTTGATATTGGTTTTATTTTCAAAACTATAGGAAAAGGCTGTGCATAGAAGATTGTAGAATCACCTGCAGCTACATCGATTTCTTGAGGAAACACAGTTCGGTTTATAGTTCACATAGCTCGGGAACACGGTTCGGGAGGACTGTTTGGCTATAAAAACAGTTAACCATCTCACAGGTTTTACCAACTCATTGCTTGAACATGGTAAGTTAGGGCTTTTAATTTTCTTAGATTTTAATTAGCTTTTGATGGTATTGTTTTTAAGATTTTATTGAATAAGCTGCATGGTATATATCTTTGAACTGTTACACTTGTGAACTGTTTGGACTGTTTGAGGATATATCTTTGAACTGTTACAGTTTCATCTTATTAAGAGAGCAATTGATTGAATATTGATGGTTGAATTTCATAAGCTATAGTGTGTAATATGGAGTTCCTCAAGGTTTCGTGATTAGGCCCCAACTGAACCTGATTTATCTAGACCCCACAAAGAAAATAATCTTTTGTGAATCCGCTGATTGAACACGCTAAAAAAGTCTTAGATGAAACGGTAAGCTTTACGACGGTTGGATATGTCTGTGTTTGTGTTTCTATGATAAACTCTGTGGCGTTTAATAGAGTTGCTACTCCATGCGTTTTGACGAATAAAATTTGTTTGAATGTTGTATTCTCAAATTAAGTTTTTAGCTTTTAATATTTTGGTTTTTATCTTGATTGTAATTTGAGTCTGAAACTACATTGTTTTGTAACTGCAAAGCAGCAAAAGTGGTGAAAAATTTGGGTTTTCTAAGAAGGCTAAGAAGTGAGCTTCTCCCAAGAACACTAATACTACTACTACTACTACTAATAACTTACTGCAGCACCAATCCGCCTGAGGCAAACACAGCTACGCACGCTCCTCCTCCGACCTAATCTATTTAAAGCCTCCCTCTTTACATCCTCCCAGGAAGTTCCCATGTCCTTTAAATCTTTATTTATGACATCCTCTCAACCCAGACAAGGAAGACCTGCTTTCCGTGTAGCCCCAGACGGTTGGCCAACAAGGACAATCTTCGGTAATCTGTCATTCTTCATCCGTAGAACGTGGCCTAGCCATCTCAAGCTTTTTTTCATTATAGCCCTAGGAAGCGGGATTGAACTACATTTTTCATAATCGATAAAATTGAGAACCAAAGGTGTTTGACAACGAAGGGACTTCTCAATTATTAACCTAAGACTCAATTATTAACCTTAATTCAAGGAGTTCTTGTAATCTACGCAATAAAGACCACCTACTATTACCTCAAACTAAGACTGTCAGATCAGATTTTAGTCCCCGAATAGCATGTAGTAAAGTATGGAACAGTCTCCCTGATAATGTCCGTAGCATTCATTCGTTTGATACCTTTAAAACCCAACAAAAATATTTTTGGTTGATAAATATAATGAGGAATAAATTTTGAGAATAAATTTATTTTTGAATTTGTTTGATTTAATATTGTTATTTGTTTAATATTATGATGAATAATAAGGGTAGGGCGACATCCCTAGATGCTAGGCTTGAGCACGTTTATTTATTTAATTTTAATTTTTGTGGTTTTGTGTTGGTGGGAGATGGTGTGGACTTGGATTTGGATTTCAAGGACGAAGTGGTAAGTACAAATAACACAAAGTTATTTAATTAGATTTCTTGTTTTTTTAAGAAGAGAGTCTTTATTTGGTATTTATTTTTGTTTTAAACCCTATGTAACGGGCCATGGAGCCTTGTAGGGGTTGAGAGTTATTGTTGTACATTTATTTTTGATGTTAATAAACTGAACTGAACTGAAAAAAAGAGTGAAAACTTGGTCGACACATCCTCTACCTTTTCTGAAACCGCATTGTTCTTCCCTTAAAACTTTGTCTACAGCATCTCTCAGTCTAAAAGTATCATATTACTCAGTAATTTGCTACCTACAGAGACCAGACCAATGCCTCGATAATTACGACACTCACTCTTGTCACCTTTCTTATACAGTGGTTTAATTAAGTTTTCCTAAAATCATTGTGTACTTCCCCTTTTAAAAAAATCATGTTTATAATCTTCAGTATCTTATTCCTAACCTCGGAGCCACCATATTTAAGAAGCTCATTAATCATACTATCAGCACCTGGAGCCTTTTTTTTTATCCGTTTAGTACTGTCGCTAATTCTTCCTCACTAAACAAATCTTCCTTCACATCCAAGGTATAACAAACTTTTTCATTTTCATCTATATCTTTTCCTGCAACTGTATCTCGGTTGAACACATTCTCAAAATGTTCCACTCATCTTTCTTTAACTTTTTCCTTATCACTAATTGTGTCCCCATTTCTGTCTTTAACTGGGACTAGTCCGGATTGGCTACTCCCTTTCAATTTATTAACATGCCAGTATAATATTTTACTATTATGCCGCCAAGCCGCATCTTCGAGATACTCAGCAATTTTATCCCTGGCCTCCACTTCACATCTCCTTAGTTCATATTTTAATGCTTTCTCCACTTTCTTTACATTCCTTTTGTTTTCATACGACCTATCACTCAGATAATTCTTATGCAAACCCCTTCTACTCTCTATTAAACCAAAAGCTTTTTCACTAATATTCCTAGTTGCAGTCTTAGCACTCTTCCCTAAGACACCATCAGCAACTTCACAAATTGTTTTTCTGAAATTATTCCATCCATCTTCCACATTGTCAAATTTTAAACTCTCAAGTTTAGTATGCAACTGTTCCTGGAAGTTTTCTTTCAAATTTTCATCCTGGAGTCTACCAACATCATAACTTTCTGGGAGGGAGTTACCCTTCCGAAATTTCAGCTTTAAATTAACCTTAGACACTACTAGATGGTGATCTTTACTTTTAACATCAATAACAGCACTCCTATACACCCTAGTACCTTGTATTGATCCTGCTAGTCTTCTGTTTACAATAACATAATCAGTAAGGTTTGCTGTCTTACCATCACGTGAATACCATGTCAACTTATGGGCCATTTTGTGACCAAACACCGTATCGGTTATAACTAGGTTGTTATACCTACAAAATTGCAAAAGCCTATAGCCATTACTGTTTTCTATTCCTACACCAAATTTACCTAGGCTAGGATACCATCTATCCCTTCTTCTACCAACCTGGGCATTAAAATCTCCTAGCAAAAACACCATATTTCCACCTGGTACCCTGTCTATTTGCTCCTGTAACTGTAAGTAAAATTCATCTGAGTCACTAGCATCTCCATCAGTTGGTTCAACGGGGGCATACACTACTATAACTGATACCCTGAACTTTTTAGTCATAAAATGAGCAATTAGTATTCTATTATTAATACCTTCCCAGCCTAAACAAGACTTAGCAGCTTCCTTATTCATCATGAGCCCTACTTCCTGTCTATGTACCCCATCCTTCCTGCCTGAGTAAACAAATTCTATGTCACCTAATTTCATGCTTCCTATCCCCTGGGATATGAGTTTCTGAAACTCCTAATAAATCCAGTTCAAACCGTCTGAATTCATCAGTCGTAACATTCCAAGTCTAGATGCTGTTCAGAAAAAAAAATCCTAAGATGGACGATGATAAACAAAATATAACTGTATTAGACCTACTGAACCGTGATTCGGTATGCAGTATAAAACGTAATAAATAGTCAATTAAACAGAAACATAACTTAATGTACAATCGTCAGTCAAAATGTCATCAGTTCGTCTGTCAAAATTAATTCGTCAGTCAAAATGTCGATGCGATAGTCATTTTTTAACGTCGTAACATTCAAAGTTCCAATTTTTATGTTCTTTAAATCTTTGAAATTATTTTGGCCTCAGGAAAAGCAGTGATCCCGGATACCAGTGCAGGACGGGGACCAACATATTTTCTCAAGTTTACACCGAAGCGCTTAAGCCGGCTTAGAATCGGACAGCAAGAAGTACCTGGGACCTCCAGTAAGTTGGAGGCTTTGTGCAATCCTAGGCCCATCTTGGTCACAACATGGTTTTCAGCACTTGGTGATGCTCTTCTATCAACAAGAGTTGAAATCCTGCACAGACAGTCCCAAGCCTATTATATCCGACTCATTATATATTCATGCCTACGAATGTTATGCTACTACGGGAAGGCAACCCATAGTAGATAAATTAGCTAGGAAGAGGTTTTTCAGCCTGAAAATACCCATCAAAACAAACCAAGCCCAGAAAAATATCCAGTAATCAGAATCCCGTACGAGTGCTCTGTTGTTTACTAGGCTATAATCTCCTCAAGTGGCGCCACTCCTCAAGTGGGAAAAATTGACCGCAAGTTTCCCAGTCTTGCAGGTACCCCGAAAGGGTCGAGGCAGCCCTTTTCAGAGGCCATTGTCCATAAATCTGGATCTTACGCCCTACCGCAGTTGTCCTCCTATAGAGGATCCTCCCACGATGGTGTTCAGCATCACCATGCAATTTAACCCATTACTGGGAAAAGGTTTGTAACTAATCTGACGTGTGAACACGGCAGTGGGCCCCGTTGAGTGTACATTTGAGGGACCTTCTTCCTCCTCCACCTGTATTTATGACCCCCAGGAGAGGGTGCCCCAGTTTCTATTACTACATACAGCCAAGTAGCCAATTTAGCCTGTTTGAAACATCTCACAAGCCAACACCTTATAGAAAACACTATTTTCTGATTGGCTTTCTTATGGTTGTTTGCCGTGGAGACAAATGTCTCTGGTACACACAATTGTGTCTTGTATAATTTCAGATTGGTAATAAGATCTAGCAAAAATGAAATACTGAATTTAATTGAAAAAATATGACATAACCCCAGGTTAAAAAATGACATAACCCATGATAAAATTACAAGGTTTAGATCATTTGAGCTATATACGCAATATAAGGTTATATATGGAAACAGGTCAAATAAACTTGTATTGATACATCAAATTGATTTTTTTTTATTTGTATTTTTTTCTTCTCCTGAAAAAAATATTTTGATCATATACACCATGTAATCGTAGAAGATTGGAAGAGAGCTCATTTGATCGGAAATTAAAAGTTTTAGTGTCCCTTTTAAGTGACCAAAGACATTGGAGGGCAGCTCCCCTCCCACGCTCATTTTTCCCCTAAGTCACCCGATCAAAATTTTGAGATAGTCATTTTTTCAGCATAGTCAAAAAAGCTAATAACTATGTCTTTGAGGATGATTTAACCCCTACAGTCCCAGGGGGAAAGGATGCAAGTCCTGAACTTTGCCCATTGTTTATATATTGTTTACATAATATAATAATATATGTTAGTATTGGTTATTGGGAACTATACAGACGTTTTCATAGGAATTTTTCTGGTAAGGGGGAGGTCGGGTTGGGGGAGTTACGTGGGAGGATCTTTTCCATGGAGGAGTTTTTCATGGGTTAAAGGAATTTTCCATGGAGGGGGAGCCGGATTACGTATTAGGGGGGTACCCTACCTACGTAATGATTTCGTCAATACCTCACTCTTTACGCCAAATTTTTTTATTACCTTTAAAAGAGGTGTTTTTTTTTCTAATTAAACGGCCTTTGTGGTTCAGGAGTCATTCTCAAAGAATTGGGATAACATTCGAAATTTAGCAAAAAGAGCGAGTTATTGACGATTTTTGAAATCTAGGTAGGGTGTTGTTTGGTTTTCTGGTTTTTTTTTCTTATAAAATATGCCAAAACGTTTTTTTTAACCTGGGAGGGGGAATGTATTTTCTCCTTCCCCCGACTGGTACCCATAAACCCCAGCACTATTCGCTTTCGATGTCAACTGATGCCTTGAGACTGAACAAAGAAGAGAAGATTTAGAATCATAATAATTTGGGTGTAATTGCCTTATTTCTCTTCTTTGTTTTTGCTGATTTTTTTTTTGTTCTCTACCCACACTATTGTTCTATCGTCCTTATCTTATGAGACTTCCATGGTCTACTATTATTGTGTTGCGGAGCAACACTACTGCTTTCGTAGTTTTTTTTTTTTTTTTTTTTTTTTTTTTTTTTTTTTTTTTTTTTTTTTTTTTTTTACCGTGATCAGCGACCTGTAGCTCCGAAGTGGTAAGAGTTAAAAATTTGAGATTTTTCAGAGGGAAGGGAAACGTGAAACAGAGTAAAGAAGTTCCTAAAATTTCTAACAGTTTTCCATAAAAAAAAATAAAACCGTTTTTTTCTTAGAAACTGTGCGTTCGATGTTTGGCGTCAAGTTAAGACGACCCTAGTTTCGGAAATAAACTTGTTAGAAATACAGTTATGCTGAACTCATGTAGAACTTTCATTTGTCTCTTCGAGAACCGGAGCACAAAATTCCGTAGCTCTTACAGATTTCCCGGAAATAATTCCGGAAAAGTCCATCTCGTTCCGATTTTTTTTGGAATTTTCTCAAATTTTCGATTTTGATGTTTCTTATATTTTTATCGAGTCGTGCTATGAAAAGTATGCAAGAAGAAGTGAAGTGTTCTATATACCAAGTTGCTTCGTTCTCGAAGAAATAATTTCCGAAGTTTCGACGTTCTAGAGGTAACTTCTGTTCTGGACCAGCTAGAATTTTTTTTTCCAACGCGGTTCGACAGGTCTCGATCTCCTAACAACTGGAACTTACAATAGTTTCTCCGAAATAAAATTCCTTCTTTGGGTTTTTCTATTTGGAAGTTGTCATGCCCTCGGGGCAATTTAAATTTTTTGGTGAATTTGGTTTGTTTTATATTTTCCTAGTTTAGACCATCAAAAGTTAAGCAGAAAACTATAAGACGTTATTTCCGTATCTCTTTCAGATTTCCCGGAAATAATTCCCGAAATGTGCGTCTCGAAACATAATACTTCGAATTGGCGTCAAGTTAAGACGGCCCTAGTTTGGGAAGTAAACGTTTTAGAGATAAAATAATTATGAACTCATATAGAACTTTTATTGATGTTTTCGAGAACTGAAGCATGAAATTCCGTAGCTCTTACAGATTTCCCGGAAATAATTCCGGAAAAGTCAATCTCGTTCCGATTTTTTGAAATTTTCTTAGATTTTCGATTTTGATGTCTATTTTATTTTTATCGAGTAGTGCTATGAAAGTTATGCAAGAAGAAGTGAAGTGTTCTTTATAGCAAGTTGCTTCGTTCTCTTAGAAATAATTTCCGAAGTTTCGACGTTCTAGAGGTAACTTCGGTTCTGGGCCAGCTAGAATTTTTTTTTCTCGTTTATTTCTGGACCAGCTAAACATTTTACCAAACTCAGTTTAGTGGGAGCTCGAAATAAAACCATATCAAAGATGCTTCAAGATAACAATCGAAGCCGCATTAGAAAAATGTCCTCTGAAGGACATAATGGAGACTGTTGCTCCGCAACTGTGTCCCGTAGGGCACAGTTGCACGTGTTGCTCCGCAACTGTGCCCTAAGGAACAGGGCACAGTTGCTGCAACACTTCCCGTTGCACAGGCAACGGAGGTCTAGTTGCTACTGACAGCTGCTTGATACACTGATCTGATTATGTCTATCACAACTCAGTATGCTCCTCCTCTGCCCACTCTCTTCAGAACTTCACTCCTTCTCGTGAAGCTTCTACTTCCTTTAGATCTTGTCTTCCTGCCCCTCTCCATCCTATTGAAAAACTTTATCCACAACGGGACATCCTCATCTTTTTATTATTCCTCTTTCCTGTTGCTGTGGCCGCCGTGGTATTTGTGGTATACTTGGTATTCTTTCCATTTGGTTTTCTACGTTGCTGAAGTAGATATGATATGGTTTAGTAGATGGAAGTAGATTTTGATATGGTTTTTAAAGTTTTTCTTAGCGATTTTTAAAGAAAGATTTTGACCTTAGCTGTACCGTATGTAAAACACTTGCAACATTTATTTTTAATCTCTAAAGGCCATATCCAGGGGTGATTTAAGGGGTTTTGAACCCCCTCCCCCCAAAAAAAAACAGAAGTCCGACTAGTGAAAACATAACAAAAATGCATGTAAACAAGTTTTTGATGCGTTTTTAAAGTTTTCTTTTATATTTAACACCCTTAGATGGCTAGCCACCAGATGACTATGACACGTTCTGCGTATGAAGCATGAAAAATTGCCAAAGATTGTGCTTGTTGGCCAACCGTCTAGGACCAAACGAAAGACCGATCGTCCCCGAACGGGTTGGGTAGGTATCGGAAGGAAATTTTTAAAGGGAATAAGAATTTCTTAGAATGGTGTAAAGAGGGGGGCTTTGAATAGATTGGGAAGGTGGAGGATCGTGCGTAGCTGTGACGGATTCGTTCGGCTTAGTGTTGCAGTGAGTTGTTAGTAGTAGTTTTTTAGCATTCATTTATCAAGTCAGAATTATGATATTTTTGACTTTCTTTTAGAGAAGAATGAAGATTTGCTAAAAAAAAAAGATAGCTTTTTTCTATTTGCTTAAAATATATTAACCTTTTCCAAAGTATTTTTCAAAGTAATAACAATAAAAAAAGCTCAAATTTCCAAAAAAATTTCGATGACCAGTGGAAATGAATATCAGTTATTGAACGACTGCAAATTTGTCGTATTATTAAAACCTCCAGACTGTAAAAGAAAATACGACAAAAAAAAAATGCACGCTAAGAATAGTAAAATGCAATATGATCAAATCGAAGCTTGCACAACCAATTATATCTTTAAAAATTATGATTTTTTTTTCTTATGGGAAAGAACTGTATAGACGGTTTTGCAGTTTTTGACATAAAGAGGCACCGAATTTAAAGAAAAGAAAAGTAGGCGAAAAATCAGCCAAAACTAAGCTAAAATCTATGACACCAAATAGCTCAAGAAAGTGTAAGTTTCCTTTAAAGGCCTAGTCGTATTTGAGAATAAACGGAATATGAATGTTTGAATATTTATTGGCTAAAAGAGTTTCCAAATTTAACTGTTTTCATGGTTTAGCGTGGAAATGTTGATGGAAATATAATGCTAACCTTAAAATTGCGCTATTTTCAAATAATCAAAACAAATCAAATTTTGTTTACTCTTTACTAGTTTCGCTCTTTACAAACGTTTTTATTTTTCTGTCCCTGGTATCATTCGTTATCTCATACCACATACCATTCATATACCTGGTATAAGTTCAGTATCATTTTTGCTTCAGACTGAATGTGAACATTTTTGTACTTCCTTTTTGGCAAAATATCCTATTTAATTCTTGCAAAATTTCAGATAATTCCACCTTGAGAAGAAAATTAGCTAATAGTCAAGTCCTTGTATCCGAAGTAGTCTTTGTTTAACTTAATTAATATCAGGAAAAGACAGAGAAAGATTCGATTCCTGGCCCTTGGGAGTGATCGGACAGTTGCCTTCCAATTTTTGGAATTCTTTTCTATCTTCTTCTAAAATCAAATTAGAGAAAGATAGAGGGACGTGAATGAAGTTCTTTTGAAATGTATATGATATTTGCTGTTCGTGAAAAGATTACTAGAAACCGTACGATAGTCGCTTAGTCGAAATCTACAAAGGAAATTTTCTTTCTTGTCAAAAATATTGTCTCTTTTTAAAGAGCCAGATGGCTTAAACTTTAACACAGCAGAGCCAATCAGGTTTTGAAAAGAATTCGTGAATCTTTATTTCTCTTACGAATATTGTTATTGGCTTCCGAAAATACGTTACAGATGTAAATAAAATTAAAGTACAATTTTTACCACGATATCAAAGGAAAGCAATTTCTCTGATTCTCTTTGGTAGTGCTCAGCGACGTCAAATTCATGAAATTTAGGGGGAAGAGGCAAAATATATTTTTCAATGTCTAGGGGGTATGAAATACCCCCAAAAGAGGTATTTTTCAGGATATGGAGAAGGGGGCATAAAAACTAGCGTGAAAGAGGCGCCCTAGCCCCTTTACCCTGCCATTGGTAGTGATGCAATTGGTGCAATAGAGATTAACAGGAAAAGTAGCTCATATGCGCTATCTGGCTTCTATGTTTTGATGTCGAAGATTCTAAGGCAGGGATGCTCATATTATTGGAGGTGCGAGAAGAGATTTCAAGGGTAACTGTAAAAAAATATTTTTCCAACTACCAAATATGGTACTCGCACAAAAAATGTTTTTCAGAAAAAATATTGCAGCTTTTTCTAAAGAGGACACATGTTGTTCAAAGAGGTGTTTGTCCGGGAAAGGATAAAGAAAGCCCTGTTCTATCACTGCTATTAAAGATTACCATCGATATGACATCCTTTTTGAACACCTTTTTTTCTTTTTTTATTCAGGAAGCAACGTGGATTGGGGGCGATCGTTTATTTAAAACTTCGGTCGATTCAAAAAAAATCGATTTCCTCTTATTTAAATGTGGGTTTTTTTTTGCAGCAAAAGAATTATGTTTTGCCGGGCCGACCATGTCATTTTTGGAATCGGCCTGACTAAGCTTAAGTCAGAGGAGTCTCTATACAGAGCTGGCGCTCGTTGGCACAAAGGGATGTTGCTTTTATCGAAGGGCTACAAGGCTGGTATAATTTATTATATGTAAAAAGAGAAATATTTTGTTCCTGGACCATTTGTGACGTTTAGGGCATCAATAGATGCTCTATGAAAGGTTTAACTGAAGTTTCTCCTTTTCTGATGAAGTAAACAACGTTTTTTTTCCGATAAATTAACGGTCCCAAAACGCAAGGTTTTGTTTTGGTCCCTTACTTTATCTTGTGTACGTAGATGCGGTGCGTTTTTATCTTCAAGACGTCTGTGTAACAACCTTTGCTGATGATACAGCTCTGACAATGTGTGCTAAATCGATGGAAGAGGTTGTGCTGAAAGCAAATGTTGCGTTGAGAAGTTTGGAGATTTTTATGAATCTTAGCTTGCTGTGTGTCAACGTCAAAAAGTCATCTCTTATGACTTTCTGCAGAGTAGGCATGCCAGTTGAAACCTGTTAAACAAGTTCATATAGTGCAATACTTAGGATTTTTTATTGATTCAAACCTTTCATAGAAGCATCACAGTGATGTTATTTCTTCAAAAATCGTCCTAGGAGTTGGAATGCTTCGTAGATTGAAGCATTTCTTGCCAAAGCAGCTTCTACTAATGATTTATCACTCAGTTATTTGTCCATATATTTCATATGGCTGTCTGATTTGGGGCAGCAATTTTTAAAGTAATTTCAAAAGAGTACAGATTCTTCAGAACAATAACGTGAGGATCATAGGCAAGTATGTCAAGGATGTGAATGACACAAGTTCTTGTTTTAAGTCTTTAAATTTGTTTAATGTGGGCCAACTGCCAGATTATCAAGCAGTAGTTTTCGTTTTCCAGTGCCTGCATAATTTAGTCCCAAGTATTTTTCGTGACACATACCGTGCTAACAATGATATTCATGAATATTATACGAGGAATAGTGATAAATTGGTGATTGAGCTTAAGAGTAGAACAAGATCAGTATTTCGATTGCAGTTTTTTTGGAACTGCAGTCTGGAATTCTCTACCAGTGAGCCTCGGGGTGTCTTAGCATCTTCTAGAGTTTAAGAGAGCTTTAAAAGAATATTTAATAAAGAATGGTTGAATTTGTGTTTATTTGTGAGGAGATGGGAGGTGGTAGGGAGGTCTAGTTGGTTAGCGGTGGTAGGGAGGAGTGGGTAGATGGGTGGTAGTGAGAGAGTAGTGTTGTTAAGAGGTATATATTTATTTTGGAGGGGATAATGTGAAGAAGGTTGATCATTTTTATTTTGTGTTTTTTGTGGCGTGTTTTTTTTCTCTTTTTTGTTAGTTACTTATTATGCTATTTTTTGGTGTGTGTAGAAAATGGTCAAATTTTACTACTGCACGCCAAGGAAAGCGTAAGTTTTTCCATCAATGGAGTAGATGTAAAATGTAAAGAGTTATAATTGTGTTTATTAATAAACTAAATATCAAAACATCAATATTTGTTGGCCCATGGGCAGCTGAGATTGAACCCCAGATCCTGCATTGCCGAGCAGAGATAAACCTTTGTATAAATTATTCATAATAATTTATTCAGTTCTATGTAACTGAATAGTTACATAGAAACTATTCAGTTATTCTTCGGCATTGCCGAGCAGAGATAAACCTTTGTATAAATTATTCATAATAATTTATTCAGTTCTATGTAACAGAATGTAAGGAGCAATGTAGCTCCTTACATTCAATTGAAAAAACTTATTTTTTATTTATTTTTGATCGTTTTTTGAATAATGCCAGGAAATCTGACCCCACCTCTACGGAAATACCTTTCACCATGGAAATACCCTCCATACAATTCAATCCCGGTGAAGTTTCACACCGGACAATTACTATTAACCACTCCGCGTGTAAAATTGAGATGGAAAAGAGAAATCAGACATATAAATAGAATTTTGTATAAGAATTCTGGTAGATTCCCGCAGTGTAATTTTTTTTAGCCACTTAAAATGGGCACTAGAACTTTTAATTTCCATTCAGCTGCGTCCTCTTCGGATATTTTAGGACGACTGGTTCGATGCAATCACCCTCGGGGAAAAATAAACAAGAAAACAACGACAGTCAAAGGAGTAAAATATTTTTTCTGAAGATTTATCTTCAGAAAAAATCTTCAAAATCTTCAAAAATATTTTTGACTGAACATGATACCCTTTTAGAAATATTGGATATCACTTTTTCTGAAAAATAGGGTATTGCCCAAAGAGGGAAGAGGATTGCAACAGCTGATTCACCTTCATCTGAATTTGAAAAAAAAAATTTGAATCTTCAAAATCTTCAAAAATATTTTTGACTGAACATGATACGCTTTTAGAAATATTGGATATCACTTTTTCTGAAAAATAGGGTATTGCCCAAAGAGGGAAGAGGATTGCAACAGCTGATTCACCTTCATCTGAATTCGAAAAAAAAAAATACTACTGAAGTATCTTATAAAGGCGTAAAACAGCATTTGCCTTCTTCACAAATTTTTTTTTTCGGAAACAAAAATATGTTCAGAGCAGTAATTTCCTAAATAGAGTTTGAAAGCTTTTGAACTGTCTCAAAGACAAGACAATATGCTGAAAATTCATACTTCTTCAAGGCCAATGCGGATTGTGCTCCAAGCTGCAACTAAAGGTAATTTTCTTACAAGAAAAGGATTTAAGCGAACTGAGCTAGAAACTTTCTAAATGAGCTGATAACTTATGTTCATCCCGTCTAGTGTTACATTGAAAAACATAATAACGTTTACCTATAGCAACGTTTTTTCCTTCCCTGAGGGTAAAAATCACTTTCATATCATTGAAAAATTGGATAGCGTCATGATTACATTGTAGTAAATTCATTTTTTATTCCTAAATTTGCGGCGCAAAATATAAATAAATGTTAGATTTACTGCTAGTTTTTGTCAAGGTTTTTAGGTGACTCTTCTTTTGAAAGAGTCAGCAGAGAAACTTTTATGAATATTTCATCGGGGAAATAGTTCAAGATCGAAGTGCAACGCCAGAGGCTGTTCAAGTACTCTATTTTCGGCTTGCCAGCCTCAAGATAATTGGACCGACCTATGTGCCTTTGTGTCTGTCTTGTTGGTTGGTCAATTGGAGGTACAATACAAGAAAGCTTCAGAGAAGGAGAAAAATTTAATTACTTGTAGAAAAGAAGTCATAGATGCTACATCACACCTCTGACTAACAAACTGGAGAGAGTCGGGGGCAATGACTAAACTATTAACACTATTTTTGATCTTTTCGGGTGGTACCAGCAACGTTTTCAGAGCACTAGCATACAGCAGGCATCCATACTCGGCAATGGGCCTGATGCAAGACTTGTAAATTGGGACGATCAAACTTAGCGGTAGAAGGTTTTTGCAGCAAAGGGTTATCCCCAGCTTTCTTGTGCAGGAGGTGTTCACCCGATCAAGAAATCCATTTCAAGAGAGATCTGTGGAGAATTGGATTCGAAAGAGACGAAGCTCACCGAATTTATTCATAGCTTCGTTTAAGAAGATGAAGTTGGGGTGTTTGTGTGGTACTTTTGATCGGGAGATCATCAGATCTTTTGTTTTTGATGCAATGAGTCTGGCCATTCAGGCATCACATCTCTTTTAAATTTCCAAAAGATCTGTCTGCTTAGGCAGGGAAAATTGGATTGAGTCTTCATGTTTTGGGATGACTAAATGTGTTGTGATGTCCTCGGCAAAATGATGGGGAGGGCTCACAAGGTTATCTCCTATACCATTTATGTAAAGAATGAAATGCTTAGCTTCCAATATACAAACCTGGGTACGCCTGCCTTTATTGGAGGTTCAGGGAGGTGAATCCGTCAAGAACAGCCAACATTTAACGATCACAAAGATAGCTTTCAATCAAACAACATTTGTATTACACTATGGCTCATTTTACACTTGACTTGGGAAAATCAGTTCCAGCCTCACCCCCCCCCACCCGGATTTTGACAAAATTACGCCCCTTGCATTAGAATTTAGCCTCTTCTTCAAAGTATCTTCGCTAGTCCATCACCCCAAACCTTGCCCCATCTGGGCTTATGATAGTTATTTTTCGGCTCACAAGGTTATCTCCTATACCATTTATGTAAAGAATGAAATGCTTAGCTTCCAATATACAAACCTGGGTACGCCTGCCTTTATTGGAGGTTCAGGGAGGTGAATCCGTCAAGAACAGCCAACATTTAACGATCACAAAGATAGCTTTCAATCAAACACCGTTTGTATTACACTATGGCTCATTTTACACTTGACTTGGGAAAATCAGTTCCAGCCTCACCCCCCCCCCACCCGGATTTTGACAAAATTACGCCCCTTGCATTAGAATTTAGCCTCTTCTTCAAAGTATCTTCGTTAGTCCATCACCCCAAACCTTGCCCCATCTGGGCTTATGATAGTTATTTTTCGGAAGCATATCCTTGGTGCAATTTCAATTTCCTATTTTCTGTTCGAATTGCTGAATTTCTGTACTACTGGAAGATATTATCTCTTATCCAGATTTATACAGTATTTATCTCTTATCCAGACATTTTTACATCATATTATACATCTGTAAACATGGCGTTTTTAATTTTTACTTAATAAAGGACAAAGGTCATTTTTTATTTTGTTGTCACTACTATGACAAGTATGATGAATAGTACCGTGTTTATACGCCAGAGGGCTCCACACTTAAAAAGACATAAGGATAAAAATAATGAGTCTCTTAGAGGATTTTCACAAGCCAAAGACAATGAAAAACCTATAATCTTTTGATATTCGCCAATCTAGCAGGGAAATATTGGAATTAAAGAACGACTAACGCCACTGACAGTGTAGGGTCTGACAGCTTCTTTAAAACAGTTGCGAATTAAAAAGCAACCGTATATTTGGCATGATTGCTCTAAAATGCATTAGGATTAAAGATGAAATTTCTCTGTAAGCGATTGTTAAACTCTGGTGGGCGCAAAGTAAAGGTTTATTTGGGAAAATCTTGTCAAGTTCAGTAGGCTAGATGACGTTAAGTTGGTAGGATTTCTCGATAAATACGTTCTGAGACCATACTGGCTATGCATGACGTATGAAAACAAGAAAGAAAATAATAAAGGAAAAGAGAAAATTTAAATAGGTGAAAAACGTGGATTTTGTCGACTAGTAGCAAAATATGAAGATGAAAATCAAGCAAATCAAACAGTTCGTGGTAACGAACTGTAATAAGGAGCGACCCGGCTCAATAGTAAACGAAACTCTAAAAAACGGAATTTTGATGCTAAAATATACATCAAAAGAATCAAATTTTCATGCTGATTTTAAATATATAAGTTTCATCAAATTTAATCTTTGCCATCAAAAGTTACGAGCCTGAAAAAATTTGCCTTATTTTAGAAAATAGGGGAAAACACCCCCTAAAAGTCACAGAATCTTAACGAAAATCACACCATTGCATTCGGCGTATCAGAGAACCCTGTAATAAAATTTTCAGGCTCCTATCTACAAAAATGTGGAATTTCGTATTTTTGCCAGAAGACAAATCACGGGTGCGTGTTTATTTGTTTGTTGTTTTTTTTCTTTCTTTCTCAGGGGTCATCGTATCGACCAAGTGGTCCTAGAATGTCGCAAGAGGGCTCATTCTAACGGAAATGAAAAGTTCTAGTGCCTTTTTGAAGTGAACAAAAAAATTGGAGGGCGCCTAGGCCCCCTCCCACGCTCATATTTTCTCCAAAGTCAACAGATCAAAATTTTGAGATAGCCATTTTGTTCCGCATAGTCAAAAACCATAATAACTATGTCTTTCGGACATAGTTACTGACTTACTCCCCCACAGTCCCTGGGGGAGGGGCTGCAAGTTACAAACTTCGGCCAGTGTTTACATATAATAATGGTTATTGGGAAGTGTACAGCGTTTTCAGGGGATTTGGTACCCCACAGGTACCAAGGAATTACAGCTTCTCATTTCAAGCCCATTTGAGGCTTGAAGCGTATTAAAGCATAAACTGCTTTCTGAGAATTCTGATTCGATGTTATAGGGGACCCGAAGGCAAAAAGGACAGGATAAAGGGATATTTTCCTTTGGCCCTTTAAAAATGTACACAAAATTTTAATTTTCAACAAAATGAGTCCTTCCCAACTTTCTATGACTGCCCTTTCCAGGTACAATGGTCACAAAAGAAAGAGTGATAACGAGACAGTAGACACTTGGCTTTTAACTACTTTGACACTTGGTACCTTTTAAAAAAACGTTATTTTGTATTTCTAGTTTATTTTTTATTTAAATGTTTTATTTAAAAAAATACACCGCAGTTTCCTTTCCTTGGTTTTTAACCATTTTCTTTCCTTCTTCTGCAGCTTTTCTGCGTAATGAAGAATATCAGCATCACATCAAATCAAGATGATCATATTCTAACTTTTTTCGTAAAAAATGCTCAAAAACCCTAATAGTAGGCAAATTACAGGAATGATACAGAAACTTGTAAAGGCGAGGGAATTGAAAAAAGTTTAGGGAGGGGCTGGGTGCCTGTCAGTGGTGGTTCTAGCCCCTCTTTCGTCGGGGGCAAAATCTTGATTATCCTCCCTTGTCTCCCACAAAATTTTCGGGATAAATCTAAACGAAATTTGTGTTTATTAACCAAGTTATTTTCAATAATTTTAAAGTTATTCTCTGAATAAGAATGATTGATTTTTGAATTTGTTGTTCTAATTTATCTAATATCCTTAATAATTTTAATTCAGTTATCTAAATATTATTACATAAGAAATTATTTATATTTTAAATACTATAATTTGTTTTTTATTTTTATTCATTAACTACGCCCTCTACTCTATTAAAAAATAACTATAGTCGCTAGATTACTTGTTTGAAATTTTATGCCCTTAAAATTTTTGTGCCCGGAGCAAGTAACACCCTCCCCTTTCCTTCCTCTTTACTGTCTCTGGTGTCTGTATACGTACCTTTACTCTGTACAAAAAAAGAAATTTTTTGCCAGATAAATCGTTTGGCAACAATGTTCATCATCTTTGTCCCCTGTTTCACTAATTATTTCGTCCTTTTCAGCATAGCTCTGTTTCTTTCGTCGGTACTTGTATGATATACGCCCTCCCTAATATTCTTCTAATATGTTTCTCTGGCCCTCAATCCTAATGAAATATACCAAAATGAGATGAGAACTTAAAACTTTAGAAACAAATTTGGGCTATATATTTGTACATTAGGGGGCGGGGGTAAAGTATAGCCGATCTGCATGCCTAATTTGTTAGCTACAATTATTCTGCATATTATGTAGTAAGAATATTTTGCTAACTTTGGACTGTCCAAATAGTTTACCCTCGCCCCCCTAATATGCAAATATATAGTCCAAATTTTATATTTTCCATCTATTCTGTCACCTCTTTATCTTGTCTCACGCTAAGCTAAAAGAAGCTAACGAAAAACAACCGGTTCGCATAATGCATCAATGAATGAACAACTTGAGCAGTAGGGTGTTTATCATACAATAATCATTCAGTCTTCAAATGATATTCTCCGTCTCCCTCCGATAAGAAAAAGTATCAATATCATCATAGTTCAAAGATCATCGTATTATCACCTAGTTTTAACTTCTAATCTTGGATGGCCATTATGTATGTCAACTATAAATAAGAATTATTGTTGGCAATTATATGGAAGAAGAAGTATTCCAAACTGATATATGGCCGTATATAAAGACATTGTAAAAATAGTCGTAGTAATTGCGGTCGCATTTGGAGCGTTCACGAATGAAAGAGTTTATGCGATTGTGTCACGATCGGTATAATTGCTCCTAATATTAGCAATTTTCTTGATTCACAAATTTGCTGCGGGGGTAGTTTAAATGACTCTAAATCTTATAGTTTAAATTTATTGTTTAAATGTCTCAAAAGAAAATTAGGACCAGTAATTTTTTCTATATGTATAGATATTTGTAATGTTTATATTATGCAATCAATATATTTTCTCCTAATATTTGCAATTTTCTTGATTCACGAATGTGCTGCGGGGGTAGTTTGAATGACTCTAAATTTATAGTTTTAATTTATTGTTTAAGATTCACAGAAGAAAATTAGGACCAATAATTTTTTCTATCTGTGTAGATATTTGTAATGTTTATATTATACAATCAATATATCTGCTCCCAATATTTGCAATTTTCTTGATTCACAAATCTACTGCGGAGGTAGTTTGAATGACTCTAAATGTTATTTTTAAAATTTATTGTTTATGTGTCTCAGAAGAAAATTAGGATCAATATTTTTTTCTATATGTGTAGATATTTGTAATGTTTATATTGTACAATCAATATATTTGCTCCTAATATTTGCAATTTTCATGATTCACAGATGTGATGCGGGGGTATTTTGAATGTCTTTGAATTTTATTACTTAAATTTATTGCTTAAGCGTTTCAGAAGAAAATTAAAACTAATCATTTTTTTATATCTTTGAATTTTTTTAATATTTATGTCATCTAATCAGCATTTTTGCTGATAGAGTTTTAGTCGACAATATAGAGTTTAGTCGACAATTTTGTCGACTAATGACGGTATTGCACAAGTAATTTGAATGAGTTATTTTTGTGTAATATTAAGGGTAATAAATATAATGTAATAAATATAATGTAATAATATAATAAATAATAATAAATATATAATAAATAATATATAAATGTAATAAATAAATATAATAAATAATATATAGATATAATAAATAAATATAATAAATAAATATAATAAATAATATATAAATATAATAATAAATAAATATAATAAATAAATATAATAAATAATATATAAATATAATAATAAATAAATATAACAAATATAATGTAATAAATATAAACTTGTGTGTAATATTAAAGGGTTTCAGGAGAAAGAACGACCCAGTCCACTTTTTATGCCATTTATACCACTTATATTTATTTTTTTATATTTATGAATATTTATAATATTTAAATTATATGATCAATAAACTGCTCCTAATGGCCTATTAAGAATTTTTTAGTAGTTTTCTTGATAGACAAGTCTGCTGTAGGGGCTGTTTGAATGACTTAAGATTTTATCGCCTAAATTTATATTTCAAATGTTTCAGACAAAGACTTGACCTAGCCCAGTTGTTATATATTTTAGGGTTGTCCCAAAGGATTTGATCCCTTCATAAATTTTCCCAGCAGCCATATAAAATAAATATTAGTGCCAATTAAACAATCATGTGAAGCAACTTTATTGAACTTAAATCTCTTCACTTTATCTCTTTAATCTCTTTATTTTATTTTTTGGTCTCTTTAAGCAGCTTTAATCTCTAAAGCTGCTCTCCGTATTGAACATTTCAGTTAGTATAGGCTAGAGTTCGCTCTTTATTATAAAATTAAAACTTACACGGTCCCCATTTATAACGAACCGTGTCGATCCTTTAAGGAATGCAGCAATTTCCTTTAAAATGAGCCATTAAACAACTCTCCATGATTTTTCAGTGCCCAGGTAGCCGAGGAGAAAAATAAAACAGAAAAAAAAATGCCGTCGATGCAGAATATAGTCATCCAAGCCACTTTTTTTTTTTTTTTTTCAAGCCAACAAAAAAAATGCTGGACAAGCTACTTTTCAAAAGATGCTTGTATTATCTTAACTTCTAGCTATTATGTGCCGTGATTTGTACTTTACTAGGTTTCAGCTATATCCGATGAAACTTACATACTCCCCATTTATAATGAACTATTTCGATCTTTTATGTATTTTTTATATTATCTTGTTAAAAGATAAGCTTGTATAAATATTGCATTCATTTATTACGTCATATATGGTTAGAACCTACGATTATGTCGTCATTCATCAAGCATGTACATGAAAGTACAGTTTTTTTAATATTTTTAAATATAGTTTTGCATTACAAAAGGCACTATTTGTAACAATTTCCTTTCAAAAGAGCCATTAAACAGCTCTCTGTGATGTTCCAGTGCCGCGGTAGCTGCAGAGGGAAAAAACGAGAAAAAAAAGATTCCGTCGATGCAGAATATCGTAGTTCAAGCAACTTTTTTTGTTTTTTAAGTCAACAGATATTTTTGTTGTTCAAGCTAAGGAGCAGTAAGTTTCCCACATAGGGGTTTCGATAAGGCGATTCTGATAGAATACTTTATGGTTTGGATATGACTCTATTTCTAGGAGTTATGAGCCATTGTATTTTTAAGTATGGGACGTAATCATCTCTTTCTAGGCTGCTAGCTACCGCTGCGACCCGGATTATTTAAATACTTTAATTAGTATTTATATATATATAAATAAGTTGTTTGTCTGTTAATTGACGTCATGTTTGTGTGTCGACTGACGTCATTATAAGGATTGAGCATTATGCCGTCATGAAGTTGTTTGTCGACTCACGTCATGTTTGTCGACTGACGAAATTACAAACCGGGACACAAATGACGACCCGGACACCGGGACACAGGAAATATAAATGACGACCGGGACACTCAAAGAGAAATTACAGACTGGGACACCGGGACACAAATAACGAGCGGGACACAGGGAATATAAATGACGACAGGGACACAACTACAACGGGAACGCCGGGGGGCACAGGGGGGATACATAAATGACGACGGGGACACAGGGAATGTTCGATTAGCAATCACCATCAACAAAGCTCAAGGGCAATCATTAGAATAGTGAGGTAATAGATCTGAAAGCGGATTGTTTTTCCCATGGACAATTATATGTTGCATGTTCAAGAGTCGGTAAACCTGACAATGTATTTATATGCACAGACAATGGGACAGCGAAGAATGTTGTATATTCGCAAGTTTTACGTAGTTAAAAACATATATACATATATCTATCTATATTCACAGGTGGGACACAGGGACACAACTACAATGGCGCGTAACGACTTACGCGTGGGGGGGGACGCGAAGCGCCCCCACCAACTAGGTGTTGGTAGCTAGTTGGCTATAGTTCGTTCTTTCATATAAAGAACTTAAGCATTAAAATTATTGCTGAGACACCATAGAGATTTTTGCAGTTTACATAATAACTTTAGCAATTCTGAACTGAAAACTAAAATGAAATATAATTTATTTTGATTTTTTTCTATGGAAATATTGCACAACGTTATAGAGATACTCAGTATAGGAGTTAAGCAAAAAAAAAGTTTGGTTCCAGGAGACAATTATAACTGTGAACTGAGAGATGAAATGTACTTATTTTATGTAAAATTTTCATGAACTGGTTTTAGTTTCAATGGACAGATCATATTTTTTGTTAAAACCCTAAAAAAATTACTAGATTCTATACTAATATATTTACGTGCTTTTTATAATCTCAAAAATCATATTTTGATCTTCGGTAAGTAAGATGATGTTTATAACATTTGGTACTAAAGTGTTAAACAAAATTGTAGTCTTTATGTAAAAATTGATTTTATTTTCAAAACAATTTTTTAATACAAAAAGCACTAGATGGAGCAATTTCCTTTAAAATGAGCCATTAAACAGCTCTCTATAAGGTATCATTGGCCCACTAGCCGTGGAGGACAAAAAAGAAAAAAAGATGTCGTATATGCAGAATATTGTAGTTCAAGCTACTTATGTTTTTCAAGCCAATAGATTTTCTTTGTTATTCAAGCCAAGGGACGTTTCCTGTTTTAGGTACGTTTCCTGTTTCCTGTTTTAGGTATTTCCTGTTCCAAGGGTACGTTTCCTGTTTAGGGGTTTTGGACAAGGTGGTTCTAATGGTATACTTCTTTTTTTGATCTAACACTATTTTCAGGACTTATGGGCTATTACATTATTTATGTTGGACAAGACAATTTCAATAGCATACTTTAGGTTTCACATATAGTCCATACTGATGCATATGGCGATTTATTTTAATATTTCAGCTATTATAGTCAAGAGTTTATCCTTTATTATAGCTAAACCCAAAAAGCAAACTGCAAGAGTTTGTCCTTTACTATAAAAATTTTTGGGGCTTCGGACAAGGCGGTTCTAATAAAGTACTTCTTATTTTGATCTGAAACTATTTTTAAGGGTTACGGGCTTTTGTATTTTTTTTATGGTACGTGACCGTCTCTTACTAGCTTGCCAGCTACCGCTGCAACCCTAACAAGGCAGTTCGAATGCTATACTTTTGGTTTCGATCTGACACCATTTTAGGAGATTTCGACTCTTGTTTTTGCAACCTCGGGACATGTTTGTCTCTTACTAGATTGCAGCTACCGCTACAACCGTGATATTTCAGTTACTATGGGCTAGATTTTGTTCTTTACCCTAACTTATAACATCAAATAGCACTCTTATGCACCTGATTACTATCAAACCTGCGTCTTTGGTTAACAAACATCCAATCAATAACATTAGTTGTCTTGCTATAACGTGAGTAGCTCGTTAACTTATGGAACATTTTTTGACCGAATACTTTTTTTTGGTGATCCTTGGATTTTTTTTTTCCTACAAAGATGCAGCAGTCTCTAGCAGTTACTTTTCTCTTTTCCCCTGCCGAAGTGACGTTGGCTAGGATACCATCTGTCCCTGTTTCTACCAAACTCGGCTTTATCATTCCAAGATGAAATATCATACTTTACCAGAGACCCTGTCTGTTTGTTCTTGCAGATGTACGTGAAATCCATCTGAGAAAGTACTATCTCTATCAGTCGATTTTACAAGCGTATATAGTACTATATGACGAAAATTATTTAGTAGGGACAAGTTATATGTGCATTATAGTGAATTAAAATCAGCAAGTGGATATTGCGTGTATATGTTATTACATGTATTCTTTACTATATTTCACCTATCCCTGCATTCATAATATCGATGAAGCTTGCGTAACGTCCTTTATAATGGACTTCACTAATTATTTTTATTATTATTATATCATTACAGTTATTATCGACTAGAGTTTGTTCTTTACTATAACTTTTTATGCCAATGGATTTTCCTTTTTGTTTAACCCATGGGACTGAGAATTACCTTTATAAGGCTTTTGGGAAAAGCGGATCCAATGGTCTAATTTTTTCTTGCAATCTGACAACATTTTTGGGTTTCGGACTTTTTTTGTTGCTATGAGACTTTTCGTTTTCTATAGATTGTTACTACCGCTGCAACTGCGATTTGTTTTAGTGTTCAAGTCACTATAGGCAAGAGTTCTTTCTTTACTATAATTTCATTTAATATGACCCAGTAAACAGCTCTCTATGATGTTCAAGATCTTGCTAACTGTGGAGAACAAAAACGGAAAAAGTATGCCTTCGATATAGAATATCGTAATTTCAGCCAATTTCCTTGTTTTTGAAACCAGTAGATTTCCTTTTTTTAAGCCAAGATACTGTAAGTTTTCTATATAGAGGTTTTGTACAAGGCGGTTCTAATAGTGTATTTTGTGTTATGATCTGAAACTATGTTTAGGAGTGAAGGGCTACTATATATTTAACTATGTGACGTGACTGACTTGGACGGTGAGCGAGGAGTATCATTTAGTTGGTAAGCTGAATCCTGAAATACTTATTTTTACCTCAACGGATGCCCCCCAATATTAAGATTAACATAAAGTTACAACTCGATGTGTCCAGTTGGATTTTGAGAAAAATACATGATGCAGCACCCGATCTCGCCGCGGCAATACTTCATGTGCGAACATAGCAGGTTATGAGTTCTATTGCCTTGGCAATTAAAAGATTCAGAGGCACCGGAAATAATATCAAACTGCTCGTTCCTCACATAATGACCAATCAACGACATATTGTCACTGGTTCAAATACTTGAACCGATTCTTCCTTTATCAATGGTGAAATGCTTTCAAAACTTGCTTTGGCATTTGTGAAAAGTGCCAGTGCCATAGAATCAGGGATAAGTTCTCAACACGAATTAGAAATCTATAGACTTTCTGCTCGTTCCTCCCACAATCACCAATCAATGACATATTGCCCCTTGGTTCAATAAATTGAGTAAATGCGTTTGGCCCATGTTATAAAAGTCTCATACAATAATCCAAAGTTGGAGAATCATTTTTCATGATATTGTCAAGCATTCTTTCAGAGAATATTTTCTTTTTGCACTGATAACTTCTGAAATTGATCATATAGATTGAAACATGTTTCCAAAGACAGAAGATTCCGAAAGACCTTTTGTTTCTCAAACCTGTCCATTTTATTTCTTGACACTCCCACTGCTGATTATAGACAAAACTAACAAAACTAGAGAATAAGCATTCCTTATACTTTGTGCACACTCTCAAAGCCTATTGGTTCCCTCGGGAAAGGAGTAATCGATCAACTAAAATATCTAACCAAAAACAAACAAATCATTTTAAAACATTTTATTGTCCAAAATGTAATAAAAAAATAATATACGTTTTCACTCTTCTTTAACGAGTGAGTCAATCCGTTGTCTTAAATGTGCTTCATGACTGCATTCAGTCCATGTTATAGTTTGGATACATCCATTATATTCACTTTTGCAGTGAAACAAAGTCGTTCTTCCAACTTAAATTTAATCAATGATGTAACATATCTACCAAACATCTCATCCCACTCAAATGCTAGTGGACAATCCTTTCAAATTACAATTGCTACATTGTGGGCTCTTGTCTTCATATCATCACTGTCAACTCCTTCCAGTTGCAATAGTGTCAAACTACTTATTTTTAATATTAGAACGTTTTTCGAACTTGAATCAATGTAAATTAATCAAATGTCTATGTGGAACTGTGATACCAAGTAACTATCCATCAAACTTTTATACCAGTGATTACGTGATGCTCGCCAGATGGGTATTGTGTGCTGAAATATCACCTGGCAAGGCGATGTTTCCTGGAAATTTTACGGCTGCGGTTGGATTATAGGTGGATACAAGGGGCTAGCAACTCCAATAGTACACCGATATAGGGCTTTTGCAGCATCCAAAGGGCCTACAGGGGGGTGAGTAACTCCAATAGTTCACCGGGATAGGGCTTTGACAGTGTTTGTGTAAGAGATATGAGGGTTTGGCAACTACACTAGTACATTGGGATAGGGCTCTAATCAGTTCGTTTGAATTGATACGAGGGGTTAGAAACTACAGTAGTGCACTAGGATGGGGCTGTGACAGGACCAATTGATGGGATACTACTTGGGCGCACCCTACAATCTTTACCCCCTTCTATAGGTTTTGTGTCTAGCTCGAAGGCATTATTATATGATCTTTCAACTATTTTGCAAAAAATGCCTGTCTCAAAATTTTGATCGAAAACCTTTGGAGAAAAGAGGGTGTGGGGGTCTAGTTGCCCTTCGATCTCTTTTGGCACTTAAAAAGCGAACTAGAACTTGGATTTCCAGTCAAATGAGCTCTCACCAAAGCTTATACCACCACCCTTTCCATAAAAACCTTATATGCCCTCGGGGCATAACTTACAACACTTGTATCTAAGCTCTGAGTTTAGTGTCAGCCCCACAGTAATTGTTATCTGATCTATTTACTATTTTGAACAATGTAGCTATCTCAACGTTTCAATTGAACGTAATCGGGGAAAAAAGGGCGTGGGGGTGGCTAATTTTATAGAAATTGGAAATACCAATAGTCATTGTATTTGAGCCATTGGCTTAGACAGATATTGCAAATCAATAATATTTGTCTGCTTCAAAATTCAGCTTTTCTCTCTTCAGCCGTAAAAAGTTTTTCTAATAGCCAGTGAAATTACTATTCAGTTCAAATGAAAATCCTTGTCTGAAGGATAATTACCCGTTTTTCTGGGAAACTTGCGCCCGCATTCCCATGTAATATACAAAGAAGAGCTAACCTGTTCATAGATTACGAACATGAATTATAAAACAGTTGTTTTGGATTTTTTCGAACCTTGGTTTGGTTTCATTACTTTGCTCGGTTAAAGTTAAATGGCTTGGTATATTGTTTTGCCCCTCAATTTCCAAAACTTGCTCCAATGTCGTTCCTAAGGCCTTAAAAAACATTTGTATGTCATATGGTAGGATACCTCCAAATAGAGGGTATTATAATTGTTAAGGTATTGCTCAGTTATTTTGTTTTTTTTTAGTTTTTGTTTTAGTTTTAGTTTGGATTCTACAGTCTATTAAATAAAAAAAAGTTTTTTTAAATGAAAGTAAGGAGCAACATTAAAACTTAAAACGAACAGAAATTACTCCGTATATGAAAGTGGATTTTCCTCCTCAACGCCCCGCTCTTTACGCTAAAGTTTGACTTCGTCTTAACTCTATTTTTAAAACATTAAGAAACTTTAGCGTAAAGAGCGGGGCGTTGAGGAGGAAAAGCCCCTTTCATATAAGGAGTAATTTCTGCTCGTTTTAAGTTTTAATGTTGCTCCTTACTTTCATTTAAAAAAACATGTTTTTTTTATTTAATTTCTGGACGTTTTTGAATTAGTGCATGTTTTGATCATGGCTCTCCACACATAAATAATTAAAACGAAATTTGCATATTAGTTTATTGCAATTTTGAAAATTTTAGGAAGATTTTGAGAAAAAAGGAGTGGCGGAGGAGGCATAGTTGCCCTCCAATTTATTGATTACTTAAAAAAGCAACTAGAACTTTTAATTTCTTACAAACGTTTTCATTGGTAAAAAAATATACGTAACTTACGAATTAACTTACGTAACGAACTTCTATATTCGTATGTTTTTATTGCGTATATGAGGGTGTTCAACCCTCGTCGATACCTCGCTCTTTACACTAAAGCTTAAATTTTGTCCCAATTCCTTAAGAATGACATCTGAATCACAAAGGCCTTAGAATAAATAGTTGAAATTACTAAAAATACTTTAGCGTAAAGAATGAGATATGACGAGGAGGTAAACCCCTCATATGCATAATAATTTTTGTTCGTTTTAAGTTTTAATGCTGCTCCTTACTTTCAGTAGAAAAACTTCATATTTATTTTTGCATTGTTTTTTTCAATTGATCAATTAATAAACACAGGTCAAAGTTTGTAACTTGCAGCCCCTCCCACGGGGACTGTGGGTGAGTAATTCGTCCCTAAAGACATACTTATTAGGTTTTTCGACTATGATGAATAAAATGGCTATCTCAGAATTTTTATTCGGTGACTTTTGGAAAAAAATGAGCGTGGGAGGGGGCCTAGGTGCCCTCCAATTTCTTAGGTTACTGAAAAAGGGCAATAGAACTTTTAATTTCCGTTAGAATGAGCCCTCTCGCGATATTCTATGACCACTCAGTCGATACGATCACCTCTGGGAAAAACAAATAAACACCCATCCGTGATGTGTCTTCTGGCAAAAAATGCGAAATTCCACATTTTTGTAGATAGGAGCTTGAAAATTGTACAATTAGGTTCTCTGATACGCTGAATTTGATGGTGTGATTTTCGTCAAGATTGTATGACTTTTAGGGGGTGTTTCCCCCTATTTTCTAAAATGAGGCAAATTTTCGCAGGCTCGTAACTTTTGATGGGTATAACCGATCTTGATGAAACTTATATATTTAAAATCAACATCAAAATGCGATTCTTTTGATGCAAATATTGGTATCAAAATTCTATTTTTTAGAGTTTCGGTTACTATTGAGCCGGGTCGCTCCTTACTACAGTTCGTTACCACGAACTGTTTGACTAGGGAAAAAGGATTTACGGTGGCTTTGAAATGGTTACTTTAGATATTGTAAATATTTTATGTATTTATCCGGCCGTTTCAAAAATATAAATATTGTATCCTGCATTGAAGCTATCGATGCTTGCGTGCAACTGGACAGTGTGGCATCCAGTATGATTGCGAATTCTAATAATGTTATTTCTATTACTGACCCCATAGTTTGGTTTTCCTTTTATGACACTGGTTTTTGCTCAAAGCATTAATGTTATTGTTTATTGTTGTGTACTGTATGTACTGTATTGTGCTGTATTGTTTTTTAATTGTGTGTTGTGTTGACTATGATGCTGTTGGTCTGGTATGAAATGTTAAACGAATTGATTATGATCATGATTTTGCATGATATGTTTGTTATGATATTGTTGTGTTACTTTTTTCTACTTTTTACTACTCCGCAGCGTCACTGTCTATGTTCATTTGTGGATTTTAAATAACTAAATGATAATTCTTGAAAATACTTTAAAACAAATTTGGAGGTACATTGAACTTTTATAACTCTTAGTGCAGTATGCAAAGCAAAAAGCTACGGAGATTTGCCGTTCACTATGTCGCATATTGTATTTCAAATAGCTGATAAATGCTTTAAAGTATTTAAACAACAAAGAGAGATAAAACTCCACAAAAAAACCTCAAACGAGACTACGGTCAGTAGAGAGGAAAGACTAAAATAATGCGGATATTTCGCCTGTATCCAAACTAGGCGTCCTCAGCGCAAGAAAAAAAGAAAAAACACTAAACTAAAAACAAATAAAACCACCACCAATAATAATAAATACAATTGTCACTACTGATCCACGTAGGGAAAAGAAGCTATTAGAGTTACTTCAATGAGAACATCAAAGTTTGAGTTACTTTGATGTTCTCATTAAAGTAACTCTAATAGCTTCAATAGGTAGAAATATGGTGTTTTTACTAGGAGATTTTAACGCCCAGGTCAGCAGAAATAGGGATAAATGGTATCCTATCCTGGGTAAATTTGGTGTAGGGAAAGAAAACAGTAATTGCTACAGACTTTTGTAATTTTGTATGTATTACAATCTAGTTATAACCAATACGGTGTTTGGTCATAAAATGGCCCATAAGTTGACATGGTATTCACGTGATGGTAAGACAGCAAACCTTATTTGTTATGTTATAGTGAACCGAAGACTGGCAGGATCAATACTGGATACTAGGGTATATAGGAGTGCTGTTATTGATATTAAAACTAAAGACCGCCATCTAGTAGTGTCGGGTTAATTTAAAGCTGAAATTCCGTAAGGTAACTACCTCCAGTGAAGTTATGGTGAGGGTAGACCACAGGATGAGAATTTGAGAGAAACTTTACAGTTGAGATTTTAAATTTTGAGAATGTGGAAGATGGTTGGAATAATTTTAGAAGAACAGTTCGTGAAGTTGCTGATGGTGTTAGGGAAGAAAGTTAAGACTACAGCTAGGACTATCAGTGAAAAAGTTTTATGTTTAATAGAGAGGAGAAGGGGTTTGTACAAGAATTATCTGAGTGATATATCGTGTAAAATAAAAAGAATGTTAAAAAAAAGTAGAGAAAGCATTAAAATATGAGCTAAGGAGGTTTGAAGTGGAGGCCATGGATAAAATTACCGAGGATCTGGAAGATGCAGCTAGACGGCATAATAGTAAAATATTGCACTGGTATTTAATAAATTCAGAGGGAGTAGTCAATCTGGACTTGTCCCAGTTAAAGATAGGAACGGGACCACAAGAAGTGATAAGGAAAGGGTTAAAGACTGGTGGAACATTTTGAGAATGTACTAAACTGAGATACATTTGCAGGAAAAGATATAGAGAAAAATGAAAAAATTTGTGATACCTTGGATGTGAAGAAAGATTTGTTTTGCGAGGAAGAATTAGCGATAGTACTTAAAGAATTAAAAATTTATAAGGCTCCAGGTGCTGATAGTGTGCTAAATGAGTTTCTTATATATGGTGGCTCTAAGGTTAGAAATAAGCTACTGAAAATTTTGAACATGATTTTTGAAAAAGAGAAAATACCTAACGATTTTAGGAAAACCTTAATTAAACTACTGTATAAGAAAAGTGATAAGAGTGAGTGCCGTAATTATCGAGGCATTAGTCTGGTCTCTGTAGGTAGAAAATTACTTAATAATATGACACTTTGGACTGAGAGATGATGCGAACAAAGTTTTAAGAGAAGAACAGTGCGGTTTTAGAAAAAGTAGAAGATGTTTCGACCAAATTTTCACTCTTAGGTTAATAATTGAGAAGTGCCTTAGTTGTCAAACACCTTTGGTCCTCAGTTTCATAGATTATGAGCAATCGTTCGATTTTATTGATAAAAGAGCTTTAGCAACGGTCTTATCCTTATATGGTATACCAGAGAAATTTATTAAAGTGGTTAGTGCTATGTACGAGAATAATACTGCTAGTAGGAAAATGATACTCCTGATAGGAAATGAGGTTAGCAGCTGGTTTTGTATTAAATCAGGAGTTAAGCAGGATTGTGTTCTATCCCCCTTTATATGAATCCTTTTGATGGACTTCGTTTTAAGGAGCACATGAAAGGATATGGGAAACCACCAAACCAAATGGGAAGGAAAAACTTTCCTGGACTTAGATTATGCTGATGATTTAAGCATCATAGATGAAAGCGTGAGCAAAATGAATGAGGTTTTAGAGGTTTCGCGAATTCAGGGGACTAGAGCAAGTTTGAAAATTAATGTTAAGAAGGCTAAGTCGCTAAGGCTAGGAATAAGTGAAGATGAAAAGGTGACATTGGGCAACGAAAAGATTGACAGGTGGACAGCTTCACTTACCTTGTTAGTATTATTAGTAAAGAGGGTGGGAGCAGTGAAGATGTTGAAAGTAGATTAGCCAAGGCTCTTGGTGTTTTTTCACAGTTAAAAAAAAGTTTTGAAGGATAGGAAGATAAGTCTTCAAGCCAAGATTAGAATATTGGAAGGTACTGTGATGACGGTGGTTGGATATGGCTCTGAAGTATGGGAGCTCCGAAAAGCAGATGATTATTTACTAGATGTTTTACAGAGAAATTGCCTAAGGATTTTTATGGATTCCCGGCTGACTGACAGTATTTCAAACAGTAGCCTGTACGGAAAATGTGGTTAGATCCCGCTTTCTAGGGCTTTAATGAATAGGTTGAGATGGCTAGGACACGTTCTGCGGATGAAGGATGACAGATTGCCGAAGTTTGTCCTTTTCTACCAACCGTCTAAGGCTAAACGTTTAAGCAGGTCGTCCTCACCTGGGGTGAGAGGATGTCATAAAGAAAGATTTAAAGGAAATTGGAACTTTTCGGGAGGGTGTAAAGAGGAAGTCTTTGAATAGATTGGGATGGAGGAGGAGCGTATGTAGCTGTGTTGGTCACAGGCGGCTTGGTGCTTCGGCGAGTTGTTAACGCTATAGTAGTAGTCAATATAATCCTAATCCTAATGCATAATCCTATATAATCCTATAATCCTATATAATCCTAATCTATGATATAATCATAATCATAATGCATAATCCTATATAATCCTATAATCCTATATTATATGCATAATCCTAATGCATTAAATAGCTGTCACATATATTGGTTATGATGCTTTCCTCTTATGTAGTAAGATTGGAGTTCGACCCATACTGTGACAATGACTTAAATATATAGATATAGCATGCGTAATTTTTTTCCTTTTGAATTTTTTTTTTTTAAATTCTTCCAGACATGACATTTTTATCGACAAATCGAGTTTTTCACTACGGTTGTTTGGAGTTGAAGAGGTAAGCACTGGTGGATATGTTACTCACCCCTGGTGAGTAACATATTCCATCAAAATGGCAACTTAAAGCCAAATGGTAACGGCAAGTTTAGATAATTTAAAGCATTTAAATTATTTGGCCTACAAACACAATTGAAGAATAACTGACCCTTCTAAAGACATTATTGTCAACACAGTTTGTGAATATTGTTGGAAAATTTTGACAATGAGCATCACACTGAACCGTAAATGAAAATAATGCACAATTAAATCTGTCGTTAGAAGACAATTTTCTTACGAGACAGAATTGCGGGATGCATTTACTGGTGTAGGTAAAGGCATAAAATTACGAAATGACAGTGATAGTGGCATGTGCACTATGGCTCTTAAGTTCTGGGATTTTGGAGGGAAGGGGGGTATTATGACAAAATTATTCTGATTGGACTTGTCTCACTAGACTTAGGTCTCCTGTCGGGCTCTTCTCGGCGAAAAGAGGGACGGCTGCCTCTTCCCACCGCTTCGGTCCATTGCGAGCGTTTGTGCTTCGCTTGTTCTCATGTTTGCCATCGCCAGGAACTCGAACATCGTTTATTCAGGCGGCCACGGGGTCGCTTCCAACCGAGTCTCATATGGTCAAAGTCAAAGATCATCTTTGCGCTCATCCTGACTAAATGATATTTTAAAAGTACATTTTTTATAAATAACAGTAAGTTATAAGAAGTAACATAACAAGTAAGCTATATTATTGTAAAAACAGTGAATGGCGTTTGTCTTTTTCTTAAAATTCATAATTTTTTTTCAAGTTTGAAGGGGAATGCTACACATGCATTTATATATGCTCTTTTCTTTTAAAGCTCATTGAAAAAATCGTTGCTCTCAGAAAAAACGGTTAAAAAGGGGTAATGGATTTACGAGGTCAGCGGAAGCAGGCTAGCTTGGACACACGACCTTTTACATATTGTATTTTTGATCTGAGTTTGAAATCAAATGGGCTACATTTAGGGAAAATTGTAGTCTCATGGAAATTCGTCTTTTTTCAGGAGTTGTTTCTTCTGGAGTTTGATTGCTAGTAATAAAATTCATTTTCAAATGTTTGGCCTGGTGACCATTTCTTGCGACTTGCTCTCGCTTAGAAAGCCAATAAAAAGAAATTAGATTTTGGACAAGGCTGAAATAAATTTGGAAATCTTACGATATAAAAAATAGAAAGCTCGAACATATGTATCTGCTCTCCCTTCCAACGGTTTCTTGTAATTATATTTTGGACAATACTAAAATAAATTTGAAAATCTTACGCTTTAAAAAGTAAAAAATACCAAAAAATGATCAGTTCTGCCTTTCAGAGGCTGTTTTACTATTAGATTTTAGGACGAACTGAAATAAAGTATGATATTCTATGAACTGAGAAGCTAGAAAGTTCAAGTATGTGTATCTTCTCTGCTTTCTAATGGTTTCCATATAATTAAATTTTGGACAATGTTAAATTAATTTTGAAAATTCTTACGCTTAGAAAGTGGGACACTCTAACATCTATTCTGTCTTGCAGATTTTTTTTATTTTAATTTTTTTTTTGAATTTTCACATTTTAGACAAAACTGAATTAAATTTTCAAAGTCTTGCGATTACAATATTCCAAATTTCACATATTTGTATCTAGAAATACGTTCTGAGACCACACTGGCTCTGCATAACGCTCGATTATAACCGAAGAAAACGAAAAAAAATAATTAAGATATTGAACGGGATTGTTTTTTTGCCAGTGACAAAAAAACAGAGAAGTCATTTCGGTAAGAACTTTTGCTAAGGCATCCTTAGCACTTAAAATAAGGGGGGGGCAATAATACAAATGACAATTATGTAGAAATTATGTATAATTAAAAACAAATAAAAAGCACTAACCTATTTTAACGTAAACTCTGAGACCTGAGAAAAGCCTCAACCAGTCAATTTTCTGGGGTTGTTGGGTTTATTTTAAAGAGTTTTTTATTTTCTATAAAAAATTTATTTTCCTTTATTATTTTATTTTATTTTTCTATTCTGTATATAGGCTACCTTCTTGCTCTTTATTTTAGCATTTATGATTTCTCTGCGGGAACTGAAGTCCTTGTCCAGGACCAAAGCAGGAGTGAAGTTCATTCCAGAATAAGATGTGAGTTCGTGTTTTCTTTCTCTTTATTAGGGATGTTTAATTATTTTAGCCTAATTCACATAGAGATTTCATATAAAGTTTTATTAAGGTTTATATCCATATAAAGGCTTATAAAGGTTTACGGACGTGAAGTCAAAATATTTGGATTTCTTATGTTTGAAGTTTGTTTGTGTTTTTTCGGCCTGCCCACTGCTTTGTTTTGAAATATTATGCCCATTTTCACTATATTTTCATTTGGTAAATTCTTATCTGTTTGTTGTTGTTGGTTTTTTTTGGCTAGGTGAAAGCTCTCCTATTTTTTTGTTTCTTAATTGTTCAGTTTGTTTTCATTCTTTTTTTCGAATCTTCCTTTTTATGCATATATTCTACCTTTCAAAGCATGGGCACCTGTAGGGGTCTGGAGGCCATACCGCGCCAGAAATTTGGGGCTATAAAGTAATTATAAGGAAACCATAGCAAAGAGAGCAGAATAGGGAAAAACCATGGAGAAAATGTGTGTTTCCCCATTGTTGGCTGCCTACCAATAGATTTTGCCCCTTAATAAGGAAAATGCAAGTTCTAATTTGTGATTGAGTGACCCCTCTCCAGTTTTCCACAAGCGTTTTGCTATATGATTTGGTTGAACTAACAAAAAAGAATCAAATTCTTCATAGTAATAAATGGTAAGTAATTAACGATCCTTGTCAATAACGAAAGTATATGAGCCTAACTATTGATAACATTCAATAAAAGAATTTGCTTTTTATGGTGAGCCTAAATATGTATTTGTTTATTAGTAATTACTGCAGGTATTAGCACACACAAAAGTTCGTATATCAAACAGTTCGTGGTAACGAACTGTAGTAAGGAGCGATCCGGCTCAATAGTAACCAAAACTCTAAAAAATTGAATTTTGATATCAATAGCTACATCAAAAGAATCGCATTTTAATGCTGATTTTAAATATATAAGTTCATCAAGTTTAGTCTTACCCATCAAAAGTTACGAGCCTGAGAAAATTTGCCTTATTTAGGAAAATAGGGGGGGAACACCCCCTAAAAGTCGTAGGATCTTAACGAAAATGACACCATCAGATTCAGCGTATCAGAGAACCCTGCTGTAGAAGTTTCAAGCTCCTATCTACAAAAATGTGGAATTTTGTATTTTTTGCCAGAAGACATATCACGGGTGCGTGTTTATTTTTTTTTTTTTTTTCCCAGGGATCATCGTATCGACCAAATGGTCCTAGAACGTCGCAGGAGGGTTCATTCTAACGGAAATGAAAAGTTCTAGTGCCCTTTTTAAGTGACCAAAAAAATTGGAGGGCATCTAGGCCCCCTCCCACGCTCATTTTTTCCCAAAGTCAACGGATCAAAATTTTGAGATAGCCATTTTGTTCAGCATAGTCGAAAACCATAATAACTATGTCTTTGGGGATGACTTACTCCCCCACAGTCCCTGGGGGAGGGGCTGCAAGTTACAAACTTCGACCAGTTTTTACATATAATAATGGTTATTGGGAAGTGTACAGACGTTTTCAGGGGGATTTTTTTGGTTTTGGGGGTAGGGTTGAGGGGAGGGGGCTATGTGGGAGGATCTTTCCTTGGAGAAATATGCCATGGGGGAAAAAAATTCAATGAAAAGGGCGCAGGACGAATGTGGTCACGTTAGAAAAAAACGTCAAATTCAGAGCTTAATATACAATGCTGGGTGTTCGGAGCCTCTCTATTATGGAGTATAATTTTTAAATAACACAACTATACGAGTGATACAACATATATACCACAACAATAACTCAACTAACGAAAGAACTGCCAAGAGATAACACAACTATAAAGCGAAAACAGGTGAAAACTAACGGGAAAATAAACGAACTAAGAGGTGGAAGGGGCCCAGAGAAAAAATATAAACGTTTTCCAATTTTGAGCCTAACTTCCACAAAGGAGTAATAATGTCAGAAGCCCCGAAATACCGAATTATTTTCTTTTCAAACAGTTCGTGGTAACGAACTGTAGTAAGGAGCGACCCGGCTCAACAGTAAACGAAACTCTAAAAAACGGGATTTTGATGCTCAAATATACATCAAAAGAATCAGATTTTTATACTGATTTTAAATATATAAGTTTCTTCAAATTTAGTCTTTGTCATCAAAAGTTACGAGCCTGAGAAAATTTGCCTTATTTTAGAAAATAGGGGGAAACACCCCCTAAAAGTCACAGAATCTTAACGAAAATCACACCATTGCATTCGGCGTATCAGAGAACCCTGTAATAAAATTTTCAGGCTCCTATCTACAAAAATGTGGAATTTCGTATTTTTTGCCAGAAGACAAATCACGGGTGCGTGTTTATTTGTTTGTTTGTTGTTTTTTTTTTTTTTTGTTCCAGGGGTCATCGTATCGACCAAGTGGTCCTAGAATGTCGCAAGAGGGCTCATTCTAACGGAAATGAAAAGTTCTAGTGCCCCTTTTAAGTGACCAAAAAATTGGAGGGCACCTAGGCCCCCTCCCATGCTCATTTTTTCTCCAAAGTCAACAGATCAAAATTTTTAGATAGCCATTTTGTTCCGCATAGCCAAAAACCATAATAACTATGTCTTTGGGAATGACTTACTCCCCCAAAGTCCCTGGGGGAGGGGCTGCAAGTTACAAACTTCGACCAGTGTTTACATATAATAATGGTTATTGGGAAGTGTACAGTCGGTTTCAGGGGATTTTTTTTTTGGTTTTGGGGGTGGGGTTGAGGGGAGGGGAGGGGGCTATGTGGGAGGAACTTTCCATGGAGAAATATGTCATGGGGGAACAGAAATTCAATGAAAGGTGCACAGGATTTTCTAAAATTACTAAAAAAAAAACAATGAAAAAATAAACATGGAAAAGTTTTTTTTTCAATTGAAAGTAAAGAGTAGCATTGAAACTTAAAACGAACAGAGATTACTACGCATATGTCGGGTTCTAAAAATACTTTAGCATAAAGAGCGAGGTATTTAGGAGGAGATAAATACCTCGCTCTTTATGCTATAGTATTTTTAGTAATTTCAACTATTTGTTCTACGGGTTTTCTGATTCAGGGGTCATTCTTAAAGAATTGGGACAAAACTTACGATTTAGTGTAAAAAACGAGGTATTAACGAGGGTACAAACCCTCTCATATACATAATAAAAATTAAAGAATATAAAAGTTTGTTACGTAAGATAACGTATATTTTTTACTAATAGAAAAATTCGTTAAAAATAAAAGTTTATAGTTGCCTTTTTATGTAACCGAAAAATTGCATGGCAACTAGGCCTCCTTTCCCATCCCTTATTTCTCAAAATCGTCTGATCAAAACTAAGAGAAAGCCATTTAGCCAAAAAAGGAATTAATACGCAAATTTCATTTTAATAATTTATGTGTGGAGAGCCAAAATCAAGCATGCATTAATTCAAAAACGTTTTACGTAAAGAAACTAGTTTTTTTAACTGAAAGTAAGGAGCGACATTAAAACTTAAAACGAACAGAAATTACTCCGTATATGAAATGGGTTGTCCCCTCCGCAATCCCTCGCTCTTTACGCTAAAGTTTGACTCTTTGTCACAATTCTGCTTTTTAATACAATAAAAAGCTTTAGCGTAAAGAGCGAGGGATTGCGAAGGGGACAACCCATTTCATATACGGAGTAATTTCTGTTCGTTTTAAGTTTTAATGTCGCTCCTTACTTTCAGTTAAAAAAACTAGTTTTTTTTTATGTAATTATAGAAAACACGAGGAAAACAACTTAATAAGGAGTAATTTCGGTAAAAATATGCCACTAACTTTTGCTTGCATTGCATCAGCTGATATGAAGAGCCACTATAATCAGAAATGTTTCTTCTGAACAGAATGCTGGGAATTTCTATTTTTTCGCCCTGAAGGAATAGGTTTTTTGTGTTTATTATCATTTATTGTTTTCTTCAAGAGGGATTGTATTTATCTAGTTTTCACTTTGAAAAAGATTTAATTTTTTACAGTTGTGAATTATAAAGATGTCAAATATATTGTTTTTGGTGTACAAAATTAAATTAAAAATTTTGAATTTAAAAAAATTGATTTACTTAAGGATAGTTTTAATGTTTCATTTTGAACAGACTACTTTGATAATGTGTTATTTCTTATAAACACTGAGTCTAAAGGCATTAAATATTTTGATGTTTGATAACCAAGTTCAAAACTATCGATATTTTCTAGAAAATATCCGCCCTCCCCCTCCTCAACACCTCGCTCTTCACGCTACATTTTTCCAGCACTTTAAAAAAGTTACTTATTGTTCTAATTGAAAGATCCTTGTGTTTCACGCGTTGTTTTTAAAGAATTGGGACAAAACTTAAACTTTAGCGTAAAGAGCGAGGTGTTGAGGACAGGGCAACCCCTCATATACGTAATAATTTCTGTCCGTGTTAAGTTTTAATGTTGCTCCTTACTTTCAGTTGAGAAAACTTGTTTTTTATTTAATTTCGGATCGTTTTTAAATAAAGCCAGGATACCTGGCTCCATCTCCGCGGAAAAATCTCCTCCCCACTGAAGTATTCTCTGGACGACTCAATTCTGGCAAAAATCCTCCCCCGGGCAATTCCCCTTTGACATCTCCAAGCGTAAAATTGAATCGGTAACGAGAAATCAAGACGTATAAAGAAATATCGTATAGGAATGAAATATGAAAATAGGAAACTCACCCAGCGTAAAAATTCCTCTGAAAAGGTCACCCCCTGGAAACTTCCCTCTCCATTGACAATTCTACCAGCGCAAAATCCTCCTAGCAGAAAATTCGTCCTGCCATCTCCACCCGAAAAACCACCCAAAATGTATGCGTAATTCTCAATAACAAATAAAATATCTAAGCAATGGGCAAATTTTATAACTTAAAAACCCTAAACTCCCCACCAAAATGTATGCATACTTCTCAATAACAAATAAAATGCCTAAGCAATGGGTAAATTTTATAACTTGAAAGCCTTTCCCCAGGGGCTATAGGGGATCATTTTAACTCCAAACACATAGTTATTGGAGCTTTCAACTATGCCTAACAAAAAGCTATCTCAAAATTTTTATCGAACGATTTTGTTAAAAAAAAGTGGTGCGGGAGAGGGACTAGTTGCCCTCCAATTTTTTTATCGCTTAGAAAAGGCAATAGAACTTTACGTTTACGTTAGAATGCAACCTCTCCCGACTTTTTAGGCCCACTGGATCGATAAGATTGTCCCTGGGAAAAAAAAACAACAGCAACAAAAAACAAATAAACACACATCAGTGATCTTTCTTTTGGCAACAAATTACAAAACTCTACATTTTTGCAGATTTAAGCTTGAAACCTCTACAGCAGGGTCCTTTGATACACTAAATCTGATCGCGTGATTTTTATTTAAATTCTGCCATTTTAAGGGGATCTCCCTGTTTTTTAAAAAATCAGACAAATTTTCTCAGGCTCGTAGCTTTTGATTGGTAAGACTAAATTTAATGAAACTTATATATGAATCAGCATAAGTCAATTCTTTTGATGTATTGGTATCAAATCTGGTATCTATTGGTATCAAAATCCGTTTTTTAGAGTTTCGGTGACTATTGAGCCGGATCGCTCCTTAGTTACAGTTCGTTACCACGAACTGTTTGATTACCCATAAAAATCAAAAGAGAGATCATTAAAGTCTTTAAAGTACCTCGTATAAATAGGAAAAGAAAAATCTTACCATTTAAAATTGCTGAAAACTAAGTCCCTAGCAGTATTTGTCATCCCAAAGCAATTTCCTGGCAGGGTTGATGATGGCGTGCCTTACCTTTTCCACCTCTGTTACTGGTAATATTGAAATGTAACATTTTAGCTGTATAGAGAAGTAGGCCTATTTTAATTAATTCCTACTCCCCCTACCTCTTTCAACATTTAACTCAAGCCTCACGACGAGTGAGCAGTTTGTCCATTAAAATCTACTTTTTTAGGAATCTCCCCTTCCCCCACCTAAAGAATGACTCACCCCTCTCTCATTATAGCTGATACGCAATTACAAATCACCAAATGTAGCCTAATTTCATGACAAAGAAAGTGAATCAACTTGGTTGAATCCAGTACTGCCACCGTGTGGCATTACTTCTTTGCCACTGGGAAGCCTAAAATATATTTATTGCTACTTTTAAATAAATTAGCTTCTGAAAATTTTAAATTGATTTTGAATTCGTCCTCTTCGGGGTAAATTTGTTCTTATCGTGTCTTAAAAAAGCAGAAAACTTTACCCTGGCCCAATCTATATGGTCGCTTATAAAGAGCTTTAGATTTATGTTTAAATAAGCTCCCTCCCAATTATCTTGGACATCCGGTTTGACACAATCACCCCTAGGAAAAAAAGCAACAACAAATAAACATGTATTGACAACAATTCTTCAGAAAACTTCTAGTCCTTAACAAGTTCGCTTCTAGGATCTTCATTATTAATGTTGTGTGTGTTTTTTTTTTTATTATTTGAATGAATAGATTTTCATAGATTGAATGAATTGAATTGAAAAAAAGACGAGATTCTACATTTTGAAGATTGGAGCTTGAAACCACTTTGGCACGGTTTCTCTGATATGATGTACCTAATCAAGGGATTTTCAATAAGATCACTTGCTTTTTTGGAGGTGTTTTTCCCTTTTTCCGGAATTCAGGTAATTTTTTTCAGATTTTGTTTTCGGGTGCGTAACAAAAACTGAAAGAATTTTACATATTTAGAACCAGTATAAAAAGCCAATACTGGAGGTGCAGCAATTTTCTTGAGAATTCCATTTTTAGTTTTCGTGAATTTTGGGCCAAGTCAATTTTTACTTCCAGTTTTTTATTACAAGCTATTTGATAAGATTCACTTGTGACAAAAATTTTTTTTAAGTTTTTTTTTTTTTTATTTGAATGGGACAGTAAAAAGAAAGAGTGTCAATTTGACAGATTGATATTAAGTTTAAATTCTGTTTTTTCTTTCGCTGCTCTATATTTTTTTTAATGTCTGAACATATAAGGAATTTAAGTTCCAGGGAGAGAATCGTCCTGTTATGAAAGAGGTACATTTTACATGGCCGGCATAAAATCGAAACGTGGTATCTATACAGGGAGGATGACTTATGAGTATCTCTGTTCTTTCTGTAAACTATTTTGAGTCGTAAAAAATTGCATAAAGACATATCAACATCTGTTTTAATCTACAAAAGCAATAAATCTTTCTGTAATTTTCGTTTGAGTTTGATTTTCTTTTAAGATTAAGTGCATAATAATTAAATATATTATTGGTTAAATAAATTGATCCCTTTGCCAGGAATCTTTGTCGTTTAAAATTACTGTATTTTGTTCCATTTTGCATGCAATTTAATTGCTCTTTTTATTTGAGAGTTTGTTTTTTGCTAAATGTGTTTAAAAATAAACTTAATCCTACGAAGAAAAGTCCTGAAATTACCCGACCACCATTAATATTTTGGCGTCTGCCCCCCCCCCTGTAAAATGTTCTGCCGATGCCCTTGTTCCACAGGCTGATTTTTCTATAATTTGGTTTTGGACTAGACCAGAATAAGTTCCGAGATGATATGATTTTAACATTAGAAAGCTCAAATGGCTTTATGGATTATGGCCTTCGTACTTCAGATCCATTCGACTTGTTTATAAATAATATTCAATTTGCTCTACTTGTTGGTCATCTGCACTATATATGCATGGTAAATATTGAAACAAAATGATCCAATGGTCCTATTTTGTTGCCTTTTCATTTCAAAGAATATAATCGCGGAAGACCCCTACTTTGGACTTAATAATATACTCGCCCTAGAAAGTGTCGATATGCGTCGGAAACCGGAACCTTGGGTAATGAGTATTTTAGAGGAGGGATTTTTCTTTCTTACTCGGAGTATGTTGTGTTGTGATAATTCTCTAAGAAACTTTCTGAATAAGATACAGTACGCTCTACCTACAATTAACCTCCCCAGCCCTAAGTCTCTGTGGGAGTTTTTTTTTCTTCTTGATAGGGGTTCATTCTCCTTCATTATTTCATATATAATAGGATATTTGTGATTTTAGAACATTTTTAGATCATATATGGTGTCAGGCAGGGTCGTATCCAGGATTTTGTTTTTCGGGGGTTTGAGTTAGAAAAAGATTTTTTTGGAGGGGGTTCTTAAAAAACGTGAAAAACCACATAACAAATTTGTTTATATCGATTTTAGTCACGTTTTTACGAGGCGGACAAAAATTTTGGAGGGGGAGATGCATAAAACACATAATCTCCCCCACCCGTTTCTTGGATACGGCCTCGGTGTCATGTTATAAAATCACCTTAATCATTTATATTCTATTCTCATTAGTATTCATTATTTATATATATATTACATATAAATATATAAATATACATATATATATATATTCATTATATATATATATTATTTATATTATTTATATATATATATATTTATATATATTATTTATTATTTATATAGTATTCAACTATTTAATGTATTTTAAAATTTTTTATGACTTTATAGTTGACATAATAGCTTATAATTTATAACAATGTTTAAAAAATTTGAGCACTAGACAGTCATTTCACGTATGACCCCCCCCCCCACTCATTGGTCAATACTTTATATGCCCACCTAACTTAATTAACATTACAATAATGCATTCATTCTCATAAACTGATACAAATACTTCTTCTGCCGACCAGAGGGTCCTTGGATCCCACTGAAAGCCATGAAAGCCATGAAAGACATGATCATGAAAGCCATGACCCTATGAAAGCAATTTATTATTAACATCTTTAATTCGTTCATGTTTAACAGACTTGAGCAGACCGGACATGCTTGGCTGAGCATTGAATTGTAATTTATAGCCTTGAAACTAATCCACTTATGTTCCAACAGAAGCTTCTTTCTAGTGTCAAATTTTCTCGTTATAATATATATTTCCAGAAATTATACAATTATGCCTCTCAATGAAAGTGCACGGTGTCATATCTATGAACGCACTTGTCAGCAAAACAAACAGCTGTAACTAAATTATAATAGAAATACTTAAGAAAATGACCCTGTCGCATATTATTTTTTATTCTTTGTTTTAATCAGTTATGAAAATATTTAGAAAAGAAGTTTTTCCAAGAAAAGTAAAGAGCTACGTTAAAACCCAAGACAATTAAAAATAAGGTCAAATAAAAAATTCAACTTGATCATGAACAGAAAAGGATCATCAATAGGAGCAAAAAAGGAGAGAAGGGAAAGGAGCAGGACTACCACCACCTGACTTTACTAAGGACCATTTGTCACTTGTCTGCTACTAAATGAAAAAAATTAGTTTTTTTTTTACTGAAAGTAAGGAGCGACATTGAAACTTAAAACGAACGAAAACTATTTTATATATGGAACAGACTGTCCCTTCCTTAACGCCCCATTCTTTACGCTAAAGTTTGACTCTTTCTCACAACTCTACTTTTTAAAACAATAAAAAACTTAAAACAATAAAGCGAAATAGCTCTTTCGAAACTACTAAAAATATTTTAGCGTAAAGAACAAGGTATTGAGGAGGGGAGGTTTTTAAGTTTTGATGTTGCTCCTTTCTTTCAGTTGAAAAAACTTGTTTTTTATTTAATTCTGAGCATTTTTGAATTAATGAAGGTTTTGATTTATGCTCGCCGTAAATAAAGAACTAAAACTAAATCTGCATATTAATTTCCTTTTTTGGCTAAATGGCTTTCCCAAAGTTTCGATCGGACAATTTTGGGCAAAAAGGTTGGGGGAGGGGGCTTAGCTGCTCTCCATTTTTTAGTTACTTAAAAAGCCCAGCAGAACTTCTAATGGTATTTACGAACGTAAATAAAACAAAGAAAAGTACAAATATATAAAATAAAACAATATATAAAATAGCATAATAAAATAAAACAAAGAAAAGTAATGAGCTACGTTAGAGTTTTTATAACAATATACACACCAAAAGTTTTTCAAAGAAGAGTTAAGAGCTACGTTAAAACCAAAGACGAGTAAAAATAAAGTCATATAAAAATTCAACATAATCATGAACAGAAAAGGATCATAGATATGAGCAAAAAAGGAGAGAAGGAAAGGGAGGAGGACTACTATCACTTGACTTTACTAAGGACCATATGTCACTTTTCAGTTACAAATACTACAATACAGGAGCGAACAACACGGCTATATAGTGTCTGAAACTCTCAAAAACAGAGTTTTAATAACAATATACACACCAAAAGTTTTTCAAAGAAGAGTTAAGAGCTACGTTAAAACCAAAGACGAGTAAAAATAAAGTCATATAAAAATTCAACATAATCATGAACAGAAAAGGATCATAGATATGAGCAAAAAAGGAGAGAAGGAAAGGGAGGAGGACTACTATCACTTGACTTTACTAAGGACCATATGTCACTTGTCAGTTACAAATACTACAATACAGGAGCGAACAACACGGCTATATAGTGTCTAAAACTCTAAAAACAGAGTTTTAATAACAATATACACACCAAAAGTTTTTCAAAGAAGAGTTAAGAGCTACGTTAAAACCAAAGACGAGTAAAAATAAAGTTATATAAAAATTCAACATAATCATGAACAGAAAAGGATCATAGATATGAGCAAAAAAGGAGAGAAGGAAAGGGAGGAGGACTACTATCACTGGACTTTACTAAGGACCATATGTCACTTGTCAGTTACAAATACTACAATACAGGAGCGAACAACACGGCTATATAGTGTCTAAAACTCAAAAAAACAGAGTTTTAATAACAATATACACACCAAAAGTTTTTCAAAGAAGAGTTAAGAGCTACGTTAAAACCAAAGACGAGTAAAAATAAAGTCATATAAAAATTCAACATAATCAGGAACAGAAAAGGATCATAGATATGAGCAAAAAAGGAGAGAAGGAAAGGGAGGAGGACTACTATCACTTGACTTTACTAAGGACCATATGTCACTTGTCAGTTACAAATACTACAATACAGGAGCGAACAACACGGCTATATAGTGTCTAAAACTCTAAAAACAGAGTTTTAATAACAATATACACACCAAAAGTTTTTCAAAGAAGAGTTAAGAGCTACGTTAAAACCAAAGACGAGTAAAAATAAAGTCATATAAAAATTCAGCATAATCATGAACAGAAAAGGATCATAGATATGAGCAAAAAAGGAGAGAAGGAAAGGGAGGAGGACTACTATCACTTGACTTTACTAAGGACCATATGTCACTTGTCAGTTACAAATACTACAATACAGGAGCGAACAACACGGCTATATAGTGTCTAAAACTCAAAAAACAGAGTTTTAATAACAATATACACACCAAAAGTTTTTCGAAGAAGAGTTAAGAGCTACGTTAAAACCAAAGACGAGTAAAAATAAAGTCATATAAAAATTCACCATAATCAGGAACAGAAAAGGATCATAGATATGAGCAAAAAAGGAGAGAAGGAAAGGGAGGAGGACTACTATCACTTGACTTTACTAAGGACCATATGTCACTTGTCAGTTACAAATACTACAATACAGGAGCGAACAACACGGCTATATAGTGTCTGAAACTCTCAAAAACAGAGTTTTAATAACAATATACACACCAAAAGTTTTTCAAAGAAGAGTTAAGAGCTACGTTAAAACCAAAGACGAGTAAAAATAAAGTCATATAAAAATTCAACATAATCATGAACAGAAAAGGATCATAGATATGAGCAAAAAAGGAGAGAAGGAAAGGGAGGAGGACTACTATCACTTGACTTTACTAAGGACCATATGTCACTTGTCAGTTACAAATACTACAATACAGGAGCGAACAACACGGCTATATAGTGTCTGAAACTCTCAAAAACAGAGTTTTAATAACAATATACACACCAAAAGTTTTTCAAAGAAGAGTTAAGAGCTCCGTTAAAACCAAAGACGAGTAAAAATAAAGTCATATAAAAATTCAACATAATCATGAACAGAAAAGGATCATAGATATGAGCAAAAAAGGAGAGAAGGAAAGGGAGGAGGACTACTATCACTTGACTTTACTAAGGACCATATGTCACTTGTCAGTTACAAATACTACAATACAGGAGCGAACAACACGGCTAAATAGTGTCTGAAACTCTCAAAAACAGAGTTTTAATAACAATATACACACCAAAAGTTTTTCAAAGAAGAGTTAAGAGCTACGTTAAAACCAAAGACGAGTAAAAATAAAGTCATATAAAAATTCAACATAATCATGAACAGAAAAGGATCATAGATATGAGCAAAAAAGGAGAGAAGGAAAGGGAGGAGGACTACTATCACTTGACTTTACTAAGGACCATATGTCACTTGTCAGTTACAAATACTACAATACAGGAGCGAACAACACGGCTATATAGTGTCTAAAACTCTAAAAACAGAGTTTTAATAACAATATACACACCAAAAGTTTTTCAAAGAAGAGTTAAGAGCTACGTTAAAACCAAAGACGAGTAAAAATAAAGTCATATAAAAATTCAACATAATCATGAACAGAAAAGGATCATAGATATGAGCAAAAAAATGAGAGAAGGAAAGGGAGGAGGACTACTATCACTTGACTTTACTAAGGACCATATGTCACTTGTCAGTTACAAATACTACAATACAGGAGCGAACAACACGGCTATATAGTGTCTAAAACTCTAAAAACAGAGTTTTAATAACCATATACACACCAAAAGTTTTTCAAAGAAGAGTTAAGAGCTACGTTAAAACCAAAGACGAGTAAAAATAAAGTCATATAAAAATTCAACATAATCATGAACAGAAAAGGATCATAGATATGAGCAAAAAAGGAGAGAAGGAAAGGGAGGAGGACTACTATCACTTGACTTTACTAAGGACCATATGTCACTTGTCAGTTACAAATACTACAATACAGGAGCGAACAACACGGCTATATAGTGTCTAAAACTCTAAAAACAGAGTTTTAATAACAATATACACACCAAAAGTTTTTCAAAGAAGAGTTAAGAGCTACGTTAAAACCAAAGACGAGTAAAAATAAAGTCATATAAAAATTCAACATAATCATGAACAGAAAAGGATCATAGATATGAGCAAAAAAGGAGAGAAGGAAAGGGAGGAGGACTACTATCACTTGACTTTACTAAGGACCATATGTCACTTGTCAGTTACAAATACTACAATACAGGAGCGAACAACACGGCTATATAGTGTCTAAAACTCTAAAAACAGAGTTTTAATAACAATATACACACCAAAAGTTTTTCAAAGAAGAGTTAAGAGCTACGTTAAAACCAAAGACGAGTAAAAATAAAGTCATATAAAAATTCAACATAATCATGAGGGAAGGGAAGGAGAGAAGGAAAGGGAGGAGGACTACTATCACTTGCTTTACTAAGGACCATATGTCACTTGTCAGTTACAAATACTACAATACAGGAGCGAACAACACGGCTATATAGTGTCTAAAACTCTAAAAACAGAGTTTTAATAACAATATACACACCAAAAGTTTTTCAAAGAAGAGTTAAGAGCTACGTTAAAACCAAAGACGAGTAAAAATAAAGTCATATAAAAATTCAACATAATCATGAACAGAAAAGGATCATAAATATGAGCAAAAAAGGAGAGAAGGAAAGGGAGGAGGACTACTATCACTTGACTTTACTAAGGACCATATGTCACTTGTCAGTTACAAATACTACAATACAGGAGCGAACAACACGGCTCAATAGTGTCTGAAATTCTAAAAAACAGAGTTTTAATAACAATATATACACCAAACCTTTTTCAAAGAAAAGTTAAGATCTACATTAAAACTGAAGACGAGTAAAAATAAGGTCATGTAAAAATTCAACCGGATCACGAACAGAGAAGGAACATCGAAAAAGAGCAGAAAATTAGAAAATTAGGACTACTACCACTTGACTCTTTTAGGGATCATACGTCACATGTCTGTTACTAATACAAGAAACATATTTCAAATGTTTTCCTTTTTCAATGATTTAACATCGTATTTTTTTTGTATATTTTCTAAAACACTAAGAATTTTTTTTTTAAGTTGACTGAGTTTAGGGTTCCTGAATAGGCCAAATGAATGTTAAGAAGGCTAAGTCGCTTAGTTTAGGAACAACTGAAAATGAAGAGGTGATGTTGGGTAATAAGAAGATTGATCAAGTGGATAGACAACTTCCGATGCCTGAGTAGTATTACTAGTAACGATGGTGGATGAAGCGATCATAAAAAAAAAAAAATTAGAATGGCCATGGGTCAGGCTGGTTTTATTTCGCAGTTTGGGAGGATAGGAAAATAAATATGCGAGCCAAGATTAGAATATTGGAAGACGCTGTAATAACAGCAGCCGAAAGGCTGAGAAAGTCATGTTAAATGTATTCCAGAGGAATTGTCTAAAGATTTTTTAGTATTATGTACCAGCTTGACTGACTGTATTTCAAAATACAAGCTGTACCAAAAATGTATTTCTATCCCATTTTCTAATGCTTTAACAAAATAATGGTTGAGATGGCAAGTGGATGAAGGATGACAAATTGTCAAAGATTGTTTTTGTTTTTTGCCAAACGGAAAGCAGATGTCATACGAACTGGGTGGGATGATATCATAAAGAAAAATTCTGAGGAAATTGCAACCTCATGGGAGGGGGTAAAGAGTGGAAATTTGTATAAATTGCGTTTGGAGAATCGTCCAGAAATGTGTTTGCATGAGGCAGCTTGTTTCTAAAGTGAGTTGATGATATGAGCAGAAGTAGTAGTAGATTTCAAACAGTTCGTGATAACGAACTGTAGTAAGGAGCCACTCGCCTCAATAGTAACCGAAACTCTAAAAAATGGAATTTTGATACCAATAGTTACATCAAAAGAATCGCATTTTAATGCTGATTTTAAATATATAAGTTTCATCAAGATCAGTTATACCCATCAAAAGTTACGAGCCTGAGAAAATTTGCCTCACTTTAGAAAATAGGAGGAAACACCCCCTAAAAGTCATACAATTTTGACGAAAATCACACCATCAGATTCAGCGTATCAGAGAACCTTTCTGTAGAAGTTTCAAGCTCCTATCTACAAAAATGTGGAATTTCGCATTTTTTTTACCAGAAGACAGATCACGGATGCGTGTTTATTTGTTTTTTGTTTGTTTGTTTTTTTTTGTTTTGTTTTTTTCCAGGGGTGATTGTATCGACTGAGTGGTCCTAGAATGTCGCGAGAGGGCTAGTTTTAACGGAAATTAAAATTTCTAGTGACCTTTTTAAGTGACCAAAAAATTGGAGGGTACCTAGGCCCCCTCCCACGCTCATTTTTTCCCAAACGTCACCGGATCAAAATTCTGAGATAGCCATTTTATTCACCATAGTCTATGGTGTCTATATAGTCTATATAAAAAACCTAATAACTATGTCTTTAGGGACGACTTACTCCCCCGCAGTCCCCGTGGGAGGGGCTGCAAGTTATAAACTTTGACCTGTGTTTACATTTAGTAATGTTTACTGGGAAGTGTACACACGTTTTCAGGGGGATTTTTTGTTTAGGGGGGAGATTTGAGTCGGGGGTTATGTGGGAGGATATTTCCACGGAGAAACTAGTCATGGGGGAAGAGAATTTCAATGAAGGGGGCGCTGGATTTTCTAGCATTTGTTGAAAAAACAATGAAAAAATAAATATGAAAAGTTTTTTTCTACTGAAAATAAGGAGCAGCATTAAAAACGTAAAACGAACAAAAATTATTACGCATATGAGGGGCTTACCTTCTCGTTATACCTCACTCTTTACGCTAAAGTATTTTTAGTAATTTCAACTATTTATTCTACGGCCTTTGTGATTCAAAGCTCATTCTTAAGGAATTGGGACAAAATTTAAGCTTTAGGGTAAAGAGCGAGGTATCTACGAGGGTCAAACCCCCTCATACACGCAGCAAAAACATACCAATATAGAAGTTCGTTGCGTAAATTAATTCGTAAGTTACGTATATTTTATACCAATGAAAACGTTTATAAAAAATTAAAAGTTCTAGTTGCTTTTTTAAGTAATCAAAAAATTTGAGGGCAACTAGGCCCCCTCCCTCACTCCTTTTTTCTCAAAATCTTCCGATTAATTGTAATTAATTAATATGCAAATTTCGTTTTAATTATTTAAGTGCAGGGAGCCAAGATCAAAACATGCATTAATTCAAAAACGTCCAGAAATTAAATAAAAAAAAACAAGTTTATTTAAATGAAAGTAAGGAGCAACATTAAAACTTAAAACGAACAGAAATTACTCCGTATATGAAAGGAGCTTTTCCTCCTCAACGCCCCGCTCTTTACGCTAATGTTTCTTACTGTTTTAAAAATAGAGTTAATAGAAAGAGTCAAACTTTACCGTAAAGAGCGAGGCGTTGAGGAGGAAAAACCCCTTTCATATACGGAGTAATTTCTGTTCGTTTTAAGTTTTAATGTTGCTCCTTACTTTCATTTAAAAAAACTTGTTGTTTTTTTTTTAATTTAACCCAAGAAGGCATTTATCAAATGACATAGAAAACTTTGTAATTCAACCCATTTACAAAAGTGGAACTTACGAATTAAAGTAAACACTCAACATAACTATTCTAAATTTTAAGCTCTATCTTTTTCATTCCAGTTTTCCTTCTTAATCAAAATATTTGGTTGTATTAGCTGATAATTCTCTCCTTAAGCTATTACTATTGTTTTCTTTTCTATTTTTCCTTTTTGAGTTAAGTTGACACACAACAGATAAATAAATAGAGATATAAATAAATTTATTAACTAAAACAACACTTATATCATCTTTCAACTGCCATCAGGGAAACTGGGCGGGTTGTATTAGTTTGATTAGTGACTACAATTTGGAATGATGAATTTGGCTGATGGTTTTTCTGTCCTTTAAGTAATTAAATTAAAAAAAACAAGTTTTTTTAACTGAAAGTAAGGAGCGACATTAAAACTTAAAACGAACAGAAATTACTTCGCATATGAAAGGGGCTGCTTCCTCATCAACGCCTCGCTCTTTACGCTAAAGTTTGACTCTTTCTCTCAATTCTCCTTTTTAAAACAGTAAAAAACTTTAGCGTAAAGACCGCATGCAGTGCCTTTCATATACGAAGTAATTTCTGTTCGTTTTAAGTTTTAATGTTGCTCCTTACTTTCAGTTAAAAAAAAAAACTTGTTTCTTTTATTTAATTTCTGAACGTTTATGAATCAATACATGTTTTGATTTTGGCTCTCGGCAGAGGAATAATTAAAACGATTGCATTTTTTTTTTGGCTAAATGGCTTTCTCATAATTTTGATCGAGTGATTTTGAGAAAAAAAGAGCGGGGGAGAAAGCCTAGTTGCCCTCCGATTTTTTGGTTAATTAAAAAGGCGACTAGAACTTCTAATTTTTACGAATCTTTTATTAGTAAAAGATTTACGTAACTTATAAATTAGCTTACGTAAGGAACTTCTGTATTCTCATGTTTTTATTACATATATGAGGGGGTTCGCCCCCTCGTCAGTACCTCGCCCTTTACACTAAAGCTTAAATTTTGTGCCAATTCATTGAGAATGACCCCTGAATCACAAAAGCCGCAGAACAAACAGTTGAAATTACTAAAAACACTTTAGCTTAAAGAGCGAGGTATTAGGAGGAGGTGAGCCCCTCATATGGGTAATAATTTCTGTTTGTTTTAAGTTTTAATGCTGCTCCTTACTTCCAGCTGAAAAAAACTTTTTCATATTTATTTTTTCATTGTTTTTTTTAAATAATGCTAGTAAATCCTGCGCTCCCTTCATGGAAATTTTCTTCCCCCATGACGAATTCTCGATGGAAAGTTCCCCCAGCATATCCCCCTCTTCTCAACATCTCCCCCCAACCAAAAAAATCCTCCTGAAAATGCTTGTACACTTCCCAATAACCATTATTATATGTAAGCACTGGTCAAAGTTTGTAACTTGTTGCCCCTCCCACGGGGACTGTGGGGAATAAGTCGTCCCCAAAGACAGAGTTATAAGGTTTTTCGACTACGCTGAATAAAATGGCTATCTAAGAATTTTGATCCTTTGACTTTGGGAAAATAATTAGCGTGGGAGGGGGCCTAGGTGCCCTCCAATTTTTTTGGTCTCTTAAAAAGGGCACTAGAACTTTTCATTTCCGTTACAATGAGCCCTCTCGCAACATTCTAGGACAACTGGGTCGATACGATCACCCCTGGGGGAAAAAAAACAAACAAACAAATAAACACGCATCCGTGATCTGCCTTCTGGCAAAAAATACAAAATTCCACATTTTTGTAGATAGGACCTTGAAACTTCTACAGTAGGGTCCTCTGATATGCTGAATCTGATGGTGTGATTTTCGTTAAGATTCTATGACTTTTAGGGAGTGTTTCCCCCTATTTTCTAAAAAAACGCGAATTTTCTCAGGCTCATAGCTTTTGATTGGAAAGACTAAACTTGATGAAATTTATATATTTAAAATCAGCATTAAATACGATTCTTTTGATGTAACTATCGGTATCAAAATTTCATTTTTTTAGAGTTTTGGTTACTATTGAGCCGGGTCGCTCCTTACTACAGTTCGTTACCACGAGCTGTTTGATTATCATATATATTCACACTTTAGTTTCACCGATATATAGATATTATTATTTGTATATATATATATATATATATATATATATATATATATATATATATATATATATATATATATATATATATATATATATATATATATATATATATATATTCACGAACATATTCAGTTTCAAAAAAAGATACGTTACAGGTCTTCTATTGTATGTCTCACGTAAGCATAACGTTATGTCGTATATGCTTGCGTTTCTCTCTCTAAATATTCCATCTGTCTTGAAACTCATGATATTTTTGTGGGGGATCACCGCTAAACATGTAGCACACGGCCCGAAGAGACCTGGCAGGATAGAAATGTGCCAAAAGTAATGTTGGATGATATACAGTAGAGGGTTGATAGTGGATAACCCCTCGTCAAAATCATGTTGACAAAGAGTTCCATAGTCATTAAATTAACATTTCCTTTGAACTAACTTTCAAGAAAGATATGTCCTTCCATTTTTAAAATTTATCTTCTTTCATCCATGATTGTGCATAAATAGTCAGAATATACTATCCTTTATTTTCATATTAATGACCCCCTTTCCCCTTCGTCCTTTATCATTAACAGCCCTAGTAGAATTCTTATCATTTCTCTGGAAATATTTAGAAGCTTTTAAATAACAAGTCATGCATAGAGTGGATCGTTTGTCTTCGATCGATAAATTTCTGTTTTTGAAATTCTTAGAACAACAGAAATGAAACCTTTCTAAAGAAAACAATAGCTGAAATTTCTTTTTTGTTCAATTATTTTCTATTCAAGCTTGAAGCAAACAATGGAGTCAATTCAAAGTGTTTTATGTATTGCCATAAAAATTGGTCGTAAAACATTCTAAGAAGTTTTTTTTATGTGTAAACACATAATTGAAAAGTTTTTTTTTCTTAGAATTTCATTTTTGGTCGATAAGCACGATAAGAACTGGAAAATTATTTTGATTTGAAAATCCAGGTTCTATATCAGAATATCAAAATTGGCCGAACAAATTATTTTATCGTTTATTCTTAGTTCAGAGAGGCATAGGATTTTGATATTACTTCAATTTATGTTTTGGTTAACTATTGTTAACAATACTGGTTAAATATTTGGTTAACTATTGTTAACAATTATGTTTGTTTATAATATTGACCATCTAGGAAATAAGGAGATGCTGGGCTGAGAATTATGTAAGACCAAGTGTGAATAAATCTGGTAAATTAATTTGATGAATGAGGAAGAATTTCTTTGAAAATTTGTAAAGTAAAATCAGACACATAAACATCTTTGATTCTACTTGTCAAGGTAGGCTAAATTATATTTTACTACTAGCTGTTGGGGTGGCGCTTCGTGCCACCCAACATATAGTTGGTGGGGGCGCTTCGCACCCCCCCCCAAGCCCCTCCCGCGCGCGTAAGTCGTTACGTGCCATATTAGTTACGCGACATTGTAGTTGTGTCCCTTTGTCCCACCTGTGAATATAGATAGATATATATATATATTTTTAACTACGTAAAACTTGCGAATATACAACATTCTTGGCTGTCCCATTGTCTGTGCATATAAATAGATTGTCAGGTTTACAATGATTGCCCTTGAGCTTTGTTGATGGTGATTTCTAATCGAACATTCCCTGTGTCCCCGTCGTCATTTATATATCCCCCTGTGCCCCCCGGCGTCCCCGTTGTAGTTGTTTCCCTGTGTCTCGGTCGTCATTTGTGTCCCAGTGTCCCAGTCTGTAATTTTTCTTTAAGTGTCGCGGTCGTCATTTGTATTCCCTGTGTCCCGGTGTCCCGGTCGTCATTTTTGTCCCGGTCGTCATTTGTGTTCCGGTGTCCCGGTCTGTAATTTCTCTTTGAGTGTCCTGGTCGTCATTTATATACCCTGTGTCCCGGTGCTTTGTTGATGGTGATTGCTAATCGAACATTCCTTGTGTCCCGGTTGCTTTCTCTTTGAGTGTCCCGGTCGTCATTTATATTCCCTATGTCCCGGTCGTCATTTGTGTCCCGATGTCCCGGTCTGTAATTTCGTCAGTCGACAAACATGACGTCAGTCGACACACAAACATGACGTCACTCGACACACAGACAACTTATTTTTATAGATATAGATTTTGATGTTTATAAACTATACAATTAATAGATTACATTTTATGGAATATTTTACCATAGTAAAAGAACGTAGAATTTCTAATATTCGTCACAAAACACCAATATTTCTCTACTTTGCCACATATTGCATAAATCAACATTTTATTTCCGTTTAAATACCTATTTTGCAACGGAATTAAAATAGTTAATATGAAAGGGTCAAGCATGGGGGTGGGTCATACATCTACAAATAATTTTTTCGTACTACTTCGGATGGGGCACAACTTCAAAAAAGCCAAAGCGTCCAAAAGAGCTGCTAAATTGTTGTAAAAATGGTTTTGCCAAAGATTTGTCATATATAGAAAAGGGTTCAGAAAGTTCAAAACTGACACAACGGCGAAGCATCGAAGAGGTGCCAAACGTGATATCAAATGGATTAAAAACGGAAATATGATACTTAGAATACAATACTTTATTAATGAACACAATTATAACTCTTTACATTACACGTCCATTACACTGATGGAAAAACATACGTTTTTGTTGGCGTGCAGTAGTAAAAATTAACCGTTTTCTAAACGCATCAAAAAATAACCTAATAAAAAGCTAACAAAAGAAAAGAAAAGAACATACCACAAAAAAGGATCAATCTCCTTCAAAATATACCCTAAAAAAACTCCCAAAAACCCTGTTAACAGTTAACACAATAATTGTTAACACTTGGAAACCTAGAGAGGGTCAATAGTTTGAAGGTATTTCTCTCTTTTGCATCTGCGCCTGGACACCTTACTCCCCTTAACTTGGCCTTAACTGAACACAAAAGCTATGGAAGTCAACGCCCATGCTTAAGGAATAAAGAGGGCAGCTTTAAATATGGATCTTTTCAATATGGAATGGTACTTCTTTCTAATAAAGGATGGTATACAATGAAAAAAAAGAGCATGCTTTCCTATAGCTTCATGGTAAAAAGTGTTCCTTAATTCAATTATTTTAAATGTTTGATGTAGAGTCAGTGACTTAAGCACTCCTATCTTTCTAAAAGTCTTATTGATTTCAAAACTTCTTGTATGGAATTTTGAGTAAGTAAAAATAAGAAAAATTTTGGAGTCACAAGATTTTTTTACAAGTCCCTCTGTTTCTCTATGTTACTGTTCAAAAATGTCTTGAGTGGTTGTAACCTTCACTTTCCAAAGTTTAAAATAGCTTAGTTTTGGCTTTTTTATGCATTATCTTCTGTTAAAGCTTGGAGCAAAGATTTAATCGGACCGAGGACTGTCTATAAATTTCTGAGGCGAACAGTCTATATCTAATGGTCTATATCTATGGTCTATATGCGGGAAACTAAAGTGTATTAATTTATGCTATCTTAAACTAAATTAGTTAAAATCTATATATATATAAAAATTACTACAATATTATCATTCGTTTTGTGAAATGTTTGGGAACTGAGGCTCTTCCTTAGCTCTAGGAATAACCAGAATATTGAATATAAGCGGTGAAATACAGCGAAACGTGAAGGGAACATGCCCTTTTTAATGGATGGTTAATAGTATATATAGTCAATATAGGGAAAATTATGTGCTGTGAAAGTTGCTCCTTATAAATTACCATTAGAGTATCTTCAGTTGGGACACTGGCAGCGCATTACCGCTGAATTTAACATCTACTAGATACATCTGACTAAATAACAAGGGAAAATATAGTTTTCATTTGCTGATTGATAGTAATTATGTTATATATGCTAGGGAAACTATAAGCAATGAAAGATGCTCCTTAGAAATTACCATTAGATTATCTTCAGTTGGGACACTGGCAGCGCGTTAACGTTGAATTTAACGTCTACTACATGCCTTTAACTAAATACCAAGGGAAAATATAGTTTGCATTTGCTGATTGATAGTATTTATGGTATATATGCAGGGGAAACTATAAGCAGTGAAAGATGCTCCTTAGAAATTATCATTGGAGTATCTTCAGTTGGGACACTGGCAGCGCATTAATGCTGAATTTAACACCTACCAGATACATCTAACTAAATAACAAGGAAAAATATAGTTTTCAATTGCTGATTGATAGTATTTATGGTATATATGCAGGGGAAACTATAAGCAGTGAAAGGTGCTCCTTAGAAATTACCATTGGAGTATCTTCAGTTGGGACACTGGCAGCGCAATAACGGTGAATTTAACGATAACTAGATACATCTAACTGAACTACCAAGAGAGAAGATAGTTTACAATCGCTGATTGATAGTATTTATGGTAAATATTCAGGGGAGACTATAAGCAGTGAAAGATGCTCCTTAGAAATTACCATTGGAATATCTTCAGTTGGGACACTGGCAGCGCAATAACGTTGAATTTAACGATAACCAGATACATCTAACTGAATACCAAGAGAGAAGATAGTTTACAATTGCTGATTGATAGTATTTATGGTAAATATTCAGGGGAGACTATAAGTAGTGAAAGATGCTCCTTAGAAATTACCATTGGAATATCTTCAGTTGGGACACTGGCAGCGCAATAACGTTGAATTTAACGATAACCAGATACATCTAACTGAATACCAAGAGAGAAGATAGTTTTCAATCGCTGATTGATAGTATTTATGGTAAATATTCAGGGGAGACTATAAGCAGTGAAAGATGCTCCTTAGAAATTATCATTGGAGTATCTTCGGTTGGGACACTGGCAGCGCAATAACGTTGAATTTAACGATAACCAGATACATCTAACTGAATACCAAGAGAGAAGATAGTTTTCAATCGCTGATTGATAGTATTTATGGTAAATATTCAGGGGAGACTATAAGCAGTGAAAGAAGCTCCTTAAAAATTACCATTGGAGTATCTTCAGTTGGGACACTGGCAGCGCAATAACGGTGAATTTAACGATAACTAGATACATCTAACTGAATACCAAGAGAGAAGATAGTTTTCAATCGCTGATTGATAGTATTTATGGTAAATATTCAGGGGAGACTATAAGCAGTGAAAGATGCTCCTTAGAAATTACCATTGGAGTATCTTCAGTTGGGACACTGGCAGCGCAATAACGTTGAATTTAACGATAACCAGATATATCTAACTGAATACCAAGAGAGAAGATAGTTTTCAATCGCTGATTGATAGTATTTATGGTAAATATTCAGGGGAGACTATAAGCAGTGAAAGATGCTCCTTAAAAATTATCATTGGAGTATCTTCGGTTGGGACACTGGCAGCGCAATAACGTTGAATTTAACGATAACTAGATACATCTAACTGAATACCAAGAGAGAAGATAGTTTTCAATCGCTGATTGATAGTATTTATGGTAAATATTCAGGGGAGACTATAAGCAGTGAAAGATGCTCCTTAGAAATTACCATTGGAGTATATTAAGTTGGGACACTGGCAGCGCAATAACGTTGAATTTAACGATAACTAGATACATCTAACTGAATACCAAGAGAGAAGATAGTTTTCAATCGCTGATTGATAGTATTTATGGTAAATATTCAGGGGAGGCTATAAGCAGTGAAAAATACTCCTTAGAAATTACCATTGGAGTATCTTCAGTTGGGACACTGGCAGCGCAATAACGTTGAATTTAACGATAACTAGACACATCTAACTGAATACCAAGAGTGAAGATAGTTTTCAATCACTGATTGATAGTATTTATGGTATATATACAGGGGAAACTATAAGCAGTGCAAGATGCTCCTTAGAAATTACCATTAGATTAACTTCAGTTGGGACACTGGCAGCGCAATAACGTTGAATTTAACGATAACTAGATACATCTAACTGAATACCAAGAGAGAAGATAGTTTTCAATCGCTGATTGATAGTATTTATGGTAAATATTCAGGGGAAACTATAAGCAGTGAAAGATGCTCCTTAGAAATTACCATTAGGGTATTTTTAGTTGGGATACTGGCAGCGTATTAACATTTCATTTAACGCCTACTAGATGCGTCTAGGTGCACACTCTGAATTTATGAGAGCTAATTATTGCGAGTAAAAGCATATTAAGAACTGAAAATTAAACTTGTTTATTCAGTTTTAATATTATATCTCGATTCTTGAAAGGTTTGTTGTTTGAAATATTGCGATTTTTTTTTACATTATGGCCATCTTTGGCGAATATGGTTACTTCTATAATAGTAATGCCTTTGGGCCGGCCTTGCGGTCCAATTCCGCTTGGAATCTCAGCTTTCTTTACTTTTATGGGACTATTCAAATTATCAAATAAAATTTGTATTTCTCATCATTAGCCCCCCCCCCTCTAAAAAAAAGAATGTTTTGATTTTTTTAATATCTTTATTCCCCCCCCCCACGAAGAATCCCTGCTTACGCTTCTAGCGCTGCGGATTAAAGACAACTTATCATCTAAAGGTTCAATCGCTTCGTTATTTTTGCTAGCCACAAATTAAGAATGATGTACATTAAATGTATATTATTATTATTAAGACTAGCGGTAAATCAAACAGTTTTTAAATATGTCTAACGCCGCGACTTCAGGAATAAAAAAAAAAGATTTGTCTGTTGGTTGTATAGATTTTAGCTGATTTGGTACTTGTTAATTATTCAGAACTCACTCAAGTCCTTAATCTGAATGTACGATCTGAGAAAACCGGTTTTATGGCCACATAGACAACTGACGGATAACAGAATTCATTGAACTTGTATAATTTTGGCTAAATATTTAATAAGTAGAGGAGGGGTAAAGTATTTGGACAGCATGAAATTAGAAAACAATTCTTACTTCATAATATGCAGAATGATTGTAGCTAGCACATTTTGCATATTGACCCGCTATACGTTACCCAAACCCCCAATTTTGGTGGAGGGTGGGGGGGGGGCAAATGAGTCCAGTATAAAGAGCAAGGTGTTGAGGAGGAGGTAATCTCACTTCATATACATAATAATTTCTGGTCGTTTGTGTTGTTCCTTACTTTCAGTTGAAAAATCTTGTTTTTTTTATTTCGTTCACTAAAATGATCATATAGGACTGTAGAATGTGCCACACGGTGTACACTATTTTGGAAAATTGAAAATCCTCATGACCTCATTGATGCATGAAAATTTTTACACCCTTGTGAAAGACTTTAGTAGTAGTTTGGTGAAGATTACTAATATGGAAGAAATTAGCTAGGGGAAAAAATCTTTTTTTTTTCAAATATAATGAATACTCTCATTAAAATTATGTCTTAGCTCCCTTCAGCTAGCTATAGATCTAACCTATATGTGAAAGTTTCAAATTTTGCGAGTTTGTGATTATTTTTATCTCTTACCTCTTATCAACAATTGGTTCATACTTATAAATAAAGCCAATTAAAAAAGAAACTTCTGTGTATAGTCTTAAGCTATATCAGGTTGCTTTTACTCTATCAAGGTTATTGGCTTCGGAAGGGTATTGGCCTCTAAGAAAACCAGCTATAGATTCTTTACCTATATGTTCTATAGCTATAGGTTTGTACTGCTAGAAGAATCATATAATATTTCTGAGAATTAAAACCGGTACTTGTGTATTATTCAGAACACACTCAATAAGTGAAGTTAGGTTCTTTCGTGAAACAAACTACGATGTAGGTACATTTTATGAGAAAATCCGTTATCATAGCCACAAAGACAAAACTCAAAGACAAAAGGTTAGGTTAGGTTAGAATTCTAAGTTGTAATTTTACAATTTCCTAATAAAGTGTTATATTTTCATCTTTTATTTCATTAGATTTATCAAAAGTTTGGGCTATATATTTGAACATTAGGGGGGGGAGGTGGTGTGCATTATATCAAATACCTAACTTAACCTAACCACCTCTATATATAAAACATTTAATTAAAATGTACCTGCATCGTAGCTTGTTTCACGAAAGAACCTAACTTCACTTATTGCGTGTGTTCTGAATAATACCAAAGTACAAAAAAAGGGTAAACAATCATATTAAGACATTTTTGTTCTAATTTATAGTTGGCTTTCTCAGAATATACTTTTACTTCAATGTTCCACGTATTTGAACCATGTAGGTATACAAGAACTTATTTTAGCGGGGAGAGAGACAGTTCGAACTAAAGATGCTGATTTTGAATAAGGCAAATATACCGGCTCATCCCAGAAAATACACGACATGTAGAAGTGGCGTCATATATAAACAAACAATGCCGTCATTTCAAAAGTAGAAAAGACTAAATTTCCAGGTTTTTGTAAAAAAAAAAGCCTAGCTTGCATTAGTATGCACGTGATGATTCTTGTTATTCGCCTGGTATCCATAAGTCTGTCAGGTAGCACATAGCTGGATAAGCAGATGTTATATTTTACAGATTAAATCTGAGGAAGTTAAGCTTAGATCACAGTATAAGCATATATGAACAGAAGTGAAACTTTGTTCAAGAATTACACACATCATAGCGCGCTGACTTGGAAGTTCCAAGTACGTCAGAGCAATAGTTTCAGTCGCTTCTTGTTCGGTGTTTATTCGAAAAAATTAGAAAAATTGAGGTATTTTCAACTTACGAACGGGTGACCGGAACTTAATGAAATTTGATATTTAGAAGGAATTTATGTCTCAGAGCTCTTGTTTTAAGTCCCGACCAAATCTGGTTACATTGGGGGAAGTTTGAGGGGGAAACTGGAAATCTTGGAAAACGTTTAGAGTGGAGGTATTAGGATGAAACTTGGTGGGTAGAATAAGCAAATGTCGTAGATGCCTGATTGGCGTAATCGGACTGGATCCGATTTCTGTGGGGGAGTTAGAGAGGTCCAGTACTTTGGCGAGTTAGGTGCTTCTGGACGTGCTAGGATGATAAAAATTGGTAGACGTGTCAGGGACCTGTACAATTTGACTTGATAAAGTCGTTTCCCCTGATTCGACTATCTGGGGGGCTCAGGAGAGAGGAAATATTAGAAAAAATGAAGTATTTTTAACGTACAAATGGATGATCGGATCTTAATGAATTTTGATATTTAGAAGGACCTCGTATCACAGAGCTCTTATTTTAAATCCTAACCGGTATTAAGCCTCTAATTTTCCTTTTAAATCATTCTATTGATTCTTAGAATTTTTCTAGAGCTCAAGCCATATGAGCTCTTGGCTCTTGGCTCTTCTAACCTCGTCACAAGTGACATATAAGCTCCTAGGTCTTGTTTGTTAATGTCAGGGTTAATGGAGCAAAATTTGCTATTAAGTCCTCCCTTTTTTGCCACTGTTTCTTAGTAATTAGTCTGTTTAGCTTGATGGCTTTTATGTTAAAAACAAACATAAGACACAGTTTCATATTTAAATATGAAAAAGAGTTAATTTTGGAGCAGTTGAATAAATTTTCATTAATTTATCATTATTCTGCTCCATTTTGAAAGATCATCAGAGGGTTGTTCTAAAATTGACTTAGATTACCATTTGCTTTCACCTCTCATATTCTGAAAACAGAGTTGCCAGATGAGATGCATTTGCGCTACTTGGGTGCTTTTTTTAGGTGAATGCATTTAATCTTTCAATCGGTGTCTTCAGGGGATTTTTCTAGAATATAATTCATTTGGTGTAATTTCACCAGAAAAATGGTGTTTTTGGTGTATATTCACTTTCATGGCGGCGCAACTTTAAACCAAACATCTGTGTAGCATTGTCTGAAAAGCCTCTTTCCAGAAAATAAGTGAAAATAATAAAATTTGAGTTTATTCTAATTGAGGTAAAGAGTACAACTAGAATCTAAAGGAGCAGGATTTATCCAAACTATTAGACCGGCTACCCCCCATCAGTACCCATCACTATTTGTGCTAATAATTTCTGGTTACTTTTGAGTTTTATTCTCACTCTTTGATTTCTTAAAAAACACTTGTTTTCCTTTCTTTTAAATTTATGTCCGCTTTCTATATTACATTCAGGGTCTTTCTAAGAGTGAGGGGAGATGCTGCCGTCTCAGCTCCTGCCCAACTCTAATGTCGCCACGCCTAAACCATCCCCATTCATTTCTCAACAATGACTAAAAGGTTTCAACTCTATCACCTAGTCCGTACCCAAGGCATTCTGGACGTACTATTTCAAAGGCCGGGATACACATACTGTCTTTCGTTTGACCTAAAACCCCTCTACTTAAACTTCTAACTCTCGAATTAAAGTTAAACTCGATCCATTAGGTCACCCGCAGTACATTGTAAATAATTTTTAAAATCAGGCGCGTATTGTGTCTTTATATTTACTCAGGTCCACGTGGTTTTCTAGAATGCACTTTTTGCAGGGCGGTCTGAGCCCTGCAAAATATCTGTAAAAGCATACCAGATATACATCTCATGAGGAAAAATAGTTTCTGGGCCAATTTTTGACCCTCCCTCCTTATTCCCAGCAAAATTGTATGATTTTCTTAACTCATAGAACAATCTCCAGACGTTTCAGGTTGATCGGTCTACAAAGATCAAACGTGTTTTCCTTTCATATTATAAAACGCATGTATGTCCCAGGACTTTCAGGGGTCATGTCATCCCTGGAGACCTATTTATTGAGCCTTTCAACTATTTAGAACAAGATGGCTATCTCAAATTTTCGTCATATGTCTATGGAGCTTTGGAGACTGGAAAGGAAAAAAGAGCGCAGGAGGGGACTGGTTGCTCTAGTAGCTTTCAATTATTAAGAGGATGCGGTACTTTAAACTCACTTTTCGATTTTCAGTCTTCTTGTCTTGTCGGTGAAACGGCTTAAAGACAAAGAGCCAAGAAGAGTAATAGGGCTTATGGGCCTTAAGATGGGCAATCAAACTTCTGATATCTCATTTCAACATCAAAACCGTTTCAATTTTATATTTCAACTTTTGATTTCCCATTTCAAAGACCTATTACCAGCCTCGGAATAAGACAGATATCTCCAAAAAGAATCTCTCACACAGACACTAAAGTTCAACTTGAAACCCTTGGACATTTCTAAAATATTCAATCTATACTAAAAATATTAAAGACATTTATAAAATATTAAATAAATATCCGGCATTGTTTATCTCTAAATGCAATCATTTGTGCATTAGTTAAAACTTAGTGTGGGACGAGGGTATTAGGGGACGACAGCCCTACTCAAATATTGGAGAATTAGAGTTCGTTTAGCTTTTAAAGTTTCTACTTACTTTCAGGGGTGGATTTAGAGCAAAATCTTGGGGGAGGCCCAATGTGACAAGAGCGCCAATGAGCAAAATTTTGGGGAATGGGGCCAATGTGACAAAGGTGCCTGTAATTGGCCAAATTGACAAATTTAAAAAACAAAAAAAAAAAGAGTAAGAGGGTGCCAAAAAAATCGTAGGGAGCCCAGGGTCCTCTCGGCCTCCCCAAGATTTGCCAGTGCTTACTTTCTATGAAAACTCCTTTTTTAAAAGACAATTAGATCATAATTTTGGAAACAGGAAACTGGTAGTATTTGAGCCAATATATCTAGTTTTCCACTAATGGTAAGTGACACTCTAGCCCTTAGAAGGTTTTAAGGAAATAACAGTCCCACTCTTGTCTCCAGTTTATGCTAATTTATAGTATGAATCGACTATTACTTTGATCAGGTTAGGTTAATCTTCATCTATATAATTATTTCTGTTCCTTTTACGTTTGACTTACAATATGACTTTTCTACTTGTTAAAAGTTTTAATACCACGTTTAATTTTTTTTCTAATTTTTCTTAGAATTTAATTCAGTGTTAACGTGTGAGATTTATTTTTATTAATTTCAAAGATTCAAAGCTGAAGCTATCAACCATGACAAACCAAAGAAGAAAATCACGGGCAGCGCAACAATGCTGAAGTAAAGAGCGATATTGCTTCAGCCTAATATCTGTTGTGTTTTTTTTTTCCAGGCTATTTTTTTTTAAAGCTCAAATTACTCAATTGCCATTGGAACGGCTATGGGGCATTAGCCCAGTTCCTATTTGTGGTAAAAAGCTCAAATTACTCAATTGCCATCGGAACGACTATGGGACATTAGTCCAGTTCCTATTTTTGGTAAAAGCTCAAGCTACTCAATTGCCATTGGAACGACTTTGGGGCATTAGCCCAGTTGCTATTTTTGGAAAAATCTCAAATTACTCAATTGCCATTTGAATGACTATGGGGCATTAGCCCAGTTCCTATTTGTGGTAAAAAGCTCAAATTACTCAATTGCCATCGGAACGACTATGGGACATTAGCCCAGTTCCTATTTTTGGTAAAAGCTCAAGTAACTCAATTGCCATCGGAACGACTTTGGGGCATTAGCCCAGTTACTATTTTTGGAAAAAGCTCAAATTACTCAATTGCCATTGGAATGACTATGGGGCATTAGCCCAGTTCCTATTTGTGGTAATCTCTGTTCGTGTTCAGTGTGATCTGAATATTCATTTCAATTTCTGTTCCTTTCGGGTCTTATTTGTTCACTAACAAAGATTAGTGTTTGCCTTAAGTTTTAATTATTATTTACTTTATTTGGTTATTGATAAAATGCAGCGTTTTATTTTTTTTATAAACTTATTTTTAGAAAAGAACTCCTCAGATTAGTTGTAATAAGCAACAGGTCTGTGACCAAAAGAAGGAACTAGTAAAAAGCAGATTTTTTCAAAAAAGATTTCAATTTTCAGAAAAATTACAGCAATGGAAAGTAAAAAATAACTAATGAAGATGGCATCAATGATCTTTTTACCTTGTTGCACCAGTTTGTAACCTCCAATGAAATTAATTTGTCTTGTGATAGGAAATCTCTTTTTTCAATATCACATAATAGTTCAAAAAATACTTTCAAAAAGATGATATTGAGAAATTTACATATGTTCCACACAGGGGCGTAGTTCCAGCATTTTATTGTGGAGAGCAAGAGGGGCTTACATCTGGAGAGTCAAGGGGTATGTGCTACATACTAATTTGTTCTCCGAAATATTGAAGAGCAACTGCCCCCCCCCGAACGACACCACTGGTTTCAGAACCATTAAAAGCTAATGCTTCATTTAAATTTACATCTTTGAAGCAGTTTATGTTGAGTTGCTGTTGATTCTCTTATTGAGTTGTTTTTTGATTGCGAACAAGAAAAATCTGGTTGCATGGATCTTTCTGATTTTGGAAACCAATAATAAAAACATATTCACTGCTTAGTCGTAAGGCCCTACTTGCACCACCTACTTGCACCACCCTGTGGTGCAAGTAGGTGGCTAATGCTTCAATTAACTGAAAGTAAGGAGCAACATTAAAATTTAATACGAACAGAAATTAATCCATGTATGAAAGGGGCTGTCCCCTCCTCAACACCCCGCTCTTTACGCTAAAGTTTTATTGTTTTAAAAAGTAGAGTTGTGAGAAAGAGTCAAACTTTAGCCTAAGATATGGGACGTTGAGGAGGGGATAGCTTCTTTCATATAAAGAATAATTTCTCTTCGTTTTAAGTTTTAATGTTGCTCCTTACTTTCAGTGTAAAAACTTGTTTTCTTATTTAATTTCTGAACGTTTTGGAATTAATACAGGTTTTGATTTTGACTCATTGTACATGAATAATTAAAACAAAATTTGCATATTAATTTCTGCTTTTTTGGCTAAATGGCTTTCTCAAAGTTTTGATCGGACGATTTTAAGAAAGAGGGGGAAACTTAAGAAGGCCACTAGAAATTTGGTTTTATTTACGAACGTAAATAAAAATCGTGATTTTATTTACGAACTTTATTAGTAATAAAGGTACGTAACTTGCGAACTTTATTAGTAATAAAGGTACGTAACTTACAAATTAACTTACGTAACGAACTTTTATATTCATATATTTTTATTACGTATATGAAGGTTCACTCCCTCGTCAGTAACTCGCTCTTTACATTAAATTTCGAATTTCGTTCCAATTTCTTAGGAATAACCCCTTAATCACAAAGGCCGTTTCCTAAGAATAAATAGCTCTTTTGAAATCTCTAAAATACTTTGGCGTAAAGAGCGAGTTATTGAGGAGGGGACAACCCCCCTCAAATGTGTAATAATTTCTGTCAATTTTTATATATTAATGCTGCAACTTACTTTCAGTTGAAAAAAGCTTTTTTGTTTATTTAAATTCTTATTTTTTTTAAAATAATGCTGGAAATCCAACGCCCCCTTCTTGAAATTTCTCTCCATCCATGATAAATTCCTCCATATAAAGATCCTCCCACGTAATCCCCTCCCCCGACCCCCAAACTACCACCAGAAAAAATCCCCCTGAAAATGTCTATATACTTCAAAATAACCAATACTATATGTAAACAATAGGCAAAATTCGTAACTTGCACCCATTCCCCGGGGACTGTAGGGGATTGAGTCGTCCTCAAAGACATAATTATTAGATTTCTCAACTATGTTGAACAAAATGGCTATCTCAATATTTTGTTTCGGTGACTTTGGGAAAAATATGAACGTGGGAGGGGGCTTAGTTGCCCTCCAGTTTTTTCCCCTTAAGAAGACACTAAAAATTTCAATTTCCGTAATAGTGGGACCTTTAGTGACACTTTAGGGCCACTGGGTCGATACGATCATCCCCGGGATGAAAAAACAAATGAACACGCACCCATAATCTTTCTCCTGGCAAAAAATACAAATTCAACATTTTTAAAGATTGAAGCTTGAAACTTTCACAGTAGGGCTCTCTGATATGCTGAATCTGATGGTGTGTTTTTCATCAAGATTCTATTACTTTAAGGTATTTCACCCTTTTTTCGAAAATAAGGAAAATTTTCCTCAGACTCGTAACTTTTATGGGCAAGACTAAAGTTGATGAAACTTATATATTTAACATGCATAAAATTTAACAACATAAAAATGTAATTCTTTGATATATCTATTGATATATACTGTATTAAAGTTCCGTTTTTTAGAGTTTTGGTTACTATTGAGCCGGGTCGATCCTTACTTCAGTTCGTTACCACAAACTGTTTGATAGCTGGAATTATATTAATGAATAATCGCTTTTAAAAAGGTAAGTTTTTTATTTCTCAAGAATGTAAAAATATTTAACTTACATATAACGGATATAGAACCTATAACAATTTAAAAAAGAGAAAGGAATCTAAAGTAAAAAAAAGAATAAAGAAAGAAATCAACCTGACATATGCAATAAGTGCCAAAAGGAAAAATAACAGAAATAGAATATGTGCTACAACACTGTGAGACAGTTTTAAATAAGGCATAGACCTTTTGGTATTTGTATGATATAGTGCCGACCACTCAAGTTGTTTATACATTGGCGCATTTTAGAACCGTTTTTTCGTTAGTTCCTTTCAGCTTAGAGTGAGACGAGACAGAGAGAAGTGACAGAATAGATGGAAAAACATATAATTGGGCTATATATTTGCACATTAGGGGAAGGGGATTTAAGTATTTGGACAGTATGAAGTTAGAAAACAATTCTTACACCATAATAGGCAGAATAATTGTACGGAACACATTAGGCGTGCAAACCCACTTTACTTTGCCCCCCCTCCCCCCAACTTAGAAATATATAGCCTGTTTTTTCTAAAGTACTATATTTTGTCATACTTAGGTATATTTCATTAGGATTGTGTGTCAAGGAAACAGGTTCTACTTAGATGGAGAATATTAGGTCGGCGCTATATCATACAAGTATCGACCCCTTTTCTTAAAAAAATTTAGTTTTCATTTTCTCTGCTAATTTTGTTTTACTTTTGCTTGGTAAACACAATCATACCGAGGTAGAGTTCATCTCTTTCAATGCCCAAAGGGTATAATAAATTTTATTTCTACCTGAGAAGCCATACCTCAAAAAATTTGGGAAGAAAGATAAAACAATTACATATGATTTGTTCGCAATGACAAAAGGAGGAAATAGTCAGCAGTTTCGATAATTTATTACTTCACACTTATTTACTTTCATTTATGGTTTTAAGTTCTATCTTGAATTATGTGAAAACTCGTGAAAAGGGCATTACCATTAATGACTAGGAAATTTCTTTTAATGTTTTTAGTTTCAGTTTAAAATTGAAACTCTCATCGGGGAACCCTTTTTTAAAAAGCGGCAGTAAATCACTTGTTAAATCGTCTTACTTTTGTCGTCTACCTTAGTGTCAGTCTAGTCTAGTGTCGTCGGGGGGGGGGGTCGATGGTGAAGTCGGGGGAAGGGAAGGTTACGTAGGAGGACCTTTACATTGAGGAATTTTCCATCGGGGAAGGATTTTGAGGAAGTGGGCGCCAGATATCCCAGCATTATTTAAAAAACGATCACAAATTAAATATAAAAAAAAACAAGTTTTATTCAACTGAAAGTAAGGAGCAGCACTAAAACTTAAACCTAACAGAAATTGTTATGTATATGAGAGAATTCGACCCCTCGTCAATACCTCGTTCTTTACGCAAAAGTTTTTTTAGTACTTTCATAAGAGCTATTTATTCTGATTAAACTCTTTGTGATTCAGGGGTCATTCTTAAAGAATTGGAATGAGATTCGAACTTTAGCATAAATAGCGAGGAATTTGTCGCGTCTAGCTTTAGTGTTAGTGTCATCAAGATTTAGTGCTAGTGCTTAGTTAGATATAGTGTTTAGCTTAGTTCACCTTAGTGTCGCGCCCATAACCAAAGAGCATATGAGCTACATCCATATTTAATTATTAGCCCCCTCATAGGCATCTACAGTGGTTCTTTCGTTCATAAATTTTGAGTAAAGTTTAATAAAGCAAGAAAATCGGAACATTTTATTATTTTGTAAAGCAAATATTAACAATCTAATGACCACAAAAAAAAATGTATATAGACTGAGCCAAAATTTAGTTATATAGTGACTTCATCAAGGTTAGTACAAATTAGTAAAACTGCAAATTAGCTTACGTTAGGTAAATTAGTAAATTCATAACAGGATATCTGGTGAATTTAGATCAAATTTTTGCATAACATGGAATACAGTAAATTCATAAGAAGAAGTTTTAAGAGAACTTTAGAAAAATAAGCTAGTCACAACAACTGATTATTTTGCAAAGCTAGTATGAACAACCTAATGATTTCGCAAAAAAACATTTAAGGGTAATGACTGCATCAAAATTTAGTTATATAGTGACCTCATCGAAATTCAAGTAAATGAGTAAAGCCGCAAGTTAGGTTAACTTTCATTAATTGGTAAATTCATAAACGAGATATTTCGTGAATTTAGATGAAATTTTAGGCAAAATATGGAAAATCAGTAAATCTGTGAGCATAAGTTTTAAGAAAACTTTAGAAAAATAAGCAAGTAACAGCAATTGATTAGTTTGCAAAGCTAGTATAAACAATCTAATAATTTCGCAAAAAAAAATCAATAAGGCTATTGACTCCATCAAAATTTGGCTATATAGTGACTTCATTGAGATTCGAGTAAATTAGTGAAACTGTAAGTAAGTTTGACTTTCATAAATTGGCAAACTCATAAACAGGATATTTTGTGAATTTAGATCTAATTTTAGGCAAAACCAAGAAGATCACTAAATTTATTAGTGTAAGATTTAAGTTTACCTTAGTAAAATGGGTTCGTTACTACAATTATTATTTTGTAGAGCTAACATTGAAAATATGGTAATTTCTCAAAAGTGAAAAAGTCTATTGACTGCACCGAAATTTATTTGTATAATGACTACATCAAAATTAGTGCAAATTAGGTTCAATTCGGTAATCTGGTAAAGTCATAACAGGATATTTTATGAACTTCAATCAAATTTTAGGCAGAACATGGAACTAAATTTAGATTTAATTCCAAATGCTATTATTATAAAATGATGTAGTTTTTTCCTCACTAGAATAGAGTTTTCCGCTCAAAAGCAGATGCTTGGCTTGAAGAAGCAAAACAACTTTTGAAAGAAAATCAAGATAGACTTTTTTGACATAGACTACAAAACTCCTATCAGCTCTCACGCTTTAGGCTCTGGCTCTGGCTCAAGGAAAAGTTACAGCCATCTTTTTCGCCAGGTAGCAATTATGGCAGCTTTCCAAAATGTAATGTCAAATTTTTCAAGTCTTATTTTTATTGAAATAAAATAGAGGGTGCAGATAGTAACTACAAATAATTAATAAAAAATTTAAGTAAAATGATAATAATTAAAATAATTAATACTTCTTAAATAGTAAATTAAAAATAATTATTAATTTCTTAGAAAATTGAAAAAATGTTGTCAATAAATGGAAATTTAGTTAAAATTTAGCCTTAAAGTTCTGTGGGAGACAGAGGGGTGCTAATGAAGATCTTGCCCTGGGCACAATTGAGGCCAGAACCACCACTGTATGGTAGTAGGGATAATCTTGAGGCTAACATCATCGGATGTTAGCTGTTTGACAGTATGGTGAGTAATAATTTGATTTGATTTTGGACTTTGGCTAATTGTCCATATTTGTTGGTTATACCATTATGACGGAATATGTACATTCGTCGGTGTTGAATTTCGTGCAATCAAATCTTAAAAAAGGAGTAAGTGATGAAGTTATTGCTAACCATGCTGTTGGGTTTTTCGATGAGAAGTCTATTATGGCGGCTAAAATAGAACTTTGGTCTCATGTTTACGAGGGTGAACGTGTGCAAAGATGCCAAGGCGATCAAGCTAATTACCGTCACATTAAGGACATGATGGAAATCTTCCAGAAATGCGACAGCGAAAATTTGCCTTTGCCTACATACGTGATTATTTTACCTACCGAGGTTCCTGCTATTCCTGCTGTGGCTTATTCTAGCTTCGCCTCAAAGCTTGTAAGCATTGATTCGGAACTTAAGCAAATCCGTGAGAAGATTTCGTCGTATGATCTTAAATTCCCCCCTCTTAGCAGCCCTGGCGCTCAGTCATTGAATCCCGATCTGACGACCGTTGTTATTTCTAAAGTCCCATCAGAATTAGATAATCCTGCCAAGCGTCGCGAAATAATAGACTCTATTCCAGGTCATGAATGTATTCACAGCATTAAGCCCTCTGGCGATAAGCTAGTGGTACGAATTGACAAGATTGCTGCAAGGAACTTTTGCAATGCCGTTCCAAATGTAATGAGAGATTGTGACGTCAAAGTAAAAGAAACGAAATATATTGGAATCATTAAAGGTATACCGACCAATTTTGATGAGGAAATGTTAATTGATTGCAATAATATTACTCATGCGAAGCGAATAGGCAATTCTTTGGCTGTTAGAGTGTTTTTCGAAAACGCTGTTGCGCTGGCTAATGCACTTCGACTTGGTATAAAGATTGGGTATGAGATATATCGAGTTTACGAATACCAACGCCCACCCAAATGCTGTTATAATTGCCAATCACCAAATCACTAAAATCAAATTGTGATAAAGAAAAATGCTGCTCCCGTTGCGCAGGGCAACATGAATCCTCGCCTGATTCTCCGTGCCAGGCTACACCAAAATGTGCGAACTGTCAAGGCAATCATGTGTCATTTTCAATGAAATGCCGAATTCTTCGTGAACTTCTGTCGAAACGATCGTCCTATACTAGAAAATGAGTGCTAAGACTAATTTCACTATATGTTCGTTCAATATTAACGGTACTAAGGATAAAGACGTTTCTTTAGATCAGAAATTAGAAAATTTTGATGTTTTATTCCTCCAGGAGCATCTCCTACCTTTAGTGAGCTTAAACTCCCTACAGAGAAGTAACGAACACTCAGTTTTTTCTAAAAGTGCACGCAAAACCTCTGGCAGACCATCAGGTGGCCTAGCATGTTTAATAAAAAAGACGCTGTTTTCACCACCCCCTTTATGCTATCACGAGAGTGATTGTTATATTGCTATTCGTCTTGCCAACCTTGTCCTCATTAATGTTTATCTCCCCTGCGACCAGAAATCCCTCCGAAGTTTAACTAAATTTAAAAAATTTTGCGCATTAATAAAAAGTCTTTTGAATGGCATTGAGAGTAGTGGACTGGATTGGTTATTAATCGGTGATCTGAACTGTAACATTCACTCTTCATCAGTGCGGACTGAGCTTCTGTTAGATTCCTTACCGAATAGTTACAAAATTTTGAAGAAAGATGCCTCCCATTCCTATATCCATAATAGTGGCTCACTTTCAGACATTGACCATTGTATCGTTTCTTCTGGTCTCATCTGTGGCGAAGTCCATGTTGATCAGGATGAGCGTGATTACGACCATCTCCCCCTATCCCTCACTGTTACCCTTAATGCTACTGCGGAGAAGAGCCTTCGTCCCAATTCTAGAAAATGGATTTCTAAAAGAGAATGGAACAAAGCTGACTGGCCTCTTTATTTTTCTACGCTTGTTAGCCTTCTATCAACGATTAAAGTCCCTTTTAATCTGTTGTGTACAAGCGTTGGGTCCCCACAAGCCAGAATTCAGCTTAATATTTATTATAGCCACATTGTATCGTGCTTAAAGAGGTCTGAAGAAGTAGCTGTTCCCCTATGTCGCTTTAGAGCAAAAACAAGAAGTTCAATTTGGAAGAATGACCCAGAGCTCAAAACAATAAAAAATCGGGCTAAGTTGTGGCTAAAAATTTGGATAGCTTGCGGCCGCCCCTTAAGGGGTAATGTTTTCGATATTAAACAAAAAACAAAACTTGATTTTAAACGCTATCTTCGAAAAATTAGGTACAATGGTGCTGAATTTCCTAAGTCTCCTAGCCAGTGGAAAAAAGTGATCAATGTCGCGAAGTTTGATAGATCGCCTACGGCTGACCGAATCCCTAATGTATCATGGATCAATCATTATAGTAACATTTTCGATACAGTGATATATGCGGTTCATTTTCGTTTTGCCAAGCTCTGTTCTAATCTGTTGCCTAACAAAATCATTCAAAATCATGTACCTCCCGTTAGTGTTGACCGTGTCAAAAGAAGTGTAGAGAGACTTAAATCGAAATCTTATGATATAGACGGGATCAGTGCTTTTCACCTCAACACCGATTCGGAGGAATTAGTTTATCACTTGCAGTTACTTTTTCAGATGTGTTTTTGCTCTTCTTTAGTCCCTGATTCTTTTTTAGTTGGTAACATTACGTCAATTTTGAAACGCGGTAAGGACCCAACTAGTTGCGCTTCGTATAGGCCTATTACGGTTGCTTGTACTTTAAGTAAAGTATTTGAATATGTTTTGCTCCCTGATCTCCTGTCTAATGTAGATTATATGTCTAATCAGTTTGGCTTTAAGCCGTATATAGGATGCCAACATGCTCATCGTGCTATAGTTTCGCTATTACTTGAAGCGCATAAAAATGGTTTTGAGGTTCATTTTTGTGCACTCGATGTTTCAAAAGCTTTTGATTCAATTTGTCATAGCCAACTTTGGTATTCTTTAATCCAACTTGGTGCAAATGTGTCTATTATATCAACTCTTCGTTTTTGGTATGCTAATTCATATGTTCGACTCAAGTCAGGTGACACCTACGTTGGTAATATCCCCATCCGTTCTGGTCTTAGGCAAGGAGGAGTCTTATCCCCTTTTCTTTTTAATGCTTGTCTTTATTCTGTTTTGCCACGTATTAATCCATCATGTTTTTTAGGCCTAACTAATCTTTCGTACATTGCATATACAGATGATTTACTTTTGATTAGCCGCACTAAATCTAGCCTAATTAAGTCGACCCAGCTTGTTTCTAAGTCTTTTGAGGAAATCGGCCTCAAACTTAATACTGAAAAATGTGAATATTTAGTTTTTAATGCTAAGCATCAAAGTAGTGATCTTGATTGTGGTTATTTTTCAGTTAAGCTCGTTTCTTCGATTCGGTGGCTTGGTATTAGTATTTGTTCATCTTTATCGGCTTTTCGATCTTGTGGGCTAAATGATATTAAAAGTAAACTTAAAAAAGGGTACGCGAAAATTGTCCCGAACCGAGGCAGATTTTCACGAAAGGCTTTATCCAGACTTTATTCTACATATTGCGATCATTCTATATTGTTTCTTTCCGGTTTGCGCCCGTTGTTTAATAATCAAGATTTGCAGGGCATAAGAGTTAAGTATTTTCGTTATTGTAAATATTTATTGTATCTGCCGCGTTCTTATAGAAATCAGAAGATTATCAGAAAGTTTTGTGCCACTGATATTATTTTCGTTTATAAAAAACTCTATGCTAGATTAGGTGCTGAGGCCTGTCAACGCTTGGGCCCTTACCACCCTTTGATTAGACTGTATTAATTGTATTGTTTGTGTTATTTCGTTTTTCTTTCCTTAATGTTTTTACTCCGCTTAATTTGTCAAAACAAGCGGGTAACAAATAAATTATTATTATTATAGCGATTGTAATTAAGACGGCAACAAGAAAGCTGAGAATCATTCATACAATCACCAATATTATAATTTTTGTCAATTTTGTCATCGCCATCCCCTTTTTTGCCATTCTTGTCATCATACCCCTCTGCAATTTCCCTCCAAAGCTTTACTAATCTACCCTCTTTGTGCCTCAATATGCCATCAGCGATTAATCTATCATGACAAGTTGTCCTCATGACGAGGTGTCCCGCATCTTTTTTTTTATGATGTAACATGTGTATCTAAATGTTCTTTGGATTTTTTTTCCAAACACTTTATCACCTACATCTCAGTAAATAAATATTGATTAAAATCGACTTTACTCTCGATATTTAACAAAAGTGACATAACGACATGTTATTAAACTTAATAGTAAAATGATAAAGGCGGGAGAGTTTTTATGTGTTTTCGATAGGATGTAGTAGCATGTTCAAAAACTTGATTTTTAATTAAAGGAAATGTACCTTCTTTCTTCAGTAGTAAAGGATACTTCCTAGCATTTAAATAGTAGTAATTAAAGAGACAGTTGTTGTTTATAGCTCTCATCTGCTTAACTTTGAGGTTTTGAGAAAGTTTCCGGAAACTTGTTATTAAAGGTCAATGACGCTCCAGTGGCGTCAATTGATGACGGGGGGAGGAGGTATTTGCCACACTTGATTTTGAAAAATGTGTATTTGAGGGGTATTTTATTGAAGAATACCTGATGTGTTTATTGAAAAGTTAAAAAAAGACAAATTCACCCCGTCCTCTACATACTACTTATGTGTCCCTACTTATGTGTCATGAATTATAGACACTGTTAAATTGAGGGAATCCACCCCCCCCCCCAACCCTCCTCCTATATTTTGAAAAACATCATATTTTGGCTTTCTGTTGAAAAATACTTCTTTTTATCTTTTTTCATTGGCAAAGTTTTAAACAACGAAATTATCCTCTATATTTTTAAAAATGTATATACTTCCCCTACTCTATATTTTAGTGAACTGATGCCACTGTGAAAGTTCTGGGTAGTGGAGGGAGCTTGATACCGTGGCCGTAAGCCTGTGACTGTTCTAAAGACCTCTTTTGATATCGTTCTTAAGACTGATTTCCATTCTACCTCCGCTAAATTACATTTTTATTAATTGACCTAATCTAGTAAACCATTTCAGTCCCTTGATATTTAGGGATTATTTAGAATCTTCCTGTTAGCCCTAATATAACCAACCCTAAGGTTTATATGCAGGAGATTCTATTGAAAAAATCAGAGTGTTATTTCAATCTTGGGAGGTAAATGACTAATTTACCTTCGGATATCTCTCTCCTGCCTACTTTTTTTTAAATAATTATGTTTGACATTTTCACTATAGAAAAAATCTTGTTTCAGGAAGTTCATTAAAAAGAAAGTATGTTGAAAAATTTGTTTCCCCTCTCCCACATTTTCAGGAATTGTGCCCACTACTTATACGCAATAGATTTTTTTATCAAATTTTTCATATATTTTTCTTCGCGAGGACACTTTCATATAAAACAATTTAGAGGGTGTTTAATCTAGAGGATTGAACACTTTCTTAATTATTTATTCATAGTCATTTTTGTCTTATGGAACACTCTCACCTATAATAACTTTGGTTAAAAACGAAGAAGTTTTAACAAAACGAAAATAAACAATACGTTTGAACGTTTGATGGTTCTTGTTTATTTTTCATCATAGTAGTCAAAACCTAAGTCAAATGAGTACTAAATAGGGAGGGGGATGAATTTCAAGAATGACCATCCCCAAATTTTACCAAAAAAAAGTCAGGTTAGACCGAGGGGTGAGTCGTTTTTAAAAAAATCGTGAATGAAAGATGGCAAAGTCGGCAATCCCTTGGGTTTTGGGTATTATCATATTTCACAGTTCATTTGGGGCAACTTTTCGTGCTGTCACTAGATTCATACCTTTTGCTTTAGCTGTTCGAAGTCATTCGTCTCCTTGTATGATTTCACATGTAGCTGCTTCTTATTTAATGGATCCTGCTTGTTGTCAAATGTCTTCTAACCGCATACTTTGTTATGCATTATTTCCGTTTACAATTCATTGAGATTTCTGCGGTCGCTTGTCTTCCAACCATATATTTCACTGTGAATAATTTTTATTTTCCATTCACTTTGATGTTCGTTGTCTTAAGTCTTCTAAACACACATTTCGTTGTATATTATTTTCGTTCATAATCGTTGGGATTCTCACTGTTGCTTTTCTTCAAACCACTAGTTTTGATGCACGTCATTTTTGTTTACGATATGATACAACCTCTGATATCACTTGCCTCTTAATCGTAGATTACCTTATGCATCGTTTCTATTTTTGATTTGTTCTGACACTTGTTGCCGTAGCCATAAATTTTGTCGTGCTTCATTGTCCTTCGTCATTTCCTCAATTTTTTCAACCCCTTTTGCCTCAGCTGTTCGAACTCATTCACCATATTGTATAATTCCGCGTGATCACCCAGGTTGATTTTTCCCTTTGGGTGATTCACCCCTGGAAACTATAATATAAGCAGCTGTTCAAATACATATGAATGTGATGTCGCTCACCTAAAAAAAAAAAAAAAAAAAAAAAAAAAAAAAAAAAAAAAAAAAAAAAAAAAAAAAACATCAAAAATATAATCTCTGAAGGAATTTCCTCAAATTCAAGACCTATCTAGATCGTTTTCCAGGCTAGAAAACCCCAGATTGTCAATTTCCAACAAAGATCAATGAGTTGTATTTGACAAAAAAAGACATATAAATAGACAAATATACAATTATTGCTTGCTTAAAGAGAGTAATACATAAGGGTGTTAATGCCCTTCAACTTTCCACCTTTTATAGAGGATTTTCACTTTTGCATAATAGTCTTTAAAATTACAATCACCCCCCAACGACACTACTCCTTTAAACTGTTTGGGAGACGGACCCATCTGAAATAGCAACCAAAGCCTTATCCCCAGGGGGAGGGTTGAAGCCTCCCCCCAAATGTCTGACTCGTAAAAGTCGTGACAAAATAAACATAAACAACTTTGACGCGCTTTTCTGCCCCCCCCCCCGAAAAAAACTCTGGATACGATCCTGATGCCAACCTTGGCTGTTTTTAGATTCTAGTCTACCCAATTTTTTTAATGAAATTTTCAATGAAATTCCAGTAGGCTAATACAATGAGTCACAAACTTTTAGGTAAACATTATTTTATTATCATCCAGAGCATCATGGATATAATCCAATCATTTATTATGCTTTATTATTTTGCGTAAATTCTTGTTCTACTTTTTCGCACTTTTTGGAAGGGGGGGAAGAGGGGTAGCTTTGAATAAATTGTGATGGAAGAAAAGCTTGCAGAGCTGTCTTAGCCTCAGGTGGCCTAGAACTGTAGTGAATCTTAAGATTAATAACAGTTCTTGAGCCCCCAGCTTTGCCACTGAAACCAAATTTATTAATTCTCTGAAAATGTCTTTAGATAAACGCAACAACCCATAATTAAAATCACTTTATCATTTAGATGATGTTCGGCCCTAACATCAATTCCATGTGTTGTCTTCATTAAGACAATTTATGTTTTTGATATTCTATACCCAAAGCAAATGGGAATCAAAGATCACTGATTATTGTTTGTGCATATCATGGTGGATTCCATCGCCAGCATATGGAGTTCTTTTGTTTGGCGCTAAGTGACATGCGCATCCAATTCATATCAAACTTATTGTCTAACATGATTTTTTACGCTACAAGTAATTGTCTCTAGATTTAAGATACAATCAGATTCAAAAATCTTCGAACTAGAGCATGTTTTTAACAGACCAATCCAAAGAATGTGGGAAATCTGAAAAAATAAGGAAACTCTATTCCAGCTCTGAGGAGAAAAACCAACAAATAACATCTGGCATTATCTGATAATATCGTAAAGTTGCTTTAAAAAATGCAAATAAATGTATTAGTTCCGTTTTATGTTTAATTTACGCTGACCAGAAGATAAGAACTATTATTGTCAAGTAGATCTGTTACTGTGATTATTGCCTTTTTTTTCTCCTTCGATTTAGGCAGCATTACCAGTCAATATTTTTAGTTTGACAAGTTAGGTTAGGCTAAATTGGTATAGGTTTTTAACCTGTTTCTGAGATTTATAACCTAATTTAACCTAACCCGACTTTAACTTTTAGCTTGCATAAGATTGAAAAAGCTGATTCGCAAAGCTAATTGAATCCGAGCAGAGAAACGTTCACCTGTGAATATCTATGTTAACCAGATTTTGGACAGTCATAGCAACAAATCCAACCAGTGTAACGAAGCGTATTTATGTAACATTTAAAAACTAGACTAATCCATGCTTTTTTAGATTAATATGACTGGAGTCATTTAATAATAAAACCACAAGAATCTTCCAATTCCCAGAAAGTATTAAATTGTATAAAAAAGAACTTCGAAACTTAAATGGAATCTAAATCTTAAATACTCAAATAAAATTCAATCATCATTTATCACAACCTCAACTTTGTTTTATTATAGCCCTAGATCTGGGATCGGACAATGTTTTTGTACATCGGTCGACATTTTTTGTACATTTTCTTTTTGTGGTCAGTCAAACTTACCAAAATCTATTCGTAGAATACTCTTTGAGAAATATTTAACAGTCTTCCTTAAGGCCCATTCACAGTGAGACTTCACTAATGCAGAGATTTACCTAGCGATAATTTAAACAGATTAGATATTTTAGAGAATTTTCTTATTGGCTAAAATGTTTTTAAGAAATATTCTAACAACCTGAATCTCAAAACCTCAAGAAAGTTAAATTGATCAACAGTATGTTTTAGTTTATTAATTAAGTGTGTTTTTAATTATGAAAAAAAAACCTGGACTTGACTATTCTACTATTTACATTTTCACTATCGCCATCTACCGTCATCTAATGCCTTTACTTAGAATCATACCCACGTTAGTGAAACTGTCCACTTGATCGATTTACTTGATAGCAAACAGCACCTCTTCGTTTATTCCCATCTAATTGACTTCAATCTCTTAACATTAATCTTCAAACTTATAAATTTTAAACCCAGCTCTTCCGTTATAGCCTTAAAAGTTGGGACGTACCACGCTTTCTTGTACAACCAAATGTTTAATTCATGGCCATCAAATGACCACTTTTGTTTGAATACTCGAGTCACACCATAGTCAAACCTGTTGATAGAAAACCAGGATTTATCTTTATTGTGCATTATTTTATTGTAAAACCAGGCAATTTTATTGCAAAAGCGTGAAATTGAAATGGGCAAAAATTGAACTAATTAGCTTGCATCTGTATTAGTTTGTCACCAGCTAATGTTTAGCAATATTTATAAATGCTTTAAAACCATTATTTTTTCATCTCTCTCATAAATATTTTATTAGATTCTGGTAGTTTCACCTTACCGAGAGAAATACGGCCATTTCCGGCCTCATTTTATCTAATTTCCAAAATAGTAAGTTTTGCATTTGAAAATTGAACAATGCCGAGATACACCAGTTACAAACAGGGTACATAATGTCTATAAAATAGTGACCATAAAATTTTGTACTATGACTATGTGACTACAAAATTATGTGACTATTCAAAATACGGGACTATAAAATATGTGACTGTAAACTATGTGACTATACAATTATCCCTTGTCGCCAGCCAAACAATCCTGACACACAAGGTCATTAAAACTTTTAAGCTCAACTGGGCATATTTCAGCACCATAATGTGAATTAATTCCTACATTCCCTTAATCCTCGCCATTATCTCTTGTTACCTTAATTTAATTATCAATTATCTAGTATTTTCTCTAGAGTTCTAAAGGTAAATATAGAGGGCATCTCGGTAATTATTTTGTTTTATTTTCATTACGCACTTTCGCAAGCATGACTCCTTGGTTCTGGGAGGACACGTAGTCCTGTCTTTTAAAACGGGGCTAGCTATTGATTTGGGTTACCTTATGCTCAGCGACACCTCTAAACTTACGAAAGAAATATAGTTTCCGAAAACACAAGAAAGTCCATCTTTTTTAAACCTGATTGATTCTTTTTGAGGAATATTAAGCCAGTAAAAGAACATTATTTCGATCGGCGGAAGTTATCTTTTTGGGGAGCCTCTATAAAAAAAAATCGAAATTGGCGCCAGAAGAAATGAGACATAAACACAGCAATATACAGAAAGAAGAGAAAAACTACGTATAAAATAAAAAGGGACAAAAAAGGCGTACGATCTAAACAATAAGCATATCCCTTTAGAAATCAACTATGAACATGGATAAAACCAGACTGTATCAATGGAATATTGAATTACTAAGGACCGAGTAAGTTTACAAACAGTGAGTAAATACAAATTGAAAGGAAAGAAGATTAACGGCTCATCATTAACAACATCTTCATCATTTATTGAAAACAAGTCTAATATATACAATAAAGAATACAAATACAAATGCCGGAACAATACAGAGCAATTTTTTGTTTAAAAAGCAGGAAAACACTGTCCACACCATCCGTAGCGTAATGTAAATGTCTTATTATTCATCAATTAAATATCTTATTTATGTAATAATAAGCTAGTCGTATATAAAATGATGGAGCTTTTCATTTTAGTTGCCTTTTTATTTTAGGGGGCAAAAGCTCCCTACAGGCCTTATTTTGCCCCCCCCCCTCTCCAGAACTCAGTTTACCCCGTAGCTGAAATTTAGTTCTGTAAAAACTTTTGTCAAAACTAAGACTAGCCTGCATAAATCAAGCGTCCAGAGAAACAGGTAAATTTTCTTTGGTTCAAATTTTTAAACTTTTGGCCCATTTTTCATTTTAAACACTCATTTTCACTTGATTTGGGATTGTCCAAAATTCACCCCCCCCCCAATGATTTTGACGAAACTACGCCACTGTTTTTTAAACATTGTCTGGCTGTCAGGTAAGTCGTTTAGAGATAATTGCTTTTTGGGGGGTGGTGGAAAATTCTATGACTGTTTCAGGATTTTTGGAATCTGTTATTCACGTATTCTTATCCTGTTTGTTCTGAATAATCTGTTTGTAATCTACCATAATGCTTAGTAATAAATTAACCCCTTACTAGTTTGAAACTTAACTGTTCCTCAATTTCTCTCCGTCAAGATGTGAGAATGTGATGCGCCATAGTATGTCAACGTCAAGATGTACCATAATAGCTCCTAAAATATGGCAACTAAAGTCTATGTTTAAATTAACAAGTATTAAACATTAAATCTTGTTAACGTTTATGTCCCCTGAACAATTTTAGGTATGTTATTTTCTGTTTTCGTTATTTTCTGTTATTTTGCGGTTGGTGGCAACTGTAGAAGAGTTGCTTGATGATGGAAGTGTGCAGAGATACCAGTCTTGGACTAAGAGGTACGGGTAACCCGTGGACTTAGACTGGGTACCCGTGGACTTAGGTTAGTGCCAACTAGAGGTGTCACTAGAGCTGTATCCAGAATTTTTTTTAGGGATGTTTTGTTACATTTTTATGAGTCAGACGAACATTTTGGGGGGCGAGGGAGGGTTCGAACCCCCTTGCCCCTGGATGCAGTATTCAGTGTCACTAGCCGACATTTTTGGATGGGGAAATGCCACTAACCGTACGTGTTTGATCAACGAAACTCGACAGTTTTGCTACTATTGGATGTTTGAAATTCAGATCGATAGATCTGAATTTCAAACATTTTTTGAAACTTATATGGTATACGGTTTATGGTGTATACTGTATGATATATGGTGTATATAGTTTTTTGTTTATTAAGGTTTTTTGAATATTGGCTGAAAATAGGACAATTATCCCATTTTCTTAGGAAGACTAGGTCCTTCTCCAAGAAATAGTCCAAGTAATATCATAACTCTGGCTAGGAGATCTGAAACTAATCTTTACAATCATGAAATAAATAAAAGAGTTTTTTCAACTGAAAGTAAGGAGCGGCATTAAAACTTAAAACGAACAGAAATTATTCTGTATATGAAAGGGGCTGTCCCCTCCTCTACGCCCCGCTCTTTACGCTAAAGTTTTTTATTGTTTTAAAACGTAGAGTTGTGAGAAAGAGTCAATGGTTTTCTAAAGTTTTCATCGAGCGATTTTGAGAAAAAGGGGCGGGGGAGGGGATCTAATTGCCCTCCAATTTTTTGGTCACTTAAGAAGGTCACTAGAACTTTTAATTTTATTTACAAACGTCTTTATTAGTAATAAATTTGCGTAACTTACGAATCGACTCACATAACGAACTTCTATATTTGGTTATTTTTATTATATATATGAACAGGTTTACCCCCTCGTCAGTACATCGCTCTTTACACTAAAGTTCTAATGTTCCAATTCCTTAGGAATGACCCCTTAATCACAAAGGCTGTTTGATTAGAATAAATAGCTATTTTGAAATTGCTAAAAATACTATAGCGTAAAGAGCGAGGTATTGAGGAGGAGACGAACCCCCTCATGTACGTAGTAATTTCTGTTCGCTTTATGTTTTATTGCTGCTCCTTACGTTTAGTTGAAAAAATTTGAATTTTTTTCTAATTTTTTTTAAGTAATGCTGAAAAATCTTGCTCCCCTTGAATGAAATTCTCTCCCCCCATGATAAATTCCTCCTCAGAAAGATCCTCCCACATAACCTCTCCCATTCCACCAGAAAAAATCCCAAAAACCATTACTATATGTAAACAATGGGAAAAGTTCAAAACTTGCAGCCCTTCCCTCGGGGACTGTGGGCGATTAAGTCGTTTTCAAAGAAATAGTTATTAAATTTTATGACAATGCTGAACAAAGTGGCTATCTCAAAATTTTGGTCAGGTGGCTTTGGGAAAAAATGAGCGTGGATGGGGCCTAGTTGTCCTCCAATGTTTTGGTGTCACTTAAAAAGGGCACTAGAACGCTCAATTTCTGTTAGAATGAGTCGTCTTGCAACATTCTAGGATCCCTGGGTTGATACGATCAGCCCTGGGAAAAAACAACAACAACAAAACAAATAAACCCGGATCGTGATCTGTCTTATGGCGAAAAATTCAAAATTCCACATTTTTGCAGATAGGAGCTTAAAAATCTACAGTATGATTCTCTAATGCACTTAATCTGATGGTGTCATTTTCATTATGATTCTGTGACTTTTAGAAGTTGTTTTCTCCTATTTTCGAAAATAATACAAATTTTCTCAGGCTCGTAACTGTTGTTGGGTGGGACTAAATTTGATGAAACTTATTTATTTAAAACCAGCATAAAAACCCAATTCTTTTGATGTATCCATTTGTATCAAAATAGTATTTTTTAGAGTTTCGGTTGCTATTGAGCTGGGTCGCTCCTTACCATAAATAGTTCGTTGCCACGAACTGTTTGATACAAGTACATCAGCGAAATAGATTAACATTTTACGGCATTAATGAAATACAACAATCTGGAACTAAAATTCAGTTGTATCCATCCACCGACCAACGTTTTTGAAATCCGGTTTTACATATTTTTTAGGCTAAAAAAATGTTGAAAATTGTCAAAGAAAGAACGATTTTTCTACTTTTAAGATAATTTATATTCCTCTTAAAGAAAAAATATAAGTAATATTATAATTCTGTCTCGATGAATGGATAAACTGATGATTTTAACTATATGAGTATCTTGTCTTTTTACTGCAAGCTGGAGACTTCTTGAAAAATCTTTTCTTTCATTTGGAACAAATACCTTAAGTTGGTAACATATGGGAGATAGTAGTTGTGTCTCTTTGGCTGTTTTTGCTTTGCCCCTTTTCAATTATTGCAGATGCTTCTCTTCTGTCAATATTTTTCATGTTTGCCGCAATTTGTCAAGTTGTTCGCAGGGTTACTGCCCCTAGTGAACCCCCTAGTGATTTATCACTATTTTCAGTGATTTGTTTTGACATTGTCTAAACCAAAACATCAAATAAATTTGCATATAAATCTCTAGATTATTGTAGAAAATCATTAAATCAACCTGAAAATCATTAAAATCTAGTGATTTTCTGTCACCAGGTGGCAACCCTGTTTTTTTGTGACTTCTTCTTGGCTGCATAAACAATTTATCCCTCTATAAAATTAAAGACATTATAGGCAGTTTTATACGCTACGCTTTTAAAACTAAGTGAATATTTAGTACAAGTACGTACACAGAACTCTGCGGCCGTCGAAACGTAAAAACGCGATACATTTTTCATTATTCCGAGAAAATCGTCTTCAAAGTTTCTCTTGTTTTGCGTCATTTTTACCACCCATTGCGCCACGCTATACGTGGGATGATTGAAGTGAAAATTTGTTAGGATTAATTTTAGACAATATTCTTTCTAATTATACAACTAAAATGCTTACCTAAGTTGACAGACACTGCTAAATGTCAATTTTTCAACTTTGGCAAACGGGGCAAAATGCTGCAGTTACGTGTTTCTGTGAGAAAATATTTGCAGGGGATTTTTTTGGACGTTCTTGTATATGCCATTCGATTTGCTTCTTTGAGCTGAATTTAGTGGTAATCTAACTCACAAAGTGACTTTTTATGTATGTATGCGTTTTTACGTTTGGACGGTCGTCTATTTAGTAAGTTAAATTACAAATAATTCAAAAATACTACATCATACTACAATCAAACAATGAAAAACCGGCTTTTAAAAACTAAAACTCGAACAAAACTGAAAAATGTTAAAGACATATGATAAAAACATATTTTGTACATCAAGAATAAATTTAAACCTTATATTATAAAACACATATATAAATATTAAAACACGTATTTATATTTTACAGATCTTTTAATATATATTTTACATATATTTGGTATATGTACTACTATATACCTAACATATATTGAAAGATATGCGTTTTGCTGATAAGACACATATAGAAATATCCAGTTAAATCATTCAAAACATGTCAAGTAGGTAAGTAGGTAGGCATTCGTTTATTTCGTAAAAAAATATTAAAATTACACTTACAATCAAAAATATGCTGCTCAATTAGGGACCTCAAATGTCCCTGTTTAGCAGCAAAACTACAACAAATAAATGATAACTATTCATTCAAAATCAAAGAAATATGCAAAGAAAGAAAAAAAAAACAGACGAAACAGACGAAAAACTATGCAATCTCTAAACAGCCATCTCTCATCTTAAAAAAAAAGAAGAAAAAAAGGGATAAATTTTTAATCAATATAATTTACAATTTATTCAATTTTTTTATTCTCACTTTAAATAATATAAGGTTTTCAAAGTATTTTTTTTTATTTTTAGAAGCTATATTCAATTCAAATCAACTGATGTTAAACCAATTCAAAACAAGAAAAAATTCAAAACACGCAAAAAAGAAAAAAATGTTTTTGAATTGTCTAAAAGTTGTATTTCTTCAACGGAAAGTCAATCTATACTTACTGTAAGTAACCTATGGTGTTTTCGTAGCATTTTCGCAATTCTCGTAGTATATCCTGTATAAAATAAAGTCTTATAGTTAAAGTTTTGCAAATAAATTAGTTGAAAATCTTACAATCGTTTAATATAGTGAAAAATTGTAGGAATCAGGTTGAAAGAATAAACAAGTGGCAATGGTCTCGTCCAGGCGATATTAAAGTAGTGACCCCTAGGGGGCCACTATTCCTCTTCCCTGTATTGTCTACCTCTAGATTTGGAAAATATTAGATTTGGTCTTTTTTCGTAATTTCATTGAATGAATTGAATTTAAACAAAATCAACCCACCCCCCTTAGATGTTGAAAATACATCCTTCCCCACCTATATCTCACGAATTGATGCCGCTGATGAGAGGAAAAATCTACTAGTATTATTTATTTACATTAGAGCTTATAACAACTAAATTCTTGAATTTGTTTCATTGGGCAAAACAAGGAATTTCAAAGATTGAAACTGAATTTCAAAACATGAAAAATCATCGCTTCCTGGTGTCTGGTTTGCTGACTTCCTGTCATTTTCTCCAAGTTTCTTTCATTTTTTTTTCTTTAGCGTGGATGGGAGCTTCTTACTAGTGTATAAAATAATAGTAATCTTAGAAAAATGTATTCTTGTCAGTATTCTTTCAGCTCCACTAGGTTATTTGGGTTCGTGATATACCGTTTTCCCCATCTAACATGTGGTGGTGACGAATTGTAAGCAAGGAGTTCAATAGTAACGAAAACTCTAAGAAACAGAGTCTCGATAACTACGCAAACATCACAAGAATTGAATTCTGATGTTTATTAAAAATGTATAATATTCGTCAAGTTCAATGTTACCCATCAAAAGTTACGAGCCTGTGAAAATTCGCCCAATTTTTGAAAACAGGGAGAAACACCCAAAACTAGCTAGTGATCATATTGAAAACCACGCCGTCAGATTCAGCATATCAGAGAACTCTACTGGAGTGGTTTCAAGCTCCTATATGCAAAAATGTGGAATTTTGCATTTTTTTTTTTTTATACCCATTATGTTCAGCATAGTCGAACAATCTAATAATAACTGTCTTTGAGGATAACTTGATCCCGTTCAGTCCTCGGGGAAGGGCTACAAGCTGTGAACTTTACCCATTATTTACATATAGTATTGGCTATTGAGAAGTATATGACATTTTTTGGGGGGAGGGGGAGTTACTTGAAAGGATCTCTCCACGGAAGAAAATATCATGGCGGAAAGGGAATTTTTCATAGAGAGGGAGCTGAATTTCCTGGCATTATTTAAAAAACAATCAGAAATTGAATTTTTAAACTTTTTTTCAACTAAAAGTAAGGAGCAGCATTAAATTTTAAAATGAACAGAAATTATTACGTACATGAGGGGGATTCCCTCTAAGTGAGAGGCAAAGCTGACATAACCCTTTTTCAGGATTGTATAAAAATGATGTCATTTTCATTTGTTCATAGATACTCTATCATCCATCCATCCTAGGGCTGAACTAAGGTAGATAGCCATAGAACTAAGGGATGATAGAGATTTTTAGGCTGACTCCTGACAGACAAAGTCCACTGGACTTCTATGCAAAATGAGGAACTGAACTTGCTTAGACCCGCATAATTCGAACAAAAAATTTGGGGTGGGGACAAGTCCAGTAACCTCCCACCTGGGAACGGCCTTGTAAGGAGACGTGCAAAAATTGTTATAAATGCCTTCTAGCAGAAAAGAAAATAATAAATTATTCTAAATTTCAGGCGAAGATATTGAAAAATTATATTATATTGTATAAATCACATACATTTTAACACTATATAAGTAAATTATTATATGTTTTATCATTCATGTATTATGATCTTTTTTATTTCTATCGATATTTTTATTATTTTATGTTCGCATATTATATATTAAGCTGCATAGACTGTATATTATATCAAAATAAAATTGAATTTATGTGTTGGCAAAGCTTCTTCAAATTGAGTAACTTTGAAAAAAAGAATACTCCTTGGTTTTTTTGTGCAAGTTTTACTACAATGTTTGGTTTTGCAATCAAGGATTATTGCATTCTTGTTTAAAATGAGGTCTTGTAGAAAAAGACGCAGAAAAAGATTGTAGAAAAAGAAGTGTCTAATGATGATGGTGAGCCTGACAAGATGCATTGGTTACCATAGACAAAGACGAAAACGGATAGTAAACAATATATCAAAGAAGAATAATTATCGATAGGCCAAGAGTGATAATATATCGCCGCTTACTTACATATTCGTACATGTAACAGCAAGCATACAGAAATTCATTCACTGGTTCTTAACAATAATTAATCATTTAAATTGCTAAACTTACTGATTGTTACATTCTGTATGATAGCAAATCGCTGCTTTCAAAAACATATATAATTCTAAATCAACAAGCAGAAAACTTGATGTCGACCGTTCCCCCTATCCCTGCTATCTATACACATCAAATGATAGAAATGATTATTATTTTGAAGCATGAATTCCCCTCCTCTTCGTGGTCAGATTTGGTAACGGGTCATTATTTCTTCAAATATCCAAGCGCATGCACAATATAATTGTGCATAAAATCGAGTATACAGATCCTATATAAGCAGCGTTTACTGGTCCTTTGTAATTATATCCTTGGCTTCGTAATAGTCTCTATTTATTGGAAATAAACATGAATGGAATTAATTCAGGTTGATGCTATTTGATGCGCATTTATAAAAGAATAAATTTGATTTATCGCCTCATTCATTTTCATCTTACTGTCGGGGGCATAAAATACTCACGGATGCAAGGAACAACTTGTCATGCTATAGTTCAGTGCATCATTTTGTCAAGTTTGGCAAATGTTTATAATCTATGGAAGAATTTGCCCCGCCAGCAAACTCTCAGGAGGCGAGTGCTACCAGGAGCTTTGTTTTACCAAAATTTAAGTGGAAATATTTCCCTTTATCTATTTCACCGCATTTTCAAAAGTATTCATGTTTTCCAGGGGGTCATTAATTTTATGACCCGTCGGTCCGGCGTTTGGACAAATGGACGTACGTAAGGGGGGGGGGCTTTGGCACTTTTATGATTTTTCTGGTACATCTAAATCAAATTATTATTTGATCCTAATAGGAAAAAAAAATTATCTCTGGATCGTCCTGGGTCAGACTAGGTATAAATATTTGCAGACACCAAACGAGTCATATTTTAGACCTGGGCTTAGTTGAGGGACAAGGGTAAATGTACCCCCCGTGAAAAAGCTCACCTGTTCCTATAGAAAGATCCTCAAATAAATCTATAATGCAAAGTCCTGACAGGATTTGGTAAGGCCGCCCCTTACTCCACCCCTAAGAAAAAATTCTCAGTTTCATCCTTAAGTCTAGCTCTTATTTTCTTTTATAATATCGTTTGCTATTTGTTTAAATACAACTTTGATTTAATGGTTATGAAGGCTTTTTTTCAATACATTCTTTTTTTCTTTTTTCTGTCGTTTGCAATGTTTTCTGCATAAAGATTATGCGATGGTTACCAAAGAAACTGTTTTGCAAATAAAGCCGACATTGTTGTAGGTTCTCTACCCGGGTAGGTTCACCCTTATAACAGGTAAGTTTATCCCTATATTGCGGGTTTGAAAATAAATCAACTAAAAGATCGACATGGGGGTGCCGACATAAAAAAAAAAATTTTCAGTCTATCATTTTGGATTATCCCACTATTTATTCATTATTCATCTAATTCGTATTCCCCTTTCGTTTACCAATACCTAAAAACTAATATTCAAAACATCAAAATCAATTAGCAAAACATAGGGTCCGGCGTCTCCCTTCCAGAAAACCCCCTATTGAAGATTTCCCCCAGAACCCCCTCCCTCCGTGGAAATTTCTCCTTTCTCCCGTGGGAGATTATACCTAGCACCACAAAACATAGCTTCAAAAAGAATAGATAACTTGGGTAGCTTGACACCATAAAGATGAAGTATTTAAATACATCCTGAGACCACACTGGCTAGACAAAAGGTTATACTGCAAACTTTGAAAACCAAGATAACGATAATAAAGAAAGCAAACAAGGGTGATTTTCTGCAAGTGGAATAAAGTTTGGCACATACCTTCGCAAAGTAATTTAGAAGGGAGAGGGGGCAAAATGTAAATAGGGTAAGCTTGTCAATTTATAAATATTTTCAATGAAAATGCGAAAAAAAGTATTTTCAAAGATAATATTTCCAAAAAAGATGTTTTTCCGAATATTTGGGAAGGGGCAAATATCAGGGAGGTAAATGTCCCCTGCCTGTCTTACTAATTGTCACCACTGTTTATTATTAATCATGCCTCTTTATTAAACGTTTATTTTGGCTTGCAGCAAAAGGACAATGGTCTTGCTCTAATATCCTAGAAATTTCAGGATGTCTCTAGGGATAGAACCATTAACAAAGAATTGAAATAGTAACAGGTCATATCCCACTGTCACCCAGTTTTTTTTTAAATATAAAAGAATAAGAATAATACCCCTGCTCATGTAAGCTTTTACGAGCTCATACCGCGGAAAAACATAATCTCCAATAGTTCAAAAGCAAAAAAGTAGACGAATCGGAGCCAAGACACTGACTCGGAAAAATATAAATGACACTCAAGCCGTTTAGAAGGTTTGAGAGGAGGGAGAGTAGTACCTCGCTTATTTGTAGACCTTGATTAACTTTGTGATATGAATTTTTGGAGTGTTGTAGGTGATGCTATTAGAAATAAGAATACAAAGCGTAAAATCAAGGGGGGTCGTTTCCAGGGGGGTCGACCCCTTTCCCTCCCGAAATATTCGTCTGACTCGTCAAATCGCAACAAAAATTAATATAAACAAATTTTTGATAAGTTTAAACAAAATTTGTTGCCCTACCCCCCGATAAAAATCCTTTTGTATCCCCCCCCCCCCGAAGAAAAATTCTGGTTATGGCACAGCGTGAAATAAAAATCGTTTTAGTGAATTTAAAATGGCGTCTTGGCCTTAAAAATATCAGGGGGTGTTGTGCCTACTCCTGTCTGCAAAATTGAATTGATTAACCATGTCAATATATGTTTGTTTAAAGACTCGTTTATTCATATACAGTAGCGTCTGTTCTCTTTATGTTTAATGTGGTATTTGATTTTAATTTTTGTGTGTTTTCCGTTTCATTTATTCACTGGCCATATTTTTTTAAAGTTTAAATTATATTAAATTATAAATTATATTATTATATTATATTAATAAATTTAAATTTGTTTTAATTTGTTTCTTTTTTAAGTTTGACTTGGTTATCTTATTTTGATTTCCGTTTGTTTAGGGTTTCATTTATTCATTGACAATGATTTTGTTCGTTTAAGTTTGTATTATTAGGTGGCTTTATTTCTACCCTTTCAAGGTTTCAATATTAATTTACAATTCTTTAAAAATTTTGCTTCGTGAAAAACACTTTTAATCAGTATTTGGAAATAAATATCGAAAACTAAATCGAGCTGAATGTTTAACTTTATAATCTGCCCAGTGTATCCTTGAGACTGTATCCTTTGTGTATCCTTTTTGAGTGTATCCTTTGATCCTTGAGACTGCAAAATATTGGCCGTTGAAAAAGGGTTTGTTTTTAAAATCACCGGCGTAGCTAGGCGGATGCAATGGAGTATGGCTGCCCCCAAGAGCAACCTTTGTGGGGATGTCACACTGATGCTTTTTTTTGTATTGTGGGTATGATGGGAGGAGGAGACGGCAGAAACTGACACTATCCCTGTGCACTGGAAACTCTAGTTATTTGGTTTGAGACAATGACTTTGATCAAGTAACAAATGGTGGGAATACATTAGTCACCCACTAGATACACTAGTCAATACACTGGGAATACACTAATCAATACACTGTTACACTAGATACACTAGTCAATACACTGGGAATACACTAATCAATACACTGTTACACTAGATACACTAGTCAATACACTGGGAATACACTAGTCAATACACTGTTACACTAGATACACTAGTCAATACACTGGAAATACACTAGTCAATACACTGTTACACTAGATACACTAGTCAATACACTGGGAATACACTAGTCAATACACTGTTACACTAGATACACTAGTCAATACACTGGAAATACACTAGTCAATACACTGTTACACTAGATACACTAGTCAATACACTGGGAATACACTAATCAATACACTGTTACACTAGATACACTAGTCAATACACTGGGAATACACTAATCAATACACTGTTACACTAGATACACTAGTCAATACACTGGGAATACACTAATCAATACACTGTTACACTAGATACACTAGTCAATACACTGGAAATACACTAGTCAATACACAGTTGCTGCTAAAACACAATTTTTTTTTACTTTTATATTATTTCTTTTCATCTGTAAGCTATTTTAAAAAACACATTTCTTCACAATTATATTAACGCACAAAGGTTTTCAATATAATAGACTCTAATTTAAAAAAATAAGCGTAAAAAAACTTCAAACTTCTGCTGAATACATGGTCGGTCCGATACGAAAAAGATTATTTAATTGTATAAAAACTCCAACGGTTCCAGGCACATAAGAAATTTAATTGCTTTAAATTCTTACTTCCTCGTTGCTCTGCTTGTAGATGATTGATTGGCCTCCAATCACCTGCAAATTTGCAGAAAAAGTTGATAATAAGCAGGAAATCTATCGTTTTTCTGGTCATCATGTACGTGACGGATTATGGAAGGTATCGACAGGATCGGTAAAAGAAATCGATTATAGCTATTCCATTCATGATTTGAAGTCGACCCAGGATGCGTCGTGGGAAAAAAAAACTTTAGGAATGTTATGGATGACTGTGGTTACAAGTTTAATTTGAACCAAATAGATAAACGTGGCAGTGGGGTCAACCCGACAGTTTGTGACCAACCAACTACTGTGAGACTACACTTGGTTTATGCTTAGGCTTACTAGGTCTAGGTTATTAGGGCCAGGTTTTATTTTTGGGGAGATGACCGGTGCTTATCCTTTGGCCCTGTTCAAATAATCTATTATGCCAAACATTTACCCAGTTTGCCCTTTTTCATAACATATTCTGAACTCTTCCAGTATTTACTTCGAGTATCATGCCTTTCTGACTACTTATTAGCCAACTTAAATGACGAAACGTACTAGCGAAAAGTACAAAACATGCATTAATTCAAAAACATTCAGAAATTAAATAAAAAATAACAAGTTTTTTTCAACTGGAAGTAAGAAGTGACATTAAAACTTAATATAAACAGTAATTACTCCGTATATGAAAGGGGCTGTTCCCTCCTCAACGTCTGGCTCCTTAGACTAAATTTTTTTATTGTTTTAAAAAGTGGAATGGTGAGAAAGGGTCAAATTTTAGCGTAAACAGCGGGGCGTTGAAGAGGCAATAACCCCTTTCACATACGGAGTAATTTCTGTTCGTTTCAAGTTTTAATGCAGTACCATTTCCAGGGGGGGGCAAATACTAAAACCGAATCTCTGTTCCCGTATTTTTTTCAAAGACTACGTTGCTTTTATACAGTTAAGGTTTATATGGTTTTAGCCCCAAAGGTTTGATATTTTGCAGCCTGGAGAACAGCGAGGCTTCTTATACCAACGATTGGAGGGGTTTTTATTTCAGGTCTAACCTCCGCTTGATTACACTTGTCTTCATCTCCCTCTGATAAGGCTGTCTTGCAGGGTCTCAATTTGAGATTGGCTCGGCTATTTATTGTTTTCGTTTTCAGTAAAGCGTAAATTGTGTTCTGGTCTTGAGAAGGCATTGGGGTTATCAGCCCTACTCATGTTAATTTTTGCTCGTTTTTGAGTTTGAATCGGCTATTTAAATCCGATTTCTGTTCGTTTTAAGTTTCATTTATTTTTTATAGTGATTTGTGGTAGTTTTATACTGGAAAAATTATTTGACTTTATTTCTCCTCATTCTAAGCTTAGTGGAGCTCACTACTTTTCTTTGAAAAACTTGTTTTATGGAAAAAAGTTTTTTTTTTCAAATTAATTAATCATGAAAAAGGGGCGTTTATTTTCCTTTACTATTGCTTATTAGGCTATATAGAGAAAAAAAGCAAAATTTAATGGGGGAATAAAAATACTTACGGTCAACAATACTAATTAATTCAAAGTTTTCTGTCATTTCTGTTCGTTTTTTATTGCCATAGTCTTTTTCGTGGAAAAGATAATATTTTGCATCTTTTCAGTTTTTTCTGTAGCAATCAATAGTATTGGTTGCTATTTGTATGTTGGAGACACTTTTTCAACAATTTTTATTCCTGATACTAACAGTATTTTTAACTTAATTTTATAGCTTTTGAAGTTGACTTGAAAAGTAAAACTTAATATCATTCCCAAAATATTCTATCTATGCTCTTTCACGACCGTATGCACTTACACTCTTTTCATTTATTGTGTTGCAAGAGCAACACTTTGGTTTTGTCGTGTTTTTTTTTTGTTTTTGTTTGTTTGTTTTTTTTTTGTTTGTTTTTGTTTTTTTTTTGTTTTTTTTCTAGTACCCCATTTTCAGCTTATTCCTAGAAAGTGGTAAGGGTCTAATATATGCGATTTTACGGAAAGTGTGGACCTTAGGCGGGATTGACGAATATGACTTTGCATTTTGGAAAGCTTCGTAGAGCTTTTGCATGGGGCCCAAAAGGATGGTTTTGCTTGTCCTTCAGCCAGAGCCTATAGTGTGTGAAGTGACTTGGAGATTTATTGCCATATCAGAAAGAACTATCTTAAGTTATACAGTTAAGCTTTTGCTTCATCAAACAATAATTCTGCTTTCGAGTGGAAAGCTCCGTTCTAGCAGGCAAGCAGGCATCCACCAGTTTTAAATTGAAGATCGACTAAAATCTGTAAGTGTTAAATATATGCGGCAGTTACCCGGCCCCAGAGCCAATATATCTTCTTTGAGAGATAAATAAAAAATTTACAGAAACAAAAAGTGGGGACCGAAAGTGCTGCCGTCTATTGTTTCTACCCATTTCTGTTCGCGATTTCAGCTGAGTTTATCATTTGGTTTTTCGCACCTGGGATTGCGGTAGAGAAATGGTATCAGATGTGCCTCTTAAACTTTAAGAGCTCAAATTGCTAAAGAAATTAGAGTTTATCCTTAGCTCCTTTCTAAGTGATGAAGTTAGAAGCTTGGCCGACGACAAAAAATTCAACTTTTGAACCAATACAGATAGATTTTCTTGACGGCAGTCGATAGCTCTTGAGGAACTGATCAAAGTATATATCATCCATTTTTTTTTATAGAAAAATTCCTTCAAGAGATAAATCAGTTTGAAAGTTTAAAGGGGTTGACAACTTCAGTAGTAAGCTACACACTGAAACCAAAAAAAGGCCGATAACAATTGTGAGACATATAGGGGAGTTTAAACAAAAGTCGACTGTTAGCTCATAATCATATTCGGCAATGAGGGGTTTGCAGCTTTTGCTAGTTGGTGTACCTATTATTTGTTTCCGGTGTATTTGATGGTGAGACCAATTTGATTGCAGTGGTAAGTCATGTAGGGGACTTGTAAGTAATAATCAGATATTAAGCTAAAATCATCTTCAACAATTAAGGGTTTGCAACTTTTGCTAGTCGTAATGAGATATTTCAACTTTTAAAGCAAGGTTTGTTTTAAAGTAACATTTAGTTTTAAAGCATAATGGACCAATTGCATAATTGTGGGGGGTTGATATGCCTAATATCTCTAAATACATAGTTGCTGGACCGATCTTCTATGCTGAGCCAAACGGCTGTCTGAAAATCCGGATGTGATTGGAAAATGAATGGGTTTGAGACATGGGCTGCTTGTCCTCAAATCTCTTTTTGCTCTTAAAAAGGGCACCAGAACTCTTAACTTTGAATCGAATTAGCTTCTTTAAAAGTTTCAATGATGTTTCTAGCTATTATAGAGTGGTGCTGCCTATGATATTACTTATATGTCTCTTTGAAAACATACATGCATACTGTTTTTTCGTTTAGCTAAAACTACTAAGCGTTCCCTATGAGTTTCATCTTAATTTATTGTTTTTTTATAGTAATGCTAGAAAATCCTGCGCCCTTTTCATTGAATTTTTCTTCCCCTATGACAGATTCCTCCAAGGAAAGATCCTCCAACATAGCCCCCCCTCTCAGCCCCACCTCCAAACAAAATAATTTCCCTCTGATAACGTCTGTTCACTTCCCAATAACCATTGTAGTTCTTTTGGGATTGGGCTTATTTCAATTTTTAATAAATACAGTAAGTTCAATGAATGAACCTTTTTAGCTTGTAAGATGTTAACTTTTATCACACAGTCTTGGCTGAACTTTTCGTTAAGAAGGTATGATGCCAATGCTATTTATAAAAAGAGAATGGATTTTTAACCGAAAACTTTTATTGTAAGTGTTTTATTGTTTATTATTTTCTTTGCTTAAGACTGCCCTTAGACATAGGGCTGAAATATTCAAATAGGTTTTGTTGGTTCACTGTGTTGGGAAAAAATCCTCATTATTCTCTCTTCTGTAGTTGTATTACGGAAAGGCAGTGTATTCTTCATCATTATTTACATGCCCTCAACCATTACCGAAGCATTTCTGATGCATCCGCTTTACAACCTGTGTAGGCATAGTTTGTTTTGAGTTAATTTCATGCAGTTTATATATATATATCCCAGAATTTTAATATCCTTAATATCCATAATAGTAGGAGTAGAACAGTTATGATTAGAACTCCAAAAAAATATGTACCTTATTTGCATAATATACGTTATATTCTCCCCTTGCATGGCTGATTAACGCTACGTTGACAAAGGCGATGCGGAGGCAAAACTGCTTCTAGGCAATTAGGTCATGCATCCAGAGCGAACTACTGTTTTGCTTCAAATGCGTTATCATATACGTTTTACGACGAGATGTTTCTCTTTAACTTGGATGTGTTGGGCGATAATTTGATTAACCGATATATGGATGTTTTCACTTTCTATATTTGTTATAAAGATTTCGATATCTCCGAAAAAAAAAATTCTCAAATTAATTAGCTCTCCGCTTTGCCCAAGTTCAACAACAAAACTGTCATGAAAGAGTATTTTGCACATTTTTTTTTCCAAACATTAAATAATATAAAAACAAACTTCGATGACACAAATGCTTACCATAAATGTATAGATTTGAAATTACATGGGCTAAGCCTCAGGATAATGAAAAATAAACTACTGGCTATTTTTGGCTATCCAAAAGCAGCGGCATTTCAGTGTTTTCTCATAAGAATCGTTTGTGCCTTTTTCGCGATTAAACAAAAAAAGCAGTTTTTTCTACTGAAAGTAAGGATCAAAAATTAAAAGAAAGGAAATTATTATGATAGGGGGAAGACATTCCCTCCAAAATACATCGCTCTTCACGCTAACGTCATTTAGAATTTTCCAAAGGCTATATTCTAATTTAACTAACATTGTATTTCACTTATTGTTCGTAATGGATTGGGATATAAAGTCATACTTTAGCGTAAAGAGCGAAGTATTTAAGAGGGGGCATTCCTTCGAATCCCACCACTGAAAATTATCCCAGAGAAAATTTGTCTCTCGAAAAATGTCTGTTTACTTCCCTAATAACAAACGCTATATATAGGCAATAGGCAATACGCTTTCCTTTTTTGAATTCAATGAAAAATACAAATTTTTTAACTGAAGGTAAGGAACGACAATAAAACTTATAACGAACAAAAATTATCCCGTATATGAAAGGTGCTACTCCCTCCTCAACGCCTCGCTCTTTACACTAAAGTTTTACTATTTGTCACAATTCTACTCTGTAAAAGAATAAAAATTTTAGTATAAAGATTAAGGCGTAGAGGAGTGGACAACCAATTTTCATATACAGAATAATTTCCGCCCGTTTGAAGTTTTAATGTTTCTCCTTACTTGCAGTTGAAAAACTTGTTTTTTATTTAATTTCTGGACATTTTTCAACTCGTGCAGGTTTGAATTTGGCTCACTTTACATGAAAAATAGAAACAATATTAGCAAATTCATTTTGAAATATTTATTTCTTATAAGAAGAAGCCCCTCCTTATTACCTCACTCTTGACGCTAAAGTTGTTAATGCTTAAAAAACAACTTCTTATTTTAATTAAAAAGCCCCCATGTTTCAGTAAACGCTCTTAAAAAATTGGGACAAACAGTAATACTTTAGGATGGACAGCAAGATAAGGAGGGGGAAACCCATCATATATGACGATATGATGATACCTCCCCTTCACGGAAATCTCCTATGGTAAAATTTCATCCAACGTAAACTAATCCTTCCCCCTATAAAATTCCCTCCAGACAGTTTTATCCTCACTGAGAATCCCCCCTCCCTATAAAATTACATGCAGAAGATTCAGCCTCAAAATTCTCCTTAGCATTCTTTCATGGGAATTAGACTTTGATCTATAATAGGTTTGTTGATCACTTCAGAGATGTCTTATTCAGTGGAAATTATCCCCTGGAAATTAAACACGAAAAATAGAATAATGGCCCCACAGATAATTCCAACGGAACATCTGCACGTGAAAAATAGGCAGAAACCGTAATACTTCCGGGCTGGCACTAATATTTTCAATGATTTAATATTTGGTATTAAAATATTTATAATATGCAATGCTACTAATGCTAACAACTCACCGCAGCACCAAACTGCCAGAGGCCAACACAGTTACGCAACCTCCTCCTTCTTCCCAATCTATGCAAGATTTCCCTCTGTATACCCTCCCAGGAAGCCCCCATTCACTTTTTGACATCCTCTCATCCCAATCGCAGACGGCCTTCTTCCTTTTTAGCCCTAGACGGTTGTTCGAAAAGGAAAACTTTGGCAATCTGCCATCCTCCGTCCACAAAACATGCCCTAGCCATCTCAACCTTTCTCTTATTATTGTTCCAGACAGTGGGCTTGAACCACATTTTTTGAACAGTCTGCTGTTTTAAATACGATCAGTCACCTTGATACCCAGAACAATCCGTAGCAATCTCTCTGGAAAACATCCAGCAAATCTGCATCATCTTTACGGATCGCCCGTGCTTCCGAACCATATATGACCACTGTCATCACTGTAGTCTCCAATATTCTAATCTTGGTTTGCAGACTTATGTTCCATTTCGTACAGTTATTATTTAACGGTGAAAAAAATACCATGAGCCTTGGGTATTCTGCTTTTAGCATCTTCACGGCTCCCACCGTCTTTACTAATAATAATTTATTGCATGTCCATATGATCAATCTTTTTGTTACATAGCTTCACCTTTTCATCTTTAGTAATTCTAGCCTTAGTGATTTAGTCTGCTTTACATTTACTTTTTATCCCATCTTCCACGCTGTCAAATTTTAAACTCTCCAGTTCAGTACTCAACTGTTCCTGAAAAGTTTCTCGCAAATTTTCATCCTGGAGTCTACTAATATCATAACTTCCCGGGAGGTAGTTACTCTTCCGAAATTTCGACTTTAAATTAACACTAGAGACTACCAGATGGTGATCTTTACTTTTAACATTAAGAACAGCACTCCTATATGCCCTAGCATCTTCCGTTGATCTTGCCAGTCTTTGGTTATAATAACATAATCAATAAGGCTTGCTGCCTTACCATTGCGTGAGCACCATGTTATAACTAGATTGTTATACCTGCAAAAGTTCCCACACCAAATTTATCTAGGCCGGGATACCGTCTATCCCTATTTCTACCAACCTGGGCGTTAAATCTAATAAAACACCATATTTCAACATGGGACCATGTCTATTTGCTTCTGTAACTGTAAGTAAAATTCATCTGGATCACTAGTATCTCCGTCAGTCGGCTCTACATGGTCATATACTACTATAACTAATACCCTGTAATTTTTAGACATAAAATGAGTGATTAGCGTTCACATTATTAATACCTTCCCAGCCTAAACAAGACTTAGCAGCTTCCTTATTCATCAGGAACCCTACTCCCTGTCTTTAAACCCTATCCCACCTGCATGTGTAAACAAATTCTATGTCACCTAACTTCATGTTTCTTATCCCTGGGATATCAGTTACTGAAACTCCTAATAAGTCCAGTTTGAATAGTCTCAGTTCGGCAGTCAAAATGTCGATACAAAGCTATTTTCCAAGCTCCAATTCGCACGTTCTTTAAATCATTGAAATTATTTTGCCCCAGGAAAAGCAATGGTCCCGGATACCAATGCAGGGCGGGGACCAAAACATCTTCTCAAGTGTACACCGAAGCGCTTAATCTGGCTTAAGGCTGGACAGTAAGAAGCCCCGGGGACCTGCAGTATGAAGGGAGGCTTTGCGCAATACTGGGCCTGTTTTTGTCATAATATGGTTGTCAGCACTTGGCGATTCTCTTCTATCAATAAGTGTTGAAATTCCACACAGAGTCTCAAACCAATTACCTGCTTGTTATACATCCATGCCTACAAATATTATGCTACTGCGGGGAGGCAACCCGTAGTAGATAAATTAACTAGGAAGAGATTTTTCAGCCTGAAAACGCCCAACAAAACACTCTAAGCCCAGAAGAATTGTAGATTAATCAAAATTCTGTGTTAAAGGATCTGCCGTTTATTTTAATACAGTAACCCTTTTATGAAATTAAATAGAAAAAAAAACAAGTTTTTCAAATAAAAGTAAGGACCTACGTTAAAACTTTAAATAAATGAAGTTTTCAATATATGAGGGGGTTTTCCCCTCTTAAACATCCCTCTCTCTAAACGCTAAGGTTGGACTTTTTCCCCAATTCCTTTAGAAGGACTTCACAAACATTAGGGCCGCTGAATTAGAATAAAAAAGCTTTGTCAAGCAATAGAGATGTTAGTTTAATAAGCAAAAGATTTAGGACGGTGCAGCCCCACTCATATGTAGACTAATTTGGTCTTTTTCATTGTTGTTCTGCACTTTCAGTTGAAAAAACGTATTTTGTAAAATTTTTGTTTCTGTTTGTTAATCAGATCATGCAGTTCGTGGTAACGAACTGTATTAAGGAGCAACCCGGCTCAATAGAAAAAGAACTCTAAAAAAAACGAAATTTTTATAACAAGGGTTACATCAAAAGAATTGCATTTTGATGCTGATTTTAAATATATAAGTTTCGTTAAGTTTAGACTTATTCATCAAAAGTTATGAGCCTGAGAAAATTTGCCTTATTTTAGAAAAAAGGGAGAAACACCCCTTAAAAGTCATTGCATCTTAACAAAAATCACACCATCGGGTTTAGCATGCAGAGAATCCTACAGTAGAAGTTTCAAGCATATATCTACAAAAATGTAGAATTTTGTATGTTTTGCCACAAGACAGATCACGGATGCGTGTTTATTTGTTTTTTTTTGTGTGTGTTTTTTTTTCCAGGGATAATTGCATCGGCCGATTTGTCCTAGAATGCCGTGCGAGGGCTCATTCTAACGGAAATGAAAAATTCTAGTGCCCTATTTAAGTGACCGAAAAATTGGAGGGCACCTAGGCCCCTTCCCATGCTCATTTTTTTCCAAAATTCACCGGATCAAAACTATGAGATAGTTACAAACTTTGGCCAGTGTTTACATATAGTAATGGTTATTGGGAAGTGTACAGACGCTTTCAGGGGGATTTTGTCGGCTGGGGGGAGGGTTGAGGGGAGGGGCTTATGCGGGGGGATCTTTCCATGGAGGAATTCTCATGGGGGAAGAAAATTTCCATGAAGGGGGTGCAGGATTTCTTAGCATTTTTTTTAAAGAACAATAAAAAATTAAATATGAAAAAGTTTTTTTAGCTGAAATTAAGCAGCAGCATTAAAACTTAAATCGAACAGAAATTATTACGCCTATGAGGGATTCACCTCGTGCTAATACCTCCCTCTTTACGCCAAAGTAACTTTATTAATTTCAACTATTTATTCTACGGTCCTTGTGATTCAGGGGTCATTCTTAAGGAATTGGGATAAAATTTAAGCTTTAGTGTAAAGAGCGAAGTATTGACGAGGTGGTGAACCCCCTCATATACGTAATAAAAACATACGAATACAGAAGTTCGTTACGTAAGCTAGTTCGTAAGTTACGTATATTTTTACTAATAAAAACGTTCGTAAAAAATTAAAAGTTCTAGTTGTTTTTTTAAATAACCAAAAAAATGGAGGGTAACTATGCCTACTCCCCCGCTCTTTTTTTCTCAGAATCGTCCGATTAAAACTATGAGAAAGCTATTTAGCCATAAATATAAATTAATATACACATTCCGTTTTAATTATTAAATTATGTTTTAATTATGTTTTTATTATTTAATAACTTCTTGTTTTTTTTATTTAATTATATTCAGATGCCTACTGGTACAGAAATTTTAGCCCAATACGGTACTGCGCGTATGGGCGGTTCTGACAGACAACAAGCTGAAAGTAATCGATGCAATCAGGTTCCAACCCAGGTTTTAGCCTGTTATTAAATAAAAAAACTAGTTTTTTGTACTGAAAGTAAGGAGCGACATTAAAACTTAAAACGAACAGAAATTACTCCGTATATGAAATGGGTTGTCCCCTCCACAGTCCCTCGCTCTTTACGCTAAAGTTTGACTCTTTGCCACAATTCTACTTTTTAAAACAATTAAATACTTTAGCGTAAAGAGCGAGGGACTGCGGAGGGACTGCAAGTTTTAATGTCGCTCCTTACTTTCAGTACAAAAAACTAGTTTTTTTTATTTAATTTCTGAACGTTTTTGAATTAATGCATGTTTGATTTTGGCTCTCCGCACATAAATTATTGAAATGAAATTAGTATATTAATTTTTTTTTGGCTAAATGGCTTTCTCTTAGTTTTGATCAGACGATTTTGAGAAATAAGGGGTGGGGAAGGAGGCCTAGCTGCCCTCCAATTTTTCGGTTACTTAAAAAGGCTACTAGGACTTTTAATATTCAACGAACGTTTTTATTAGTAAAAAATATACGTACCTTAAGAATTAACTTACGTAACAAACTTTTATATTCTTATATTTTTATCATGTGTACGAGGGGGTTTGTACCCTCGTTAATACCTCGCTCTTTACACTAAATCGTAAGTTTTGTCCCAATTCTTTAAGAATGACCCCTGAATCAAAAAGGCCGTAGAATAAATAGTTGAAATCACTAAAAATATTTTAGCATAAAGAGCGAGGTATTTATCTCCTCCAAAATAACTCGCTCTTTACGCTAAAGTATTTTTGGAACCCCTCATATGCGTAATAATCTCTGTTCGTTTTAAATTTCAATGCTATTCCTTACTTTAATTTGAAAAAACGTTTTCATGTTTATTTTTTCATTGTTTTTTTTATAGTAATGCTAGAAAATCCTGCGCCCTTTTCATTGAATTTTTCTTCCCCCATGACATATTCCTCAAAGGAAAGATCCTCCCACAAAGCCCTCTCCCATCAACCCCACCCCCCAAACCAAAAAATCCCCATGAAAACGTCTGTACACTTCCCAATAACCATTACTATATGTAAACACTGGTCAAAGTTTGTAACTTACAGCCCCTCCCTCAGGGATCGTGGGGGAGTAAGTCATTCCCAAAGACATAGTTATTATGGTTTTCGACTATGCTGAACAAAATGGCTATCTTAACACTTTAATCTGTTGACTTTTGGAAAAAATGAGCATGGGAGGGGGCCTATTTGCCCTCCAATTTTTTTGGTCACTTAAAAAGGGCACTAGAACTTTTCATTTCCGTTAGAATGAGCCCTCTCGCGACATTCTAGGACCACTTGGTCGATAAGGTGACCCCTGGGAAAAAAAACAAAAAAAAACAAACAAACAAATAAACACGCACCCGTGATTTGTCTTCTGGCAAAAAATACAAAATTCCACATTTTTTAGATAGGAGCTTGAAATTTTTGCTATAGAGTCCTCTGATATACCAAATGCGACAGTGTGATTTTCGTTAAGATTCTATGACTTTTAGGGGATGTTTCCCCCTTTTTTCCAAAATAGGGCAAATTTTCTGAGGCTCGTAACTTTTGATGACAAAGACTAAATTAATTGAAACTTATATATTTAGAATCAGCGTAAAAATTCAATTCTTTTGATGTATCTTTTAGCATAAAAATTCCGTTTTTTGGAGTTCCGTTTACTATTGAGCCGGGTCGCCCCTTACTACAGTTCCTTACCACGAACTGTTTGAAAAGAAAATAATTCGGTATTTCGGGGCTTCTGACATTATTACTCCTTTGCGGAAGTTAGGCTCAAAATTGAAAAAGGATTATATTTTTTCTCTGGGCCCCTTCCACCTCTTAGTTCGTTTATTTTCCCGTTAGTTTTCACCTGTTTTCGCTTTATAGTTGTGTTATCTCTTAGCAGTTCTTTCGTTAGTTGAGTTATGGTTGTGGTATATATGTTTTATCGCTCGTATAGTTGTGTTATTTTCAAATTATACTCCATAATAGAGAGGCTCCGAACACCCAGCATTGTATATTAAACTCTTAATTTGACGTTTTTTTCTAACGTGACCAGATTCGTCCTGCGCCCTTTTCATTGAATTTTTCCCCCATGGCATATTTCTCCAAGGAAATATCCTCCCACATAGCCCCCTCCCTCAACCCTACCCCCAAAACCAAAAAAAATCCCCCCTGAAAACGTCTGTACACTTCCCAATAACCATTATTATATGTAAACACTGGTTGAAGTTTGTAACTTGCAACCCCTCCCCCAGGGACTGTGGGGGAGTAAGTCATCCCCAAAAACATAGTTATTATGATTTTCGACTACGCTAAACAAAATGGCTATCTCAAAATTTTGATCCGTTGACTTTGGGAAAAAATGAGCGTGGGAGGGGGCCTAGATGCCCTCCAATTTTTTCGGTCACTTAAAAAGGGCACTAGAACTTTTCATTTCCGTTAGAATGAGCCCTCTTGCGACATTCTAGGACCACTTGGTCGATACGATGACCCCTGGGGAAAAAAAAAAACAAAAAAAAAACAAACAAATAAACACGCACCCGTGATTTGTCTTCTGGCAAAAAATGCAAAATTCTACATTTTTGTAGATAGGAGCTTGAAACTTCTATAGTAGGATTCTCTGATACGCTGAATCTGATGGTGTCATTTTCGTTAAGATTCTACGACTTTTAGGGGGTGTTTCCCCCTATTTTCCTAAATAAGGCAAATTTTCTCAGGCTCGTAACTTTTGATGGCTAAGACTCAACTTGATGAAACTTATATATTTAAAATCAGCATTAAAATGCGATTCTTTTGATGTAGCTATTGATATCAAAATTCAATTTTTTAGAGTTTTGGTTACTATTAAGCCAGATCGCTCCTTACTACAGTTCGTTACCACGAACTGTTTGATTAAAATAGGTTTTGACCGTAACTGAGAAGTAAAATTAATTGTAGTAGACAAAGCTTTAGTGGTTGTGGTCAGTGGCGGATCCAAGGGGCGCTCTCCCCTTGGCATAGTGGTGGATTTGTGGTTGGGTCCGCTTGCTCTGGTTTGATTACGGTCGAAAGTAGTTTGAAACAAGGTTTTAGTTTCTTTGGGCGGTCTCTGTTTACTAATGACATATACTGCCCAAAAGTATTTAATTAAATTTAGGTTTATCAAAGAAACCCGTCCATTTCAAACAGTTCGTGGTAAAGAACTGTAGTAATGAGCGACCCGCCTCAATAGTAATCGAAACTCTAATAAAAGGAATTTCGATATCAATAGTTACATTAAAAGAATACTATTTTAATGCTGATTTTAAATATACAGTTTTTATCAAGTTTCGTCTTACCCATCAAAAGTTAAGAGCCTGTGAAAATTTGCCTTATTTTAGAAAATAGGGGAGAAACGACCACTAAAAGTCATAGAATCTTAACGAAAATCACGCCATCATATTTAGCGCACCAGAAAACCCTACTGTAGAAGTTTCAAGCTCCTATCTACAAAAATGTGATATTTTTGTAGAAAGGAAAAGATCACGGATGCGTGTTTGTTTGTTTGTTTTTTGTTTGTTTGTTTGTTTTTTTTTTTTTTCATTTTCTTTTTCTCAGTGGTGATCTTATTGACTCGGTGGTCTTAGAATTTCACGATAGGGCTCATTTAAACGGAAATAAAAAATCTAGTGCCCTTTTTAAGTGACCAAAAAAATCGGAGTGCACATTGGCCCCTCCAACGCCTATTTTTCTCCAAAGTCACCGGACCAAAATTTTCAGATTGACATTCTGTTCAGCGTACTTGAAAACTTAATAACTATCTCTCTGGAGACGATTTAATCCCCCACGGTCCCCGGGGTAGGGGCTGCATGTTACAAGCTATGACCATTGTTTACATATAGTAATGGTTATTAAGAAGCGTACAGACGTTTTCAGGGGTCTTTTTCGTGTCGGGATTGGGTGTATTGCAGGGGGCTACGTGGGAGGTTCTTTTCACGGAGGAATTTATTAAGAGGGAAGAGAATTTCCATGAAGGGGGCGCAGGATTTTCTAGCATTATTAAAAAAAAAAAAACAATGAGAAAATGAATAAAAATTGTTTTTTCACTAGATATTAATGAGTAGCATTAAAACTTAAAATAAACAGAAAATATTACATATATAAGGGGGTTTCATCTCCTCCACAATACCTTGCTCTTTACGCTAAAGTGTTTTGTGTAATTTAAACAATTTATTCTACGGCCTTTGTGATTCAGGGGTCATTCTTAAGGATTTGGGACAAAGTTCAAGCTTTAATGTAAAGAGCGAGGTATTGACGAGGGGGTGAAACCCCTCATGCACGTAATAAAAATAAACAAATATAGAATTTCATTAGTTAAGTTAATTAGTAAGGTAATTATGTTTATTACTAACAAAAGCGTTCGTAAAAAAATAAACATAGTTACTATAAATAGCATATAAATAACTATAATAACATAGCACTTTTAAGTAACTATAAATTGGAGGGCAACTAGGCCTCCTCCCCCACCCCATTTTTTATCAAAATCGTCCAATAAAAACTATGAGAAAGCCATTTAGCAAAAAAAAAAAGCATTTTTTTTTTCAATTATTCATATGTGGTGAATAATGATTAATTCAAAAACGTTCAGAAATTAAAAAAAAAACATGTTATTTTAACTGCAAGCAAGGAATGACACTAACACTTAAAACGAACAGAAATTATTCCGTTTATGAAAGGGCCCTCTTCAACGCCTCGCTCTTTACGCTAAAGTTTTTATTGTTTCAAAAAGTAGAGTTGTGAGGAAGAGTCAAACTTTAGCGTAAAGTGCGAGGCGTTGAGGAGGGGACCCCTTTCATATATGAAATAATTTCTGTTCGTTTTAAGTTTTATGTCGCTCCTTACTTGCAGTTAAAAAACTTTTTTTTTTAATTTAATTACCACAAAAGCCAAGTAAGATGTGAAAATCTTCATTTTTTAATAACAAGGAGGGGATATTTTAAATCCTAACTTTTATAAGCTGTCGAAATGATATTTCAGGATTTTACTGTCACAATGGGGCGGAAAAGCAAAATATTTAATTTTTTTTACTGTCCAAAATTTGTTTTCGAGTTTTGCTATAGCACTGAGCTAAAGAAATTGATATTATTATTTTTTATGTTTTCTTTTTTGTTTTTTTGTTTTTTTTGGGTTGCTTTTATTGCAAAGCAGGCTGGTTGTGAAGGGTTGTGAAACAGCATTAAAATTTAAAACGAACATAAAATATTACGTATATAAGGGGATTCGTCTCCTCCACGATACCTTGCTCTTTACGCTAAATCGTTTTTGATAATTTCAACAATTCACTCTACGGCCTTTGTGATTTAGGGGTCATTCTTAAGGATTTGGGACAAAAATTCAAGCTTTAGTGTAAAGAGAGAGGTATTGACAAGGGGGCGAAACCCCTAATATACGTAATACAATTACGCAAATATAGAAGTTCGTTACGTAAGTTAATTTGTAAGGTACATATGTTTATTACTAGCAAAAACGTTCGTTAAGAAAAATCTAGTGGTTCTTTTAAGTAAATAGGTATTGGAGGGCAACTAGGCCTCCTCCTCCAACCCTTTTTTATCAAAATCGTCCAATCAGAACTATGAGAAAACCATTTAGCGAAAAAAAATTCAATTTGAAAATTCAATATGATTTAATTATTCTTGTTTGGTGAGTCGAAATCAAAACATGCATTAACTCACAAAACGTCCAGAAATTAAATAAAAAAAAAACAAGTTTCTTTTCATTTAATTACCTCAACAGCCAACTGGGAGATGAAAATCTTCATTTTGTAATCACAAGGAGGGGAAATTTAAATCCTAACTTCTATAGGCTGTTAAAATGATATTTCAGGATTGTATTGTCACAATGGGGCTGAAAAGCAAAATATTCAATTCTATTTACGTCAAAAATTTGTGTTCGAGTTTGCTTTAGCACTGAGGCAAAGAAACTGATATTATTACTTTTTTAGGCTGTCTGTTTTTTTTTGTTTTTTTATTTGGGGGGGTTGCTCTTTTTGTTAAGCAGGGTGGTTTTTACAACATTGTTGTTTTTTAGGGGAATAATAGAAATTAAATGTATGAGAAGTGTAAAAATTGTTAATTAGAATTTTGGATTTTGGTGTGCAAATGGTGGCCACTTTACTGCCTATTTTCATCTAATTAGAACTCTACATTATATGACGAATCATCTCTGTTCATCCTAAGACATTAAAATAGAGGCCACACTCTTTAAACTTTAATAAAGGTTCGTATAAGTATATACTTAAAACTAAGTATATGAGGTAAAATACTCCTTCAAAGGTTGGAGTAATCATTTAAGAAGAATAGATTTTCGAAAAAAAATTCTATAGAAGAAGGCAAATAAATATGTGTTTTTTTTTTTTCTAGCTGGTGTAGACGGTTCTCATTTTGAATTCTCAGTTTAAATTAGTGGAATGGTATTGATTTTTTTCAAACATTTAAAAATAAAAAAATGATAAAAAGGGGAAATTCACGCAACTTGAGTTGACCACGGAAACAGAATGCATTTGCATTCTAGCTTCAATCTAGTATTTTTGTCATATTTTTGGTGCCTTATTCAGCCAGATGGGTTATTCTGAAGGAAAGACTTATCTGGAAATTTGTAATCTTGTCCAAGGTGGGATACCCCTCATGTACTCTTAAAAATGTGAGCTGTTGCTTATGCATACAGCTTTGGTAAACTGCACGATGTTTACTTTTTACTATTAAATACTTACCAGTTGGCTACATCACATGCTCAATCAAGGACCCAATTAAGTTCAGATATTAACCGTGTATTTTGATTTGAAATTTCCACCTATGGCTGTTTTCTGTCCTTTATTGATGTGACAGGTGATGGACAGGTGATGGCATCTGTCCTTTATTCCACACTATTTGTGTACTAATGCCACCATTAGGTGGTGCTTTTCCCCTCCGTTAATTTCTAGCTTTTCTGGAGGCAGAAAACTGAAATTTCACTTCTCTTTTATTACCATTTAAAAAAACAAGACTTGGATGACAAAATTGTGTCATTTTCGTCGATTGTGTGATTTTTTTTATCGAAAAATGTGTCATTGTGCAACAAAACATCAAATTGTGTCACTTTGGCGGAAAATGTGTCAATTTGGCAGCCTAGTCTGGTATTCTGTCTTTTTTATTCCTGCAACTCTAAATAAATTAATCAGATCTTTGATTGTTTAATAATTCCACTGTATAATTTACATAATTTACTGTACTATGCTAAGGACTTTGAGGAATTAAGGATACATCCATCAATCATTTTTATGCTGAAAAGTTATCAGGTTAACCTCTTGGTTTACCTTTCAGAAATTGTTAAAATCATTCACAACAACATTGAATGCAGATTCTTCGCAATGGGAGTGATCCTTGGTTGTATTTATTAGATATTTAGAAATCAAAGCATTCAAATAGAAATTTTCCTTATTAACAAAACTATTAATTACAAATTTCAATTTGCAATAAATAATTAGTTACAATTTATGATAACAATTATTTCTCATAATAAAACATCCTCGAACAAGAAAATGGCTGGTCTAAAATTGGCAAATATGGCTATAAAACCAAAAAAAAATTTCAAATCTTGTTCAAATGCTATTAAGCGCCTTTTTTCATCTCATGTTAAACCTTTCGATGGAAAAAGTTTGATGAAACTTACAAACGTCTATGGGAGCTATTTATTTTACTACTTATGTGGTATTGCTGTATAGGGAAAAGGGTTCCTCTATCGAGGATCCAAAAATAAAATAAATACATACTGTGACCCCACTCAAAAAGTGAAGTTAGGTCAATCCTAATGAAAATTACCAAAATATAAGGAAAATATAATACTTTTGAAATAAATTTGCGCTATATATTTTTAACATTATGGGGGAGGGTGGAGGTAAAGTATAGCGGATCTGCAAACAAAATGTGCAAGCTAAAATTATTCTGCATATTATGATAGAAGAATTGTTTTCTAACTTCATGCTGTCCAAACACTTTACCCCCCCCCCTAATATACAAATAAATAGCTCCATTTTATAAGTCTAATGCATTTTGTCACCACACCCTTGTTTTTCACTGAGCGTAAGCTAATTATTTCTTAATACAGAAAGATAAACCGATTCTAGGCTTGTTCTCGAGTTTTACGCATCATAATTCTTGATTTGGGTCACTATAACAGAAAAGTACCAATAATATTCATTCATCGATATTATGAAATACAAAAATAGTTTTTCAAATAGAAGTAAACAGCAATACAAATTCTTTAAAATGAAGAGAAATATCCAAGCAAAGTAAAGAGAAACGCAAAACTTCGAAATGAGCAAAAATTGTTCTCTAACTGATATGGGTTATATTTTTCTCAGCAACTCCCCTCCCACTTTGTATGCTAAAATTGGGCTTTTCATCCAATTCTGTGAGAACGAATCATGAGCGGCCATAGACTAAACTTTATGGGCGGGGGGGGGGATCTTACCTGGTATAGTCTGCATTCCAAATGCTTTATAATCGAAATCTCAAAACAAAAATATACAAATATAACGCAGCGTCCTTCAACCAGGGGGAGGGCTGGTTCTGGAGCCCCCCTACTCATCCTTACAGGCGCCCTTGGAACGACTACTCAAACACAAGGGCCATTTAATATTACCAGAAAAGTTCTAATTTTTGGAATATATTGATTAAACCAGACGCAGAGGGGGGAGGGGGGATCAATTGTTTTTGATTTTCTATTTCAAATCCCAACCTTATCTGTTGACATTGGAGGGAGTTGGAGGGGGAAACCGGAGTTAGGTTGGGTTCAGTGCTTTGTCGAGTTTGGTGCTTCTGGACGTGCTAGGACGATGAAAATTGGTAGGCGTGTCAGGGAGCTGCACAAATTGACTTGATAAAGTCGTTTTCCCTGACTCGACCATCTGGGGGGCTGAAGGGAGTGAAAAAACTAGAAAAATTGGGGTATTTTTAGCTTACAAGTGTGTAATCGGATCTTAATGAATTTTGATATCTAGAAGGACCTCGTGACTCAGAGCACTTATTATAAATCCCGACCGGCATTAATCTTCTGATTTTTCTTTTAAAGTAATCTACTGATTCTTAGAATTTTGTCAGAGCTCATACCATATGAGCTCTTGGCTCTTCCGACCACGTCACAAGTGCCATAAGAGCTCTTAGCTCTTGTTAATTATTAAGACTTTTTCTTTTTACAAACAAGGCTTTAGTCACTTTGTGCGGTCTTTGTTAGATTTTCTAATAGCGCATACTGCCAAAAAGCATTTAATTAAATTTAGGTTTATCAAGTGAATCTGTCCGTATTACCACAAAAGCCAACTGGGAGGCGAAAATCTTCATTTCATAATAACAAGGAGGGGAAATTTAAAATTCTAACTTCTTTAGGCTATCGAAATGATATTTCAGTATTGTGCTGTCACAATGGGGCTGAAAAGTAAAATATTCACTTCTTTTTACTGTCAAAAATTTGTTTTCGAATCTTGCTAAGACAGTGAGGTAAAGAAATTGATGTCGTTACTTTTTTGGCTGTTTGTTTCGGTTTTTTGGGTTTGTTTTTTTGCAAAGCAGGCTGGTTTTTTCAACAATTTTGTTTTTTAGGGGACTTGTATAATAGAAAGTAAATGTATGAGAAGTGCAAAAAATATTAATTTAAGTTTTGTATTTTGGTGAGGAAATGGTGACCACTTTACTGTCTATTTTCATCTAATTAAAGTTCTGCATTATACGACATGTCACCTCTTCTGTTCATCCTAAAACATTAAAATAAAGGCCAAACTCTTCAATACTTTACTAAAAGTTCGTATAAATATATACTTAAAACTAAGTATATGAGTCGAAATACTCCTTCCAAGGTCGGAGTAATCATTTAAGAAAAATATATTTTCGAAAAGCTGTTTATAAAAGAAGATAAATCATTATATGTTTATTTTTTTATCTAGCTGGTATAGGGTCTCTGAATTCTGCTTTTGAATCAGAAGAATGGCATCGATTTTTTTTTCTAAAAATTTACTAGTAAAATGCTAATAAAAAGTGGAAATTCATTCAACTTGAGTTAACCATGGTAATGGAATGCAACTAAAATATTACTTAGAATTTCTCACCTTCTCAATAACAACCAGTCTCATAATATAGTTATATTTTTGTATAGGGATTGAATGTATTTGTCCATAAAATTGTCGAAATTGCTACATATACCGCTGGGGATTTTATACTTTTGATTATACTTCAGTTGAATAACTGAAAATAACAAGATTAAAAAAAAAAAAATTATTGAAAATCTCCACAGCTTGAAATCCTGAGAATTTAAATCACCAATCTATACCTATTAAATACAAAGATAACAAACATATAATTATTTGTTTTTTGAGGAGTTTTTCGACTCATATACTTAGTTTGAAGCATATACCTACATGTATCTTTATTGGAGTTCCTATTTTTCTGAAGATTTTGGTCTTTATTCTAACATTTTAGGATGAATAGAAAAGGAAATACTAACGAAGAGCTATAAATTGACAGGACTCTAGACTGACAGGACTGGCCATTATAGACGTTATCAGAAATATTTAGGTAGACATAGACCGTGTAATGGGAAATAGAGAAACAGACTTTTTTTAAATTGAGAATTCCGTAATTTAAGCGAAATATATTGAACTTTGAAAATCGGAAAGATGCGCTACGTTGTTACGTGAAGTAAAATTTTGATTAGTATATTTTTGAGATTTCGTCGAAGTTTAAAGTGTTTATTAAAAGTTTTTATTAAAACACTATTATTAAAAAGAAACATTGATTAGTTAATGCTTTATTGCCTATACTTAAAACCCTCGTTTTAAATGTCTTCAATGCATTTCTATCTCTTCGTTCTGTTTTTCCTGTTACATCCCTAAAAGAACTAGTATTTAATGTTTAATATATCTTTTATGAACATACAAGTTGTGTCTTTATTCTCATTTCTCACTCTTCATTAGTATCATAGTTACTATGTGATTTAACAAAGTTAGGTGACATACTAAATGGTTTGACCTATGCAATTTGTCACAGACAGTGCATGACCCCAAAAGATGGTTCGAGACCATTTTTATTTTTTGCTTTTTTTAGAATAAAAAGCTTAACTCATTTGCTATAGTGGTCAAAAGTACAAAGGCAAGAATTATGCAGAAAATATTAAATATTATATTTATTTATAGATAGTGAATAGCTTTTTATTTTTTTTAAAAAATAGCATTTTTATATCATTTTAATTTCAACAGATTTATTAGAACTTAAGCCTTCACCAGATTTTAGATTACATTTAATGCTATTTCCACTACCTACCTACGACTCATAACTGTCGAGGTTCCCTTTTAATTGCGGGTATTTCTTTGTTCGCAAGTTTGTTGAAGCAACCTATTATGCACCCCCCCCCCCTGAGGAATATCCTGGATCCACCCCTGTCAGTGGTAGTAAGTAAAAAATTAGCAATAACAGTAACAGTAGTATTAGTAGAAGCAGTGGTATTTGGAGGAAAATATTTTCTTTTGGTTAGTTCAACATCCCTAACAAAAAGCCATGTTAGTTACAACTTCATACGCCAAACTGTTCCTAAGATATTGCAGTTACATCCTTTTGACAACCTGCATACAGAGGGCTTGTTCTGATTCAGTTCATCTTCCCCCTCAAAATCTTTTGAAAATTTCACCTTTATGTCCTTAGGCATAGTTGTAATAGTAGTCACAGTAGTAGTATTGATACTACTAGCAATATTACTCAATAGCGGTAGTACTAGTAGCTGCAGCATTAACCTATTTCCTTTTGGTCACTAGAATGTCCCTCTAATCAAGTCCTGGAAATTTCAGCTTAGTACAATTTGCCCTCGCTATTACATTGCTGATGTGTCCTTTTGATAACCTGTTTGTTCATATACTTTTTGAAATTTTCATCTCAATGCTATTAGCCCTGCAGATTGTTGTAATAGAAGTAATTGGAGTGGTAGTAGTAAATATAGAAGTAACAGTAGTATTAGCAGTTGTGTCCATGCATTGGATTTTGGTGAGATGATCTCAAAATGGCTATCTAAAAAATTTTGATCGAATTTGAAAATAAATAATGCATTATGCCCATATCGCTCTTTACTTAGGAACCCTGTTGTACTGCCTGTGGCACCTTATATACCCCAAGGGTATGACTTATAACCCTTGCCCTGAGGGCTGTGTGTGTGGGTCGGGGTGGGGGGGGGTATCATCCTCAAAGATTTAACTTTGGGACCTTTCAATTACGTTGAACAAAAAGGCTATGTTAAAATATTGATTGGATGTGTTTGGGGAAATGTTGGGCGTGGGAAGAAGGGGAGGTTGCCCTAGATTCCCTTTTGACTATTAAAAAGGGCAAAAGCTCTTTCAAATTCCAATCGAATGAGCTCTTTTCGAAGTTTCTGTGACAACAAATAGCCATCTAAAAAACTCCATCAGATGCATTTCGGGGAAATATGAGGTGTGGGCGGGGGGATCCATCATCCCATCACTCTGAATCTCAAGAATCACATTAAAACTTCTGATTAGCAATATGACCCCAAGGCATAAATTACAACCTTTGCCCTGAGGGTTATAGAGGGATTGATAATCTTAAATAAATAATTTCTTGCACTAGCTCTGTCAATTTCGAATCAAATGAGCCTTTTTTTTAACTTTCTACAACTACAAACAACCATCTCAAAATTTCTATTAGATGCATTTCAGAAAAATACCATGTTTGGGAGGGGGGTACCCATCCTCTCATCGATCCGAATCTCAAAAATGGTGCTAAAACTTTTGATTAGCAATCCAATGAGTATTTTCTAAAGCTCATGCGATCACCCTTTCTATATGAACTTCATATGCTCCCAGGGTAAAACTTACAACCCTTTCCTTAAGGGCTGTAGGGGGTTTTCATCCTTAAATGCATAATTTCTGAATCTTTCAACTATGTTGAACAAAACAGCTATCTCAAAATTTTGTTTGGATGTGTTTAAAAAAAATGGTTGGGCTGGAAGGGGGGTTAGTTGCAATCCAGTCGCTTTGACTATTAAAAAGGGCAGTAGCCCTTTCATTGTCCAATCGAATGAATTCTTCTCAAAATTTCTACGACAATAAATGGCCATCTCAAAACTTCTATCAGATACATTTTAGGAAAATACTAGGTATGTGGGGATCCATCCTCCGATCGCTCTGAATCTCAAAAAGAGCACTAGAACTTCTGATACCATTCCAATGAGCCCCCTCCAAAGTTTATACGATCATTCTTTTTATATATACCTTTTTTGCCCCCGGGGCATAACCTAAGATCCTTATCATGAGGGCGCTAGGGGGTTACCATCCTCGAAGACATAATTTCCAGACTTTTCAACTCTGTTGAACAATATGGCTATCTCAAAATTTTGATTGGATCTGCTTGGGGATATGGAGGACGTCGAAGGTGTGTTGGTTGGCCTCTGATCACTTTCGACTATTAAAAAGGTCACAAGCCCTTCCAGTCAATAGAATGAGCCCTTTTTGAAGTTTCTACGAAAAGTACTTCGATATGAAGTGACTAAAAGAAAAAAAAAATAATAATAATACATTGTGCCGATATCACTCTTTATTTAAGCAGCGCTATTGTGCTGTCTATAATAGATTAGCAATAAATAGCTTATATTGACCACTTAAAACGGAAATAGTTGGAATTTAGGTCGCCCTCCTCAAACATCATAGATTATGTTTGATCATAACTCGTCAATTTTATTCGAAAATTTTTCTAAATTGTGAAACCCGAGGCTCTAACCCTGTAACCCCTCTCCCTGGACAAGGCCTTGCCATTCATTTTAATTTAACAAAAGGAAAAATATATTTATTGGGCCTACAATGAAAAGTAAATGTGTCATCTATTTTTCAAAAACTAGTCATCATTTAGTCGTTCACATGTGTCAATAATCTTCTAAGCTTATTTCAAAGTTAAAATTTGAGCTTCTTGAAAGACATCTTTGTTGCAAACATATTGTAACATATATAATATATGTAATATGTGCAAACATATGCAAAAAAAATACATTTTAACGGACAAACTCTTAACTCTTTGTGAGGCTTCAGATAAATGTTGAAAGAGATAGTGGGAGTAAGAATTAATTAAAATGTTTCTTTTTAAAGCTAAAATGTTACATTACCATATCTACAAGCACAAAGATGGAAAAGGCAAGTCATCATCAACCCCCGCAGCATTTTTAAATGGCAATATCTTGTCCAATTTTTTAAGAAAATTTGTATTTGGGATAAAAAGACTTTTCAAAGCTCTACAAAACTTGTTGAGAAGGCAGGGCAGTTTCCCTTATATACAGAGTAATTTAAATTTGTCCTAAGTTTTAAACTTGCTCCTTACTTTAGTTGAAAAACCTTTTTTATTTGTTTAATCATATTTCATGGAACTGTAAAGTTTTACAAACACAATACTTTTGGTAGCGCAGAAAAAATGATCAATTTTTCAATGATCTCTCTTTGGATTTTGATGGGTCATCAAACAGTTTGTGGTAATGAATTGTAAGTAAGGAGCGACCTGGCTCAATAGTAACCGAAACTCTAGAAAAAGGAATATTGTTACAAATAGATATATAAAAAGAATTGACTTGTTTTGCCGATACCAAATATGAGTTTCATTAAGTTTAGTTTTACACATCAAAGACTACGAGCCCTACTGGCCCGGCTTGACAGGTCACCGGGTGATCCGGTGTTGTATTTAATTGTTGTTTCTGTTTCAAATTCTAAAACTCGACAAATTGTCTTATGGAATCTAAGTAAAGTAAATTGGCGGGCAGCCAACAATGGGGCAACACACATTTTTACATGGATTTCTCTATTCTCCTCTCTTTGCTTTGGTTTCCTTTTACTTACTTTATAGTCCCAAATTTCCAGGGAGGGGCTATCCCCCTGGTGGTGCCCACTTTTTGTAGAATCTCCTATAACGATGCTTTCACCAGGACCAAAAATGTGGTCTCAAGGCGGCTAACATTACTTCATCTCAAGGAAAGATCTACTGCGACGTAAAACAGTAAATCGCTACGGCTTCTTTCAGTACATCTACTATCCATCCTCTAACGATTTACATGTACTTGTATCACCGTTTCCTAAGCCAATATAGTGACTCGAGGGGGTGGGGCACTTCCCGTCGTCTGGTGTTTATCTCAGAACATCAAAATCTTTTAACAATCATGTTACGAAATGTTTGCTTGAAACTTTTTTAAACCTTGATACTTTTTGATACATTTAGGATTTTAACACTATAAATTTAAATATTCTTTGGGGCTCGTTCTTGTTCAAGGTATTCTTTGATGTGAACGGCTCCTAATTGTTTGCTTCATAGTTGTGTGGATTTATAATTAAATATGGGAAAATATTAATTTCTTCATCTAATTTAATTAAATACCCAAATTGGGTAGCGACCCACAGCATCGTTTCTCTAAATTAAATTCTTCAATTTTTCCACCATAAATCAATTAAAACAATAGCTTAATATTCTATGCACCCTAGTGCGAAAGTTTTCATATCAAAGGGCTTTTTTCCACCCACATAACTGATCAGTATAGGCCAGTAGTTTTTTAATCGGCCAACAACATAGGCCATAAAAAAGCCGCACACGTTGCTCAAAGAAACCGCATGTTGATAAGTGATGACGGATTTCGATACAATAGTCAAGCTGCATGACTATATAACTCTATTAATCCTCTCAACTTGGATTCAGATGATTGGGGCCACCTTTTAACCTTATCTATGATTTATACATATTAGAGAGCATAATAACTTCCTATATGCGGTGCCGTTAAAGTATTGATAATAATTAGACAGTATATATCAGTCAAATATGAATTGTTAATCAACTTTGAAACCCTAAGGGATGACTTTGATGGCGAAGCCATGGCATTTTATCGAAATTGGCCCTAATTAGTGAAAATAATTTGATCGAAGGCTATTTTTTTGGGGATATTATTATAAAATGAATGGTAGTCAATAATAATGAGAAAATGCTGAAAGCAAAATAATTATGAAGCAGACAAATTAATAGCAGTTAAAAATAGAATTCGTTTCTTTAGGACATAATGGACCAGGTGCCGCCAATTCAAGAAAATGCAGAAGGGCACCCACGTACACAGTATTCTTTTACGGATGGAGGGAAAAAAAGAATAAAATCCCCCAGAATCAGTACTTTCGCATAAGGCATAGTCAGCATTTCTGTTGCTAGATTCCTTTCACTGGCACGGGTTGCAAACCGGATCCCCAGACTTACCGCAGCGGAAATCCACCCTTGGGCCCCATATTGGCAGGTAGAGCATTAATCCGCCGTGCTACTATATGCCATAAAAATAATAATAATAAACAAGTTTTGTTTGAAAATGTCAACGAGCGCTCAAAAATTCAAGATAATTCAGGATTTTGTTTTGAGGTGGGGTGAGGCGAACAGGGTACGCCCTTGAGGGGGATAATTGAATAGTCATTGAGGGGGATGACTAAAAAAATTAATTTTTGCTAGTGCAGAAAATCAGAATTGGTTTTAGAGTAGAAGAAGACACGTGCAAAAGATATTTCTACTGAGAGAGTGCGCTACTCTGAAGAAAAAAGACAAATGGCATGGAACCAATAAAAAATTGTGGGGAAATATGAAAGGACAGGATTTTATCCAGGATTTGTTTCTGAGAGGGGTGTACAAAATATTTTTTTCACGGGGGAAAGGCATGTTGCAAAAAACGTGTCAGCAATTTGTTTTGTTCATATTTGTTACGTTTTTACGAGTAAGACAAATATTCGTGGGGGGGGGGGGGTAAATCTTTCAACCTACCCCTAGATACGGCCTTGTTAAGGGGATAAAGAACCCTAGAACCCCAACATAAGTACTCGGGCTGGAGGTTTTAACATTATTCGAGAGTTCCGAATATATTATCGGACCCTAAACAAAGGTGTGTATCCAACGTTTTATGATTTTACTAGAGGAAAAAAATAGCTTAAACTTTGAGAAGAGTTTGCAGAGACGGATCTATTGAGCTGGGGCTAATGTGACAAGGGCACCGATAATTGACCAAATTACCAAATTTATTTTTACAAAAGAGTGAAAAACAAGGAGTGAGGGCGCCAAAAAATTTCTCCCCTCCCCTCGGATCTTCCAATGACGATTTCAGCTTGAAGGTGCAAGTGATGCATTTTTTCTGAGTATTATGTTGTTGTTTTTTTTTGTCCACAATAAACGATTTTACGCAGTCTCCAAACTAGAGGTATAAAAACTTTTCATGTGTGTATGTAAGTTGTAATTATTACTGCGAATTAATGTTGCGCTCAATTAGGCTATGTCTTTGGCACCTGTGCTGTTAAGTATCATTTTGTTAAAGTGTTTGGTAAATAAATACCTCTTATGCCTTATTGTCAAACAGTTCGTGGTAACGAACTGTAGTAAGGAACGACCCGGCTCGATAGTAACTAAAACTCTAAAAAATTGAATTTTGATACCAATAGCTACACCAAAAGAATTACATTTTAATGCTGATTTTAAATATATAAGTTTCATCAAGTTTAGTCTTATCCATCAAAAGTTACGAGCCTGATAAAATTTACCTTATTTTAGAAAATAGGGGGAAACACCCCCTAAAAGTCACAGAATTTTAACGAAAATCACACCATCTGATTCAGCGTATCAGAGAATCTTATTGTAGAAGTTTCAGATTCTAATCTTAAGAGATTCTAATGGAAATGAAACGTTCTAGTGCCCTTTTTAAGTGACCAAAAAAATTGGAGGGTACCTAGGCCCCCTCCCACGCTAATTATTTTGCCAAAGTCGCCGTATCAAAATTCTGAGATAGCCATTTTATTCAGCGTAGTCAAAAAACCTTGTATACTATGTCTTTGGGGACGACTTACTCCCCCACAGTCCCTGTGGGAGGGACTACAAGTTACAAACTTTGACCAGTGCTTACATATAGTAGCCTAATGGTTATTGGGAAGTGTACAGAGGTTTTCAGGAGGGTTGGTTGGGGGAAGGGTTTGACAAGAGAGGGATATATTGGGGGATCTTTCCATCGAGGAATTTGTCATGGGGGAAAAAGTTCCATGAAGGGAGCGCAAGATTTTCTAGCATTATTTAAAAAAAATTTAACAGAAATTATTACCCATTTTAGGGGCTAACCTTCTCCTAATACCTCGCTCTTTACGCTAAAGTATTTTTATTAATTTCAACTATTTATTCTACGGCTTATGTGATTCAGGGGTCGTTCTTAAGGAACTGGGACAAAATTTAAGCTTTAGTGTAAAAAGCGAGGTACTGACGAGGGGGTAAACCCTCTCATATATGTAATAAAAGCATGAGAATACAGAATTTCGTTACCTAAGCTAATTTTTACGTTACGTATATCTTTAACTATAAAATCTTTACTTATAAAAAGCCTTATTACCTTTTTACTTATAAAAACCTTCGTAAAAAATGAAAAGTTCTAGTTGCCTTCTTCAGTAACTATAAAATTGGAGGGCAACTAGGCCTCCTCCTCGGCTCCTTTTTCTCAAAATCATTCAATCAAAACTAAGAGAAAGTCATTTAGCCCAAAAAAATAAATATGCAATTTTTTTTTGTTATTCACCTGCGGAGAGCCAAAATCAAAACATGCATTGATTCAAAAACGTTCAGAAATTAAATAAAGAAAAAAAAGCAATTTTTTTTAACTGAAAGTAAGGAGTGACATTAAAACTTAAAACGAACAGAAATTACTTCGTATATGAAAGGGGCTGCTTCCTCATCAACGCCCCACTCTTTACGCCCGCTCTAAAGTTTTTTACTGTTTTAAAAAGTAGAGTTGAGAGAAAGAGATTCAAACTTTAGCGTAAAGAGCAGGGCGTTGATGAGGAAGCAGCCCCTGTCATATACGAAGTCATTTCTGTTCGTTTTAAGTTTTAATGTCGCTCCTTACTTTCAGATAATTTTTTCTTTTTTTTTTTTGTTTAATCTTAATCATGGCCTGTTTTGCCTACCGAATAGAAGATGAATATAGATATGTAAATCCAATGAAAGCGTTTGGATGTTTGATTCGCAACATTCTATAGAAGTAATCTCTCTATTTCTCTGTGACATAAGTCTAACAGATTTCAAGAAGATATATTTCCATTTTCTTCGAATGCCTACAAGTAATTACTGGACATGTTCGGAGCAACCTCTCTAGACCAGTATAAGGGTTATATACCCTACTCAAGGCCGTATCCAGGAGCGAAAGTTTGAACCCCTGGAAATGTTAATCCGAGTCGTAAGAAAGTAGTAAAAGTCAATCTAAACACATCTTTGTATGCATTTTTAAAGTTTTTTGTACCCCTCCACACCCTCGAAAAAATCTGGGATAGGGACCTGGCCCTTCTCCATGTACGTACATAGAATTTTTATTAGGGGGACTGTAATAAAAAACTTATTTGATATTTCGAATAAAACATGCTCAGGAATTTTAAAATTCTTGGAAGGGGAGGGTCCACAAGGCCCTTTCTGCTTATGCCCTATCTTGCAGCCAAAGAATTTCCTGATCTGTGTTAATTAAAGTTATCTTTCTCACTGGAAAAATATCAATAATAGGCCTACTTTTGACTTACAATATTTTACATTTTATTGGTGTTTAAACCATATTTATGGCTACGTTCAGCTGATGTCCAAAATCACTCGTAAATCAGTGGTTTGATCATTAGAGCACGGTCTTGATGCAAGGGATTGAATATTAATGCACCGTCAGTGAAAAATAGGAGAAAAAAAAAATCAAAAACAATACTTCATTATCGGTTTTGGTAATGGGCTTAATTCCCAATTAAAGCGCAAAAATAAAATATCAAACAGTTCGTGGTAACGAACTGTAGTAAGGAGCGACCCGGCTCAATAGTAAACGAAACTCTAAAAAACGTAATTTTGATGCTAAAATATATATCAAAAGAATCAGATTTTCATGCTGATTTTAAATATATAAGTTTCATCAAACTTAGTCTTTGTCATCAAAAGTTACGAGCCTGGAAAAATTTGCCTTATTTTAGAAAATAGGGCAAAACACCCCCTAAAATTCACAGAATCTTAACGAAAATCACATCATCGCATTTGGCGTATCAGAAAACCCTATAGCAAAATTTTCATGCTCCTATCTGCAAAAATGTGGAATTTCGTATTTTTTGCCAGAAGACAAATCATGGGTGCGTGTTTATTTGTTTGTTTGTTTTTTTCCCCAGGGGTCATCGTATCGACCAAGTGGTCCTAGAATGTCGCAAGAGGGCTCATTCTAACGGAAATGAAAAGTTCTAGTGCCCTTTTTAAGTGACCAAAAAATTGGAGGACACCTACGCCCCCTCCCACACTCATTTTTTCTCCAAAGTCAACAGATCAAAATTTTGAGATAGCCATTTTGTTCCTCATAGTCAAAAACCATAATAGCTATGTCTTTGGGAATGACTTGCTCCCCCAGAGTCCCTAGGGGGGGCTGCAAGTTACAAACTTCGACCAGTGTTTACATATAATAATGGTTATTGGCAAGTGTATAGTCGTTTTCAGAGGATATTTTTTGGTTTTGGGGGGGTGGGGTTGAGGGGAGGGGGCTATGTGGGAGGATCTTTCCTTGGAGAAATATGTCACGAGGGAACAGAAATTCAATGAAAAGGGCGCAGAATTTTCTAAAATTACTATAAAAAAAAGAAAAAATAAACATGGAAAAGTTTTTTCAATTGAAAGTAAAGAGTAGCATTGAAACTTAAAACGAACAGAGATTATTAAGCATATGAGGGGTTCTAAAAATACTTTAGCATAAAGAGTGAGGTATTTAGGAGGAGATACATACCTCGCTCTTTATGCTATATATTTTTAGTAATTTCAACTATTTATTCTAAGGCCTTTCTGATTCAGGGGTCATTCTTAAAGAATTGGGACAAAACTTACGATTTAGTGTAAAGAAAAAGGTATTAACGAGGGTATAAACCCCCTCATATACATAATAAAAATTAAAGAATATAAAAGTTTGTTACGTAAGTTAATTCTTAAGTTACGTATATTTTTTACTAATAAAAACTTCGTTAAAAATTAAAATTTATAGTTGCCTTTTTATGTAACCGAAAAAAATTGCATGGTAACTAGGCCTCCTTCCCCATCCCTTATTTCTCAAAATCGTCTGATCAAAACTAAGAGAAAGCCATTTAGCCAAAAAAGGAATAAATATGCAAATTTCTTTTTAATAATTTATGTGTTGAGAGCCAAAATCAAACATGCATTAATTCAAAAACGTTCAGAAATTACATAAGAAAAAAACTAGTTTTTTTAACTGAAAGTAAGGAGCGACATTAAAACTTAAAACGAACAGAAATTACTCCGTATATGAAATGGATTGTCCCCTCCGCAATCCCTCGCTCTTTACTCTAAAGTTTGACTCTTTGCAATTCTGCTTTTTAAAACAATTAAAAGCTTTAGCGTAAAGAGCGAGGGATTGCTGAGGGGACAACCCATTTCATATACGGAGTAATTTCTGTTCGTTTTAAGTTTTAATGTCGCTCCTTACTTTCAGTTAAAAAAAACTAGTTTTTTATGTAATGTCAACCAGGGTCAAATCCAGGAATTTTTTTTTGTTTTTTTTCGGGAGGGGGGAGGGTTACAAAACATAAAAAAACGTATTAAAATGTATTAATATTAATTTTTTACGTTTTTATGAGTTGGATAAACATTCGGGGTGGGGTCAACCTCCTAACCCCCCCCCTGGATATTGCCTTGATGTCAGCATATTTTATTTATTGTTAAATCGTCGGCGTCATGCCTAAAAATCGTATCTCACAATTTCACTTTTCTTTAATATATTTCTTTTCGTATTGGGAAAGCCCCTTAAGATTTGAAACCGTAGGTGATATGTTCGGTTAAAAAAATTACATAAATAGTTTCTCAAATAAATGTACTTTTCATGACGAAAAGCTTCTATTTTTGGCTGGACCCCGTTCTTTCTAAGAAATAAATGTAGTTCTGTCAAGCTGTTGTATACTGCATGCCATGGATTTACACGCCTGTCTGCCTCCGGCTCTGCCCTTAATTCTTACCATGCGCAATGAGGCCTATCAAACGGTCTTATACCTCACCCCTAGTCCAGCCTCTGAACCTATGGCGTATACCAAGGTTCCTAGAGTCTATCCACTATAAATTTGTGCATTCAGGGGATGTTCAAAGTTCAGGGGAATTTTAAACAGTCATTTAAAAATGGATGGCCTACAAAAGAGTACTGTGAGGGCAGTAGAAAGTGAAGTTCAAATACTGAGGTTTAGGAGAAGTAACTTAAGCGGTAAACTAAATATGATCGTTATTTCATATTTAAAAACAGCGTCAAGTTTTACCCTAGAACCATGATTCCCTACTTAAGGTGCAGGCCCCACTGGTGGGGGTATGAGATTATTTTAGTGGGTCATTGGCAGGACGCACATCCTTCGGCTGACTATATTTTAAAGCTATATTTAGACTAAGACTATATTTTGGTTATATTTGAAAAAAAAATTATGTGAATGACTTCATATTCATTTACATTTAAAAATAAAAAAAAGATACATGATAGCATTGCAATAACATAGTGCATGGTATAAAAAGTGTTTTATACACACAATATTTCTTCATTATCATAAAATACTCCTAAAGGGTGAACCCAAAAAAGTACTAAATTAATAGCCCTTTGAGCTTGCTTGAATACAAATAAGATTTTTAAAAACAAAATTTAACTCATTTTAGACATGCTTGCGTAGGATATGGCACAAAATTAGTTAAGAACCACAACTTACCATAGATAACTTAGTACACCAGTCCTTATACAAATTTTGAAATAAATATTTGTTGCTGTCTTATTTTGTTTGGATTAAAAAAAAAATTCTAAATAAAAATGTCTAAGGAAAGGCCAAGGGCTAGCTCCAATATAAGACATTAATCTGGCCCGTTTTAACCTTTAAACGGATTTCTTTCCAACAGCTTTCCTCATCCCAATTCCAAAGGCCAAATGCTTGGCCTTGTCAAAGGCCAAAGGAAGAATTAGTTTGAAAAACAAATATAAAAAGAATAGATGTAGGTGGCAATATTTTTTGATAATTAAAAAACTCTTTTCCAGAATATGTAACATTTTATAGAAATGTTTTAAAGAATAAACTGAATAAAAAAATTAAGAAAACACTTGGCCTTTTTGAATTGCCAAAATTATGTGCTAGCAAAATGTTAACATTTTGCTTGGATCATCAAATCCTATTCCGAGATTTTTTATCAAAAAACCTTTGAGCTTGGCCTTGAACTTATAATACGTAACAAAAAAACAATAATAAAATTTGGCACTGAACTTTTTTCGGCAATTTTGCAATTCTCTTGGCAACAGGATAGAGTTTAGAGTTTAACTACCAGGGACAGAGAAAATTAAATCTGATTGTGAGATTGGTTTTGTGTAATTTTACACAACCATTTATACTTAAAAAAATAGAAGATTTTTTTAAATTTTAAATAAATCTAAATTTAAAAATGAAATAATAAAAATTAATTAATATAATAATAAAAATTATAATAATAGTAAAAATAATAATAATAATAAATAAACTAATAAAAAGTGATTTTCAATCTTTGCTTTCTTCTTCAGTTTTAATGAAAATGACCCAAGTATGCAGAGAAGGTTGTGTCAAAGGGGGGGAGGGGGCTACAGGGTCTTAACACCCCTGCCCTGGATTTTTTGTTTGACCCGTGAAAATATAACCAAAATGTATATAAGCAAATTTATGATCCATCTTTAAAAGTTTTTATGCCCCCCTCCAAAAAATATCCCCTCCCCCTAACAAAAACTCTGGATACGCCCTTGTATGCAATTATGGCTGTGGCGGGTAGTAATTTAGAAACAAAAAAGTCTGGAAAAAAAACTAAAAATATGGCACTTAACAGCTTAAGAAGGTGTAAATGTTTTAACTTCAAATTAACCTAAATTAAAAATGAGATAATAAAAATTAACTAAAAATTAATTAATATAATAATGTAACAATAATAATAATAATAATAATAATAATAATAATAATAATAATAATAATAATAATAATAATAATAATAATAATAATAATAATAATAATAAATTGATTGATAAAAAGTAGTTTTCAATTTTTGTATTCAATTTTAATGAAAATGACCCAAGTATGCAGAGTAGGTTGTGTCCAGGGGGCTACAGGGTCTTAATCCCCCTGCCATGAATTGTTTGTCCAACTCGTGAAAATGTAACGAAAATGTATATAAGCAAATTTATGATCCGTCTTTAAAAGTTTTTATGTCCCCTCCAAAAAATACCCCTCCCCCTAAAAAAACCTCGGATACACCCTTTTATGCAATTATTGTTGTGGCGGGTGGTAAGTTGGAAAAAAAAAGTCTGGACAAAGAATAAACTAAAAAAATATGGCACTTCACAGCTTAAGAAGGTGTAAATTTCTTTCGCATGTGTAATTGTCTTTGCAAATCAACAGATAGTTAATTTTGAATTTTTACGCACCAAAATAGACCTCAAATTTACCGAATTAGTTTCGCTTATTTATCTTTGTGCCTTAACGTGGCACCCCTGGCGAAAATGTGACACTGCTTAAAAAACTTAACAGTTTTGAAACAACCAAAGGAAAAAAAACCGTAGAAACCTTAGAAACTGCGGTCTTCAGGTATTAATAGATTGAATATAGGTCTAGAGGAAATATTTTTTATTCTTTTTATGTCCTTTGTACATTCCAGCTGATTTCAAAATTAGACTATTTGATTTTGAAAAGGTTTATCGATATCCAAAATTATGTTTGAAACAGTTTATCTCCCAGTTTGACTGTTAGATCAATCGCGAGGATTTGACCTTTGACCTGTTAGTTTGTCGCTCTCAGGGCGATCAAATATACAGTCGAACATCTGTGATGTTTATGATGACGAAACATGAAATCGTTATCAAAACAAAATTTCCAAAGCCGTTTGATAGAGGAGTGACATAATTCAACGGGCATGTCTTTATTACTTTTTATAAATTGATTCATTCTTTAAAGGAAATCAGTTGCGGTTGTTCAAAAGGCGTTAAATTACAGGACATTATTCTTATATAGGGGTTACTATGAAGGATTTCTCCTTATCCTGCTTGTGCCCCAAAAAAACCTCGGATATCTGAAGCCACAAAAAGGACAATGGTCAAGTGTGGCAAAATTCATCTAGAAGCCTTGAGATATTAGAAGCCAAGGTAAGGACAGGGATCAAGTATGGCCCCGAAGCGCTTTTCAGAAGGTTTAGAATGACATACACCCAGAATCCTTTGAATATTAAAATCCACGCTAAGGACAGTGGTCAAGTGTGGCCCAAAAGCTTATGCATTTCAAAAGCTTAAGGATAACACACACTTAGAAGCCTTCAGGTATTAGAAGCTAGAGTAAGGACAGTGGTCAAGCGTGGCCCGGAAGCTTGTGCGTTTCAAAAGGTCGAGGATGGTGTACACCTAGAAACTTTTGGATATTAGAAACCACTGTAAGGACAGTGTTCAAGTGTGGCCCAGGAACTTGTGCTTTTCAAAGGCTTGGGAATGGCATACACTTAGACGCCATTAAATGTTAGAAGTCAGGGTAAGGGCATTTGTCAAGTGTTACCTTAAAGCGTGTGCTTTTCAAAAGGTTTAGAATGACATACAATCAGAGGTCTTTGGATATTAGAAGCCATAGTAAAGACAGTGGTCAAGCATGGCCCTGAAGCTTGTGCGCTTCAAAAGGCTGAAGATGACGATGATGTGAAGTTGAGGGCGATGTGACGTTGAAGATGACACGAGGAGTTGTGAAAGGACATTTTTAGGTACTATTTTACCGACCATTTTGAGTTTTCTAGGGCTAGTCTATAGCGAATTAAAGGTTTTCCTGTCTAAGCCACATTTCACAGACTAACGATGGCAAAATGCCAAAGATTGGTCTTTTTAGTAATCCATCTCAGGCCAGACTAGAAGTAGTTCTTCCCCAAACTGGATGAAAAAAGGTGACAAGATTAAGATCTGTTTAGTTCACTTTTATGAACAAAAAATAAATAAATACATCCACCCAAACTGCTAGCGCCCGCCACAAGAAAGGCACGAAGAGCACTTGCGACTGGGCGGATACGTATGACTAACTTTCTAACTATCAATATCTATACGCAAAGAGATAAAAAAATACACAGTGAAAACTTACCAATTTCTCATGAACTCGTAATAATAAAAGCGAGAAAAAATAATAATAAATTTTTAATGAGAATTTTAACACTTGAAGAGGGATTAAAGAGTGGATCAAACAGTTCGTGGTAACGGCCTGTAGTAAGGAGCGACCCAGCTCAATAGTAACCAAAACTCTAAAACACAGAATTTTGATACCAATAGTGTCATCAAAAGAATTGAATTTTAATGCTGGTTTTAAATATATAAGTTTCATCAAGTTTAGTCTTACCCATCAAAAGTTACGAGCCTGAGAAAATTTGCCTTATTTTTGAAAAGAGGGGAAACACCCCCTAAAGGTAATGTAATCTTAACGAAAATCACACCGTCAGATTAAGAGTATCAGAATACCCTAATGTAGAAGTTTCAAGCTCCTATCTATAAAAATGTGGAATTTTGCATTTTTTGCCAGAAGACAGATCACGAATACGTGTTTATTTTTTTTTTCTTGTTGATTTTTCCCAGGGGTGATCGCAACGACTCAGTTGTCATAGAATGTAGTGAGAAGGCTCATTTTACCGGAAATTAAAAGTTCTAGTGCCCTTTTTAAGTGACCAAAAAAATTGGAGGGCACCGAGGTCACCTTCTACGCTCATGTTTTCCCCAAAGTCACCGGATCAAAATTCTGAAATAGCCATTTTATTCACCATAGTCGAAAAACCTAATAACTATGTCTTTGGGGGTGACTTACTCCCCCACAGTCCCCATGGGAGGGACTGCAAGTTACAGACTTTGACCGTTGTTTACATATACTAATCGCTATTGGGAAGTGTACAGACGTTTTCAGGGGGAATTTTTTTGGTTTGTGGAGGGGGAACTTGAGGGAGGGTTACACGAGAGGATTTTTCCATCGAGGAATTTGTCATGGGTGAAGAGAATTTCAGGGAAGGGGACGCAGGACTTTCTAGCATTATTTAAAAAAAAAACAATGAAAAAATAAATATGAAAAGTTTTTCAACTGAAAGTAAGGAGCAGTATTAAAACTTAAAACGAACAGAAATTGTTACACATACGAGGGGCTCACCTGCTCGTAATATTTCGCTCTTTACGCTAAAGTATTTTTAGTAATTTCAACTATTTATTCTACGGCCTTTGTGATTCAGGGGTCATTTTTAAGGAATTGGGACAAAATTCAAGTTTCAGTGTAAAGACCCAGGTATTAATGAAGGGGTGAATCCCCTCATATACGTAATAAAAACGTACAGATATAGAAGTTTGTTACGTAAGTTACGTATATTTTTTACTAATAAAAGCGTTCGTAAAAAATTAAAAGCTATAGTTGTCTTTTTAAGTAATCAAACAATTAGAAGGCAACTAGGCCTCCGCCCCGCTCCTTTTTTCTCAAAATCTTCCGATTAAAGCTATGAGAAAGCAATTTAGACAAAAACAATTAATATGCAAATTTTGTTTTTGATTATTTATGTGCAGGGAGCCAAAATCAAAACATGCATTAATTCAAAAACGTTCAGAAATTAAATACAAAAAAACAAATTTTTAACTGAAAGTAAGGAGCGACATTAAAACTTAAAACGAACAGAAATTACTCCGTATATGAAAGGGACGTTTCCTCCTCAACGCCCCGCTCTTTGCGCTACAGTTTTTGACTGTTTTAAAAAGTCGAGTTCAGAGAAAGAGTCAAACTTTAGCGTAAAGAGCGGGTTGTTGAGGAGGAAAAGCCTCTTTCATATACGGAGTAATTTCTGTTCGTTTTAAGTTTTAATGTCGCTCCTTACTTTCATTACAAAAACTTGTTTTTTTTTTATTTAATTATTGAATAGATCGGTGCTAAGATGGAGCTCACATAGCTGTGGAGACTTTGGGCAGCTTGATTGCTAGTAATAGTAACTTTTGAATAGCAGCACACATCTGTAAAATAATATTTGTTTTTTTCTTGTAAGAAACTAAAAACATCCTACTCCTTAGCGACTCTTTCTAATGACTTTTATTCTGCCTCTTGTCGCAGTAAATTGCCCCATTCCCCGAAAATCTAAAGAGATCCATTTTTCAAAAAGTAAGGGGCTCATTTGTCCTCTTTTTCTTTACTTTTTTCAATGAAAATACGGAAAAGGCATTTCTGATGAAAATACTCGCCAGAAACGGTATTTTTCAAAGTCAATGGGCGGGGAAAAAACAAGTAGACTACCCCCGCTCAGTTGACACCAATGTTATGGCACCTATCACCAGGCACACACCCTTGGAGGATAGGTCCCCCATCCTCCTTCTACAAAAGTCTAAAGATTTTTATAGTTCTTACCAATAAAAGGGAGATGCCATGAAAATTTGTAGGAGTTTTGATGGGAGTTGAATCCATGAATTTGTGTCCCTGTTGAGAACAGTCAAAGACGCTCCATTAAATTTTACCATAGCGCATATTAAGTTTTTACCAGAGTTAATGTCTTTACCGTAACGTACCATGATATTTTTTTACCATGGCAAATATTTTTTACCGTGTTGTGGTATTTTTACCATAGTATATATTTTTACCATAGCGTATATTATCCACTTTACGTACAAAATAATCAAATAAGTGAGTTGAAAACAACAATGAAACACATGATGTTAAAGTACAGAGGACAATGACAATTAACCTAATTAGTTGATATAGTAAAGTGGAATCTTAGATAACAAATATATATCTCAAAAGTGACAAAAAAAATTCAGAAGAAATAAAATTCAAAATTCAGTTATCGATGAAAAAAAACCTTCATATGCAGTTATGCAGTTTTGGGCTGTAACGGGTGCCAAATTAAAAAAACAAAAAACCTGTGGCACCAAATAACTTAACGTTCTTAACGTTAATAACTCACGTTAATAACTTAACGTTAATAACGTTAAATAACTTATTAGCATTCTTTTGAAGTTGTTATTGTCTTCGGGAGTCAACATAGTTTTAATGTTTGGATTTATACTGAAGAAATGGCTGTTAGATTTAGCTGAATAGTTTTCTTATTAATTTTCACGGCTCAACGTGACAACACTGACAAAAGTGGAATACTCTCCTGAAAACTACATTATTTTGAAACAATAAGAAAAATTTTTTAAAATTCATGGTTTTCAGATATCAATAGACTCAAGATCCGCTCAGGGGGAAAACGTTTTTGTTTTAGTGTCCTTGACCCTTTAAGAGTAAAAAGAATATTTTGGCTACAGTGACAGCTGCAGCGTAGTAAAGAACGATGAGCCCTCTATTGATAATTACTATCTTTCTTTGCCCATTATTATTTTCCCCCCATTTTTTCCATTTTTCCCTTTTTCGAATTGATTATTTTTTAATGTATTATTATTACTATTATCATATGGTAAAGATGATCGAACAAACTTTGGGGGCTTTAACTATCACAAATAAAAGAGTTCTCGTGAATTTTGTTATTGCTTGACATAACCAGAAGACATCTTGGCATAAACATTTTCTGTATAAGAAAACCCGGGGTCCCAATTCACGAAATATAAGGGGAGGGGCAGGGTATATTTTGATTTTATATGACAATTCAAAAAAATATATTTTTCAAATCCAAAGGGGAGACATTCCCCCCATATTTATGGAAATGTGGAAAAAGATGTTAAAAAAATATATGGTGGGGGGTCATTTGTCCCCCTGCAATTAGAACTCTCTCATAATGACACCATAAATGACATCAAATAAACAAAAATGAGCCACCTGTTGTATTTTTATATTATACATACAACAATTTAACTTCGTCGATATTTTTAACCTGAGGCCCTCTCTCTTTGTTTCCCCTTGACCGTGTCTTGTCAACAAGCTCAAGCCCAGTAGGCAGGCAGTGACTGACATGACCAATATAGTCAGTATAAAAAATTTTTAATTTAGAACTTAGTAATTTGAAAAATCAGTAAAGTAAATATGGGCTTAAATTATACCAATAGAATATAGGCTGTGTTACCCTGAACACCGCCAGGAAACTTCCCAGGGGGGGGGGGGTAAATGCTCCCAGTAGCTATGTTTTACCAAGAGTTGTACGGCAGGGTTTTTTATTTATTATTTTCATTTTTTCTTCTTTTTTCCTAGATGGATCATTGCCCCTGCAGTACAGTCCATGGGAGGGGGGGGGCTGTTCCCCTAGATTTCGTGCCCTCCAATCTAGATGTTGAAAAATGTATTTTTTGGCATATTTTGATTTAAAATATCTGTTTTTGATGTTTTTCATTTAAAAATCACCCCCATGATTTCGGAAAGTACATTTTACCCACTCTAAATTTTCGCCAATTGTCATCACTGTGTCAATGACCCCCTAACGGTCTCCATATTTGCTATCCTTCGCTTAGCCAACATTGTGATTATTACTCACAGTCATATAGTGATTTCAAAAATAACCTTGAAAAATTCATAACTCTGTTATCATTAATTAAAAATATATTTTCATTCCTCAAAGAAGAAACCCAGTGGCTTTGTTTTAATTGGAAGTGTTCGCTTAGCGTCCCAAACTGGGTATTTTATGAATTTTCGATTCCTGCTACTCTTTAATCAGGCTCAATTAACGTCAAACATTGAGTAAGAGTCTAATTAGTTAACTCGAGTGCCTCAGGGTTAGGATCTTACCCAGTAGCAATATTGATTCTTCCCTCTGTAATTGGACTTTTAATGATATGTTGGTGCTTTTCAATATCTAATGACTGAAATTTCAATTTTGTTAAAAATTAACCTTTTAAACTATGACTAAATAAAAATTGTTGTAAAAAATTCTAATTTAATTTTTTTTTCAAAAATAATGCTGACACAAATTTAAATTTTGACAAGTGTTTATTTTTCCAAAAATCAAATAGACTGTTACAATTAGTTACAGGGTAGGTAACATTCCTGGGAGGCCGTAAAAGGGAAGCTTTGAATAGATTGAGTTGGAGGAGGAACATGTGTAGCTGTATTGGCCTAGGGTGGCTTGCTGCTGGGGTGAGATGTTAGTAGTATTAATAGTAGCAGCTAATATTAGTAGCGGAATCGGAGATTTTGGGTTTTCTGACTTTTCACTCGCGTTTCTGTTTTTCTTCTTCTTTTTTTATGATGCTCACAACCAGCATGACTGCATAACTACATATGGAGTTCTTTTTCATTAATTAAATAAAAAAAGACAAGTTTTTTTAACGGAAAGTAAGGAGCGGCATTAAAACTTAAGACGAACAGAAATTACTTCGTATATGAAAGGGGCTACTTCCTCATCAACGCCCCGCTCTTTACGCTAAAGTTTGACTCTTTGTCTTAACTCTACGTTTTAAAATAGTAAAAAACTTTAGTGTAAAGAGCGGGGCGTTGATGAGGAAGCAGACCCTTTCATATACGAAGTAATTTCTGTTCGTTTTAAGTTTTAATGTCGCTCCTTAATTTCCGTTAAAAAAAACTTGTTTTTTTTTTATTTAATTCCTGAACGTTTTTGAATCAATGCATGTTTTGATTTTGGCTCTCCGCAGACGAAGAATTAAAACGAAATTTGCATATTTATTTTTTTGGCTAAATGGCTTTCTCATAGTTTTGATCGAATGATTTTGAGAAAAAAGGAGCGGGGGAGGAGGCCTAGTTGCCCTCCGATTCTTTGGTTACTTAAAAACGCAACTAGAACTTTTAATTTTTTACAAATGTTTTTATTAGTAAAAGATATACGTAACTTACAAATTAGCTTACGTAACGAACTTCTGTATTCTCATGTTTTTATTACGTACTAGCTGTTGGGGTGGCGCTTCGCACCACCCCAACACCTATTTGGTGGGGGTAAGTATATAGTGTATATACTTGCGAATATACAACATTCTTCGCTGTCCCATTGTCTGTACATATAAATAGATTGTCAGGTTTACCGACTCTTGAACATGCAACATATAATTGTCCATGGGGAAAAACAATCCGTATTCAGATCTATACCTCATTATTCTAATGATTGCCCTTGAGCTTTGTTGATGGTGATTGCTAATCAAACATTCCCTGTGTCCCCATCGTCATTTATATATTCCCCCTGTGCCCCCCCCCCCCCGGTGTCCCCGTTGTAGTTGTGTCCTTGTGTCCCAGTCGTCATTTATAGTCGACAAATATGACGTCAGTCGACACACAAACATGACGTCAGTCGACACACACGTCCCAGTCGTCATTTGTGTCCCGGTGTCCCAGTCTGTAATTTCTCTTTGAGTGTCCCGGTCGTCATTTATATTCCCTGTGTCCCGGTCTGTATATACATTCGTTTTTTAATTGGTATATGATGAAATAATTTTTTTGTTTTTTTCCTTTTTTCTTTTTAGTTTTTTTTGGGGGGTTTTACCTTTTTTTAGGTTTTTTAGTTTTTTTTCTTTTTAGTTTTTTTGTAGTTTTTACCTTTTTCAGTTTTTTTTTATTTTTATTTTATTTTTTTTAGTTTTCTTTTTCTCCTTTATATTTCAGTTTTTTCCTTTTTTCTTTTTTTTCTTTTTCAGTTTTAGTTTTTTAGTTTTTTATTAGTTTTTAGTTTTTTTTTCTTTTTAGTTTTTTGTAGTTTTTACCTTTTATTTTAGTTTTTTAGCTTTTTTAGTTTTTTTAGTATTTTCTTTTTAGTTTTTTTGTAGTTTTTACCTTTTCTAGTTTTTTTTCTTCTTTTGTATTAATACTAAAGCCAAGGTTCGAACCTGGAACCTTTCGGACCTAGAACCTGGAACATAACGCTTTACCAACTCAGCTACTTCGGCTTGAATACATTTACCTTTTTTTTTTTTTTTTTTTAGTTTTCTTTTTCTCCTTTATTTTTCAGTTTTTTTCCTTTATTTAGTTTTTTTTCTTTTTCAGGTTTTAGTTTTTTAGATTTTTTCGTTTTTTTATTAGTTTTTAGGTTTTTTTTCTTTTTAGTTTTTTTTTGTAGTTTTTACCTTTTTTTAGTTTTTTTTTTAGTTTTTTTTCTTTTTCAGTTTTTAGTTTTTTACCGTTTTTAAGTTTTTTTTTTATTCCCTGTGTTCCGGTCTGTATATACATTCGTTTTTGAATTGGTATATGATGAAATAATTTTTTAGTTTTTTCCTTTTTTTCTTTTTAGTTTTTTTTGGTTGTACCTTTTTTTAGCTTTTTTAGTTTTTTTTTTCTTTTTTCTTTTTAGTTTTTATTGCAGGTTTAATCTTTTTTATTTTTTTTTTATTTTTTTAGTTTTCTTTTTCTCCTTTATTTTTAAGTTTTTTTCCTTTTTTTAGTTTTCTTAGTTTTTTTTATAGTTTTTAGTTTTTTTTCTTTTAATTTTTTTTGTAGTTTTTACCTTTTTTTAGATTTTTTTTCTTTTTTAGTTTTTAGTTTTTTACCTTTTTTTGTGGTATTTACCTTTTTTAGTTTTTTTTTCTTCTTTTGTATTAATGCTAAAGCCAAGGTTCTAACCTGGAACCTCTCGGACCTAGAACCTGGAACATAACGCTTTACCAACTCAGCTACTTCGGCTTGAATACATTTACCTTGTTTTTTTTTTTTTTTTTTTTTAGTTTTCTTTTTCTCATTTATTTTTCAGTTTTTTTCCTTTTTTTAATTTTTTTTTCTTTTTCAGTTTTTAGTTTTTTTAGTTTTTTTTTTTAGTTTTTATTAGTTTTTAGTTTTGTTTTCTTTTTAGTTTTTATTGTAGTTTTTACCTTTTTTTAGTTTTTTAGTATTTTTTCTTTTTTAGTTTTTACCTTTTTTTTCGTTTTTTTAAGTTTTTTAGCTTTTTTAGTTTTTTTTTAGTATCTTCTTTTTAGTTTTTAATTGTGGTTTTTACCTTTTTTAGTTTTTTTCTTCTTTTGTATTAATGCTAAAGCCAAGGTTCGAACCTGGAACATCTCGGACCTAGAACCTTGAACATAACGATTTACCAACTCAGCTACTTCGGCTTGTATACATTCGTTTTTGAATTGGTATGTGATGAAACAGTTCGGACGTCATATGCGGACAGACAGACAGACACACAAACAAACAACTTATTTATATATATATACTAGCTGTTGGGGTGGCGCTTCGCGCCACCCCAACACCTAGTTGGTGGGGGCGCTTCGCGCCCCCCAAGCCCCCCCGCGCGCGCAAGTCGTTACGCGCCATATTAGTTACGCGCCATTGTAGTTGTGTCCCTGTGTCCCACCTGTGAATATATATATATATATATATATATATATATATATATATATATATATATATATATATATATATATATATATATATATATATATATATATATATATATATATATATATATATATATATATATATATATATATATATATATATATATATATATATATATATATATATATATATATATATATATATATATATATATATATATATATATATATATATATATATATATATATATATATATATATATAATATAATATATATATATTATATATACCGACTCTTTTGGCAGGTTTACCGACTCTTGAACCTGCAACATATAATTGTCCATGGGAAAAACAATCTGTATTCAGATCTATACCTCATTATTCTAATGATTGCCCTTGAGCTTTGTTGATGGTGATTGCTAATCGAACATTCCCTGTGTCCCTGTCGTCATTTATATATCCGCCTGTGCCCCCCGGCGTCCCCGTTGTTGTTGTTTCCCTGTGTCCCGGTCCGGTGTCCCAGTCTGTAATTTCTCTTTGAGTGTCGCGGTGTCCCGGTGTCCCGGTCGTCATTTTTGTCCCGGTCGTCATTTGTGTTCCGGTGTCCCGGTCTGTAATTTCTCTTTGAGTGTCCTGGTCGTCATTTATATTCCCTGTGTCCCGGTCGTCATTTGTGTCCCGGTGCTTTGTTGATGGTGATTGCTAATCGAACATTCCTTGTGTACCAGTCGCTTTCTCTTTGAGTGTCCCGGTCGTCATTTATATTCCCTGTGTCCCGGTCGTCATTTGTGTCCCGGTGCTTTGTTGATGGTGATTGCTAATCGAACATTCCTTGTGTACCGGTCGCTTTCTCTTTGAGTGTCCCGGTCGTCATTTATATTCCCTACTAGCTGTTGGGGTGGCGCTTCGCGCCACCCCAAACCCTAGTTGGTGGGGGCGCTTCGCGCCCCCCAAGCCCCTGCGCGCGTAAGTCGTTACGCGCCATATTAGTTACGCGCCATTGTAGTTGTGTCCATGTGTCCCACCTGTGAATATAGATATATATATATATATATATATATATATATATATATATATATATATATATATATATATATATATATATATATATATATATATATATATATATATATATATATATATATATATATATATATATATATATATATATATATATATGTTTTTAACTACGTAAAACTTGCGAATATACAACAGTCTTCGCTGTCCCATTGTCTGTGCATATAAATAGACTGTCAGGTTTACCGACTCTTGAACATGCAACATATAATTGTCCATGGGAAAACAATCCGTATTCAGATCTATACCTCATGATTCTAATGATTGCCCTTGAGCTTTGTTGATGGTGATTGCTAATCGACAATTCCCTTTGTCGCCGTCGTCATTTATACATCCCCCTGTGCCCCCCGTCGTCCCCGTTGTAGTTGTGTCCCTGTGTCCCGGTCGTCATTTGTGTCCCGGTGTCTCAGTCTGTAATTTCGCTTTGAGTGTCCCGGTTGTCATTTATATTCCTTGTGTCCCGGCGTCCCGGTCGTCATTTGTGTCCCGGTGTCCCGGTCTGTATATACATTCGTTTCTGAATTGGTCTTTTTTTAGTTTTTAGTTTTTTACCTTTTTTAATTTTTTTTAGTTATACCTCATGATTCTAATGATTGCCCTTGAGCTTTGTTGATGGTGATTGCTAATCGAACATTCCCTGTGTCCCCGTCGTCATTTATATATCCCCCTGTGCTATTCCCTATGTCCCGGTGTCCCGGTCATCATTTGTGTCCCGATGTCCCGGTCTGTAATTTCGTCAGTCGACAAAAATGACGTCAGTCGACACACGAACATTCCCTGTATCCCCGTCGTCATTTATGTATCCCCCTGTGCCCCCCGGCGTCCCCGTTGTAGTTGTGTCCTTGTGTCCCGGTCGCCATTTATATTCCCTGTGTCCCGGTCGTCATTTGTGTCCCGGTGTCCCGGTCTGTATATACATTCGTTTTTGAATTGGTATATGATGAGATAAATTTTTGTGTTTTTCCCCTTTTTTCTGTTTAGTTTTTTTTTTGGTTTTTACTTTTTTTTAGTTTTTTTAGTTTTTTTTTCTTTTTTCCTTTTAGTTTTTTTTGTAGTTTTTATCTTTTTAGTTTTTTTTATTTTTATTTTCCTTTTTTTAGTTTTGTTTTTCTCCTTTATTTTTCTGTTTTTTTCCTTTTTTCTTTTTTTTCTTTTTTAGTCTTTTTAGTTTTTTAGTTTCTTATTAGTTTTTAGTTTTTTTTTTCTTTTTAGTTTTTGTTGTAGTTTTTACCTTTTTTTTAGTTTTTTTTATTTTTTTTTACTTATGTCTTGGTCGTCATTTATATTCCCTGTGTCCCGGTCGTCATTTGTGTTCCGGTGCTTTGTTGATGGTGATTGCTAATCGAACATTCCTTGTGTCCCGGTCGCTTTCTCTTTGAGTGTCCCGGTCGTCATTTATATTCCCTATGTCCCGGTGTCCCAGCCGTCATTTGTGTCCCGATGTCCCGGTCTGTAATTCCGTCACTCGACACACAAATATGACGTCACTCGACACACAGACAACTTATTTTTATATATATAGATGTCCCGGTTGTCATTTGTGTCCCGATGTCCCGGTGTGTAATTTCGTCAATCAACAAACATGACGTCAGTCGACACACAAACATGACGTCACTCGACACACAGACAACTTATTTTTATATATATAAGATGTCCCGGTGTCCCGGTCGTCATTTGTGTCCCGATGTTCCGGTGTGTAATTTCGTCAATCAACAAACATGACGTCAGTCGACACACAAACATGACGTCACTCGACACACACACACAGACAACTTATTTATATATATATATAGAAGATAGATATGGGGGGAGGTTCACCCCTCGTCAGTACCTCGCTCTTTACACTAACACTTAAATTTTGTCCCAATTTCTTAAGAATAGCCCCTGAATCACAAAAGCCGTAGAATAAATAGTTGAAATTACTAAAAATACTTTAGTGTAAAGAGCGGGGTATTACGAGGAGGTAAGCCCATCATATGCGTAATAATTTCTGTTCGTTTTAAGTTTTAATGCTTCTCCTTACTTTCAGTTGAAAAAACTCTTTCATATTTATTTTTCATTGTTTTTTTTCTTAAATAATGCTAGAAAATCCTGCGCTCCCTTCATGAAAATTTTCTTCGCCCACGACAAATTCCTCCAAGGAAAGTTTCCCCAACATATCTCCCTCTTCTCAACCCCCCAACCTAAAAATCCCCCTGAAAACGTCTATACACTTCCTAATAACCATTATTTTATGTAAGCACTGGTAAAAGTTTGTAACTTGTAGCCCCTCCCATGGGGGGCTCTGGGAGACTAAGTTGCCCTCAAAGACATAGTTATAAGGTTTTTCGACTACGGTGAATAAAATGCATATCTCAGAATTTTGATCCGGTGACTTTGGTAAAATAATTGGCGTGGGAAGGGGCCTAGGTGCCCCCCAATTTTTTTGGTCACTTAAAAAGGGCACTAGAACTTTTCATTTCCATTGGAATGAGCCCTCTTGCAAGATTCGAGGACCACTCGGTCGATACGATCATCCCTGGAAAAAAAAAGAAGAAGAATTAACACGCATCCGTGATCTGTATTCTGGCAAAAAATGCGAAATTCCACATTTTTTTAGATAGGAGCTTGAAACTTCTGCAATTAGGTTTTCTGATACGCTGAATCTGATGGTGTGATTTTTGTTAAGATTGTATGACCTTTAGGGGGTGTTTCCCCCCCCCCTTCGAAAATTCTCCCTATTTTCGAAAATGAGGCAAATTTTCTCAGGCTCGTAACTTTTGATGGGTAAAACTAATTCTGATTAAACTTACATATTGAAAATCAGCATTAAAATGCGATTCTTTTGATGTAACTACTGGTATAAAAATTCTATTTTTTAGTGTTTCAGTAACTATTGAGCCAGGTCGCTCCTTACTACAGTTCGTTACCACGAACTGTTTGAAAACTGAATTTTCTCAATGTCAAATAGCTTAAATTTCTAAAAAAAGTGTCCAGCATTGTAAATCCATGACAAAAAAATTCTTAAAGCATGAAAAATAGAAAAATTTGAATACATGATTGAATTATTCGATTTTGTAGGTTCGATAAATTAATGATTTTAAGGGAGAATGCATAAGCTTGGGTGATCATCTTTTTACGACAAAGCGTCCACCCTTTCAAAATGGAACCATAAATCTGTCTCACATGAAAAGGACAGTAGTTGGGGGAAAAAAAACGAGAAAGGAACTAAATAGCTATAGTCGTAAATAATAATGAGAATCCCATTGAAAAAATCTCCGAGCGATTCTTATAATAGTCTTTGATAAGGCGGAAAAATCAATGTAAGGAGTCAGAAGCAATGACGTCACTGTTGTCAGGTTTTCTTGGACGTTGGTGAATTCACCCAAATAAAGAAATAAAAGATTTCGCCCAAGTCGTGAAACTGTAACCAAACCTATCCCAGTTTGATTAGTCTCTTTATTTTCACAGTTTCTTTATTTTTATATTTCTTGAGCACGTTCTGCGGATGAAGGGAAACAGATTGCTGAAGATTGTCCTTTTTGGCCAACCGTCTAGGGCTAAACGGAAAGCAGGTCGTTCGTGGTTGGGTGGGAGGATGTCATAAATAAAGATTTAAAGGAAATGGGAACTTCCTGGAAGGGTGTAAAGAGGAAGGCTTTGAATATATTGGGATGGGGGAGGAGCGTGCGTAGTTGTGTTGGCCTAAGGCGACTTGGTACTGCCCTGAGTTGTTAGTAGTAGCTGAATTGCTAGTAGTGTAAAAGAACATCATTTTTGGAAAGCTTGCCGAATCACAGCTGAGACCATGGGCGTAATTTGCTATGGAGCAGGGAGCCAAAAGCCCCTCCCAGACCTTGGTTTGCCCCCTAGCCCTCCCCCAACTGAAATTGCTGTCTTCAAGAATCTTGTCAAAACTAAGATAAGCTTGCATAATTCACGCATCCACAGAAACGGGTCAGTTTTCTTTTTATATGTTTAACTTTTCGGTACTAAATTTTTGGTGGCTTAATTTTCAGCTTTCGTTGTCATTTTTGCTTGATTTGGGAAAATTGGCTCCAACTATCTTCCCCCTGATTTTGACGAAATTACACCACAGGCCGAGGTAAACACAAACACAAACACTAACGATAGTAAACTGAGATAAATCATTCAAAAAGCAAATTCTTTTTATGTATAAATTGTTAACAAAACGCTTTTCTTAAATTTTTCTCGTTTTAGTAAAAGTTACTCCTTACTTACAGATCGTTCTGAAGAACGGCTTGACATTGATTATGACAAAGGAAGTATGAAAATTTTTCAATTAACTCGTTTTTTTTGTTGATACTCAGGATAATCTTGACTGCTTTGGGGTTGTGAAAGTGGTGAATCATTCTAATTTTTGTAGTCCCCCAATATAGCTATTTTTGTCATTTATGTCAAATTTGAACCACTTGTCTCAAATGTGAGACCATCAGCCTCATAACTGAGCTAATAGTAGCAGGGCAATCCGATATTACTTTTCAAAGAAAGGTTCTCGTTGGTTGTCAGTGACGCTTTGACTAAACACAAAAGATAACATAGCCTATTTCATGTTTATGTTGGTTGCATATCAAACAGTTCGTGGTAACGAACTGTAATAAGGAGAGATCCGGCTCAATAGTAACCAAAACTCTAAAAAATTGAATTTTGATATCAATAGCTACATCAAAAGAATCGCATTTTAATGCTGATTTTAAATATATAAGTTTCATAAAGTTTAGTCTTAGCCATCAAAAGTTATGAGCCATCAAAGCGTAGGATCTTAACGAAAATGGCACCATCAGATTCAGCGTATCAGAGAACCCTACTGTAGAAGTTTCAAGCTCCTATCTACAAAAATGTGGAATTTTGCATTTTTTGCCAGAAGACAAATCACGGGTGCGTGTTTATTTGTTTGTTTCTTTTTTTGTTTTTTTTTGTTTTTTCCCAGGGGTCATCGTATCGACCAAGTGGTCCTAGAATGTCGCAAGAGGGCTCATTCTAACGGAAATGAAAAGTTCTAGTGCCCTTTTTAAGTGACCAAAAAATTGGAGGGCATCTAGGCCCCCTCCCACGCTCATTTTTGATAGCCATTTTGTTTAACATAGTCGAAAATCATAATAACTATGTTTTTGGGGATGACTTACTCCCCCACAGTCCTGGGGGAGGGGTTGCAAGTTACAAACTTCAACCAGTGTTTACATATAATAATGGTTATTGGGAAGTGTACAGACGTTTTCAGGGGGATTTTTTTGGTTTTGGGGGTAGGGTTGAGGGAGGGGGCTATGTGGGAGGATCTTTCCTTGGAGAAATATGCCATGGGGGAAAAAATTCAATGAAAAGGGCGCAGGACGAATGTGGTCACGTTAGAAAAAAACGTCAAATTAAGAGCTTAATATATAATGCTGGGTGTTCGGAGCCTCTCTATTATGGAGTATAATTTGAAAATAACACAACTATACGAGCGATAAAACATATATACCACAACCATAACTCAACTAACGAAAGAACTGCTAAGAGATAACACAACTATAAAGCGAAAACAGGTGAAAACTAACGGAAAAATAAACGAACTAAGAGGTGGAAGGGGCCCAGAGAAAAAATATAATCCTTTTTCAATTTTGAGCCTAACTTCCGCAAAGGAATAATAATGTCAGAAGCCCCGAAATACCGAATTATTTTCTTTTCAAACAGTTCGTGGTAAGGAACTGTAGTAATGGGCGACACGGCTCAATAGTGAACGAAACTCTAAAAAACGGAATTTTGATGCTAAAAGATACATCAAAAGAATCGAATTTTTACGCTGATTCTAAATATATAAGTTTCAATTAATTTAGTCTTTGTCATCAAAAGTTACGAGCCTGAGAAAATTTGCCCTATTTTGAAAAAAAGGGGGAAACATCCCCTAAAAGTCATAGAATCTTAACGAAAATCACACTATCGCATTCGGTATATCAGAGAACTCTATAGCAAAAATTTCAAGCTCCTATCTAAAAAATGTGGAATTTTGTATTTTTTGCCAGAAGACAAATCACGGGTGCGTGTTTATTTGTTTGTTTGTTTGTTTTTTTTTTTTTTCCAGGGGTCATCTTATCGACCAAGTGGTCCTAGAATGTCGCAAGAGGGCTCATTCTAACGGAAATGAAAAGTTCTAGTGCCCTTTTTAAGTGACCAAAAAAATTGGAGGGCAAATAGGCCCCCTCCCATGCTCATTTTTTTCCAAAAGTCAACAGATTAAAATTTTAAGATAGCCATTTTGTTCAGCATAGTCAAAAACCATAATAACTATGTCTTTGGGAATGACTTACTCCCCCACAATCCCTGAGGGAGGGGCTGCAAGTTACAAACTTTGACCAGTGTTTACATATAGTAATGGTTATTGGGAAGTGTACAGACGTTTTCATGGGGATTTTTTGGTTTGGGGGGTGGGGTTGATGGGAGAGGGCTTTGTGGGAGGATCTTTCCTTTGAAGAATATGTCATGGGGGAAGAAAAATTCAATGAAAAGGGCGCAGGATTTTCTAGCATTACTATAAAAAAAAACAATGAAAAAATAAACATGACTACGTTTTTTTCAAATGAAAGTAAGGAATAGCATTGAAATTTAAAACGAACAGAGATTATTACGCATATGAGGGGTTCTAAAAATACTTTAGCATAAAGAGCGAGGTATTTAGGAGGAGATAAATACCTAGCTCTTTATGCTAAAATATTTTTAGTGATTTCAACTATTTATTCTACGGCCTTTTTGATTCAGGGGTCATTCTTAAAGAATTGGGACAAAACTTCCGATTTAGTGTAAAGAGCGAGGTATTAACGAGGGTACAAACCCTCTCGTACACATAATAAAAATATAAGAATATAAAAGACGTTCGTTATACTAATAAAAACGTTCGTTGAATATTAAAAGTTCTAGTAGCCTTTTTAAGTAACCGAAAAATTGGAGGGCAGCTAGGCCTCCTTCCCCACCCCTTATTTCTCAAAATCGTCTGATCAAAACTAAGAGAAAGCCATTTAGCCAAAAAAAAAATTAATATACTAATTTCATTTCAATAATTTATGTGCGGAGAGCCAAAATCAAACATGCATTAATTCAAAAACGTTCAGAAATTAAATAAAAAAAACTAGTTTTTTTAACTGAAAGTAAGGAGCGACATTAAAACTTAAAACGAACAGAAATTACTCCGTATATGAAATGGGTTGTCCCCTCCGCAGTCCCACGCTCTTTACGCTAAAGTTTTTAATTGTTTTAAAAAGTAGAATTGTGGCAAAGAGTCAAACTTTAGCGTAAAGAGCTTGAATTTGAGTAATTGAATTTGAGTAATTGAGTAATTGAAATTGAATTTGAGTAGGAACAACAATAGACCAATTGGTGCCAAAATTATATAAAGTTGTCCCAATTGGTAAACCTAAGGCTAATTTAATCAACACCTTTTATCCATCTCTCTTAAACCCATTTCTATTTAACTAATTTTGTAAAACTAATCTCTATTACCCATGCAAGGAGATACTACCTGAAGGAATAAACAAGCCTGAAATAAAAAAGACGCCCTTTACGTTGTAGCTTGAGACTAGTTGGGGGTTGAAGCATCGCTTCAACAAAAAAAAGAAGAAAAACAGCCGTAAGAAATAGCGTCAAATTTGCAAAATAGGAACAAGAAGACGGTCCACATGCAGAATCTTCTAAAAAGAAGCAGGAAATTTGTCCTGTATACATCTGACCATAAGCATGCCCAAAGGTTCTTTAAATCTCAAATTATATGTTTTTATTTTATGTAAATAAAAGCTTAAAAAGAATTCTCTTTAAATACTTTCAACTCCAAATGCAAAAAGGCTGAACCTTGATACCCAGAATTGAAATTTCTTTGAAAGGAAAATGAACTTTTTGGGATGTTTGTGAGGCCAGCTAAATGGGGGGATCACAAGGTTTGAGTCCCTCACAAAATTTTGTCCGTCTGGTAAAACAAAAGTAATAAAATGCATGTAAACACATTTTTGATGTTTTTTTTTGTTTCTGCAGCCCCCCCTCCTATAAACATCCTGGCTACGGTCTTGGCTGATTGACATATAAATATGTTCCACGCTTTCAGCCTTGGTCTGCAAAACTTATAGTTTTCCAGGTAGCCAGTTTTTCAAAACTATTTCAGCTTAATAATTCATACTTCATGTTAAAAAATCTCACCTATAAAACTTTACAGCAGGACCATGCCTTTTTTCCTATAGCTTAGGCCATATCCAGGGGGCTTTAAGGTTCACCTCCTCCCCTGAAATTTTTTCCGTCTATTTGGATGTCTTCTCTGAGGTTTTTACCCCCATAGCTATAAAAAACAGCATTTTCATTGGAAAGTGTCATTTCTGGTACTTTCACTGAAAAAACGACAAATTTGCCACCCTCTAAATTTTGAATAATAGCCCCCCCCCCTTCTTTTCTATTTTCGTGAGTTGACACCATTGACTAAAAGCATAATTCCATCATTTTGACTGAACCCGACAAAAGAGATAGCCAAGATCTGTCAAGAGCCTTTTAAATTAAATAAAAGTGTCAAAACCTAAAAACATATTATCAAGCACACAATTGAAATACAGATATGAGGATTTATATAAATTTTGCCGCTAAAAGAATGCTTTCATTCAAGGCTTTATCTAGGGGGGTTAGGGGGTTTGAACCCCCGTCCCCAAAAAAATAATATAAAAATAAAATAATGTATGTCCAACTCGTATAAACGTAACAAAAATGTATATAAACAAATCTTGATGCGTTTTTTGAAGTTTTTTGCCTCCCCCCAAAAAATCTTTTATAACCCTCTCCCTCCCGAAAAAATATCTTTGATACAGCCCTACTTTCATTATTTGAAAAAAACGCATCATTTCCAGAGGCTCAAGATAAAAGGGACTGCCAAGACCTGGCAAGAACCCAGCATCTACAAAGACATGACTCAGAAGATCCTAATGTGACTAATAAGCACATGGTAATAATGACGCGAATAGAAAAGCTGTAATTCATAAACATGCCAAGGGCCCGATTTTTCTCTCTGTATTTTTCAATGAAACTGAATTAGTTGAATTTAGGCTTAAGATATGAACTCCTTGGTGTTCTCAGAGAATAGAATAAATTCAAGTTGTCAAGAACAGATAAATGCCAATCAGGGAGGGGCTACTAAGAGATATTTGCCCATTCGTTTTGATAAATACTTTTTTTTTGGAGTTTTCATTTAAAAATTGAAATTCAAAATTGCTCCTTCCTTCAATTTTTGAAAAATATCTTTTGTGTCTTCATTAGAGAAAAAACAAACTGGTAGTCAAAAGGCATATCTGCAATTTCTCGGGACCGTCTCTTAAAAGGGCTTATCTGTGATGCCCCAAGAATGAGTAAGGGCATCAAGTTGCAACATTTCAGTGGATGTTGAACTAAATCAAGAGACACTTTCTACATCTAGGTTGTCAAAAGAACGGATCTCTGATATCAAAGGACTGTTAAGGATAGGCCTATTCAGTTGATATTTTCAGGACATGTTAAGGAAGATTTTAAACTAAACCAAAAGACACTACCTGTACTCAGGTTGTCAAAAGAATGTTTCTTCAATATGTGAGAAACGGCTAAGGCTACTAAGTTGAAACTTTCAGGGTATGTTAAGAAGGATTTTAAACTAAATCAAAATGCAATGTATGAATCCATGTTGTCAAAAGAGCGTACCTACAATATCTCAGAAACAACTATGGGTATTACTTAAGGCTTTCAACATATAGTGAAGGGAGGTGTTTCACTTAATTAAAAAGACACATGTTCATACAGGTTGTCAGAGTAGCATATCTTCATTATCTTGGAAACGGCCGAGTGTGTCAAGTTAAAACTTCTAGGAAATGTTTACAGGGGTTGTTGAGTTAAACCAACAGACCCTATGTGTGTCCAGGTTTCAAGAAGATGTTTTTCTAGTTTCCCAGGAACGGCAAAAGATGCCAAATAGGAACTTTCAGGGAATACAGAGGTTTTTTTTTACAAACCTGAAGACACTAGGTGTGTCCAGGTTTTCAAAATTGTGTATCTGCAACATATCAGAAAGAGCTAAGGGTATTAAGCTGAAACTTTCAGAGAATATTGACGGGGGTGTTGAAATAAAGCCAAAGACGCCGGCGCATCACGGTTATCAAAGTGCGTTCTGTAATATATCAAGAACGATTAAGGGTGTCAAGCTGAAGCTTTCAGGGGCTTTTTGAGGAGGAGTGTTGAACTGAATCAAAAGATACTTTAGGCATCAAGGTCTCAAAAGCAGACATCTGTAACTGCAATATCACAGTAATGACTTAAGGGTTGAAACTTACAGCATCCAGGTGGTTAAACCCACGTGTCTGCTACATCTTAGGAACGGCCGACAACTTTAAGTTGAAATTTTTAGGAAATGCCCGGGGGTGTGTTGAACTAAAACAAAAAACGCTACATGAATTTACGTTGGTAGAAGGCGTATGTTGAAGATACCAGGAGCGGCTAAGGGCATTAAGTTAGAGCTTCCAGGGAATAATGAGCTAAATAAAAAATTACTGTGCCCCAGGTTGTCAAAGCAGTGTATCAGCAATATATCAAGGACCTTTAAGGGTATAAATTAACAGCTTAAAAACTCAGCTTAAACTTTGAGGAGGTATTGGAAGAGGAGATAAAGTAAATTTTATACTAAGGAGATGACAAGAGGAGTCTATCAAGGACAAAAAACGTTTGAACAAAAATGGGGTTGTACTTATTCTTACTGCAAAAAATTCTTTTTTTATGTTTATCTGCTAATTACTAGCGACCATGAAGACGTCTCAATTAAAGTTTTAGAACCAAGAGAATTTCAACCGGAAACAAATCTGGCTGCATTGATTCTCGGGGTCCGGGAGTTTATATTTTGTCTCTCGGGGGTTTATATTTTTCTAGACAATAAGTCAAAACTCCTTGTAAAATAAGCTAAAAACAGACAAATAATGTGTTCCAAAAGCAAACAGTAAACAAAATGTATGACAATATGATGCTTTATGTAATCTCAGATCAACGCTTATCTTCTTGGTAATGTTCATCTACAAGCCATACAGCTGGTGATCTGTATGGCTTCAGTCCTAAAGAAGACCGAAAATTATACAGAATTTGAAGAAAAAGCTCCCTAAGGAAAAGTAAATAGCCACATTTATCCAAAGATGACCAGAAATATAGTCGAATCATGATACACACTTAAAACAAACAGAAATCCCTATCAATAAATAAGTGAAACCTAAAAGGAACAGAAATCCCTATCAGTAAAGAAGTGAAACCCAAAAGGAACAGAAATTACAATGAATTATCGATTAAGTGTCATTTATAATTTACTGAAAACCAAATATATATTAAAAGTGCTTTTCTTTATTTACTTAAGTGAATCCAAAGTTACTGACACTTCCACAGATAAATATCAGTATATATTAAACATTTTGTCCACTCTCATGAACTCTTTACAGTAAACATGATCGTTTACATGTTATTCTGTTTTTTTTTTCTTTTCTTTTTTTTTGTTGATGTTATGACGAATTGAAAAAAAACATTTCTCAAAATAAAGACTGCTTTCTGTAAAGCCCAAATGACCCTCTGGTCTTTAGATGGTTAAGGTCTTTAGAATTAGCCCTACTCCTGTTTGTGGTAGTTCCTTTTTTAATTTTGATTGTTCATTGTAATTTCTGTTTTGGGTGTTGATAGTTATTTCTGTTTATTTTAAGTTTAAATTGTTATAGAGTTATACTTCTTGTCATCATTTTTTGGAAATACTAAAAAAAAATTAAATCGAGTTCCTTATCTACATAAAATAAGCACTAGAATATGAGTGTAACACGGGTCACGCCCAAGGCCGTAGCCACAACTTTTTTCTTTTTTCGGGGTGGAGGGGGAGAAGTTTACTCGAAAAAGTCTAAAAATCGCGTCATAAAATTTTATATGCATTTTTGTTACTTTTTACGAGTTGGAAAAAAATTCAGGGCTGGAGATTTGAACCCCACAACCTTCCTCCCTGGATACGGCCTTGGTCACACAACATCTCTCCCTGTTTTTAAATGAATCAAAATAGTTAAATTTCAGATAAAGTTAATAGTCCCTCTACGGTGTCATAGAATTGGATAAATTTAAGATGTCGAGTAGATGGCTGTAATTAATTAAAATAGTGAAAGAGAAAAAAAGTGCTGTCCTCAGCTAATGCTAAGATCCTACTATTCAATTTCATCTTGTATAGAACTGTCTCTTAATCATCATTAGTATCAAAAACAGTAGCTATCATCTTAGCGTGATTTACCTTATGCAGTATCACGCTCTACTATTCAATTCTTATTTAAATGATTCGCAAATCAATAAATTAAAGGGATATCGTGGGAAAATATAACTTCTGTCTATTGAAAATCTTAAAAAGAGATACGAAGGCGACAGTCGTAGGAATTGACGATTTGCGTGACTAAAGAAAGAAATAAAAATAGATGTAATTAGATCTAATAATATCTACTGCTGTGTATTAATTAGATACGCAGCTATAGAAGTTGATTGCATACGAATAACTTATGACGATTTTTTGAAAACATTGTTTATTTCTTCGCTAAAGGTTATAAATGAAAATCCGAATGCCGTATAGCAAAGTTGTCTATGAGATTCAACTTAGTTTCAATATAATTTTTTAGATACAAATACATACAGAAAGAGGTGGTAGGGCACACGAGGGGGATCTACAAAAATGAAGTATAGGCGAAGGATGATTTTAGTGTTTGGGTAATTCCGAATACCACATTGCCTTCTGTGACGATAAATAAAAGTTCTAATAGGGATAAATCCTTTTATTATATAGTAAAAAAAAAAAAATTGGAAAATTCGATCACATATATACTGATCGTCATCAACAGAAATACATTTCTGCTGATGACGATCGCTGTATATGTGGTCGAAATATAACGTATATGATTTATTTTTTTCATTGTCTAATAAAAGGATTTGTCTTTAATCGAACTGTTATTTATTGTTAGTGTTTTTGAACGAAGAAACATAAAGGAGTTACTTCAAAATAGAGGCAGAAGGGAGGAAATTTAGCTCTGTTCCTACTTTTTTAATTAAAATATTAAGAAAATATATTACTCAAAATGTAGGAGGAAATTGACCCCTCCTTCCTGTCCTCTCTCCTTTGATTGGCGTGTTTGAGAGCATGCGATTTTAATATTTCAGCATTAGACATTTTAATGGTTATATTCACATATAATGTAGCAGGAAAATATAATCCAATATATAAGACATAACATAAACTTTATATAGAGTATAGATTAATACAAACACAATGGGAAAATTATCCCCCACCCCTCCCGCGGAAAATTTCCCCGAAAAATTCCACAAGGAAAATCTACCGCTCCCTCCCCCCGTTAAAAATCCCCTGGATAATCCCCCCATGTAAAATTCCCCAACACACAAAAACCAGCAGCCAAATAGAAATTACAGGATTGCTCAAATGTACAGATGGGTAAAAGGACAAGATATAAAAACAGTTTTAGGACAGGGGCTAGTTAAACTCAATTCACTTTTGACATAAAAATGACTAAAACTCTCAATTTCCGAACGAATTACCTTTTTCTGAAGTTTCTAATACCATGAGGGGGATTAAGGATAAGTAAGAGCACCCCCTCCTAAGTAGAATAAATTCTACTAATTTTGGGGTTTTATGTTACTCTTTACTTTCGTAATAACAGCGTAGACCCGAAATATTCCATGAAATCCAGAGGAATTACATATTAATTTTTACCTCATCCCCCCGCCCCTACCTTATAACTAATTTTGTATTTACCTGAAGGCTTAATGAAAGCTAGGATGTTTTTGGCATTAAAATCCACCCTCTGATGAATCTGTCCCCTCCAAAGCTTATACGACCACCCTTCCCAGAAAAAGATTATTTTTCAACAATGGCAAACTTTCATAGCTTACAGTGCTTACCTTGGTTGCTAGAAGTGGGGTGGTAAAATTCGAAAGCATAGTTACTTGATCTTCTGACTATTTTGAACAAAATGGCTACCTCAAAATTATGATCAGATCAAAATTATGATCAAAATTATGATTTGTAAAAAATGGCAGGAGGAGAGTAGTAAAAACATTGGAGATTAAGCTGCAACCATCCCTCAGGTCATTTGAACCTCATTTAAAAATTTCTGTGAGAAACCCATTTACATATTCCCGTGACTGCCCTGATTTCTATATGCCTACTACTGTCTTCGTACCAGGGTTGAATAAAACCAGTTTACATTATCATAAATTTAGCATAAGTTCACCATTTTCATTTTGTATTTAAAAGATATCACCTTTTTTTGTCTTAAGTATATATAATGTCCTTGTCAATGTTATTTATGTTTTTATTTGTTTTCTTTGTATTGCGCACGTTTAATTTTTGTTTTGTTTCGTTTACCACTAAGGGTAATCATATTAAACCGGTGGTCCTAGAATTCTGATGGCTACTCATCAACAGTACCTAGTTTGTTGTATGTTTTCAATCAGCATGATTAGTATATTGGAGGGATAAACACTTACATCTTCTATAAAAAGTAAAGATGAAATAGTTCAAGAAAGCGTGCTGCACATGATAAAGTTATTGTAGCACTGAATGCTGAAAAAAAAACAATGATTAAACTATGAAATAAGTGGATTATTTCAAATAAATATTTATTTCGAATGATTATTAAATAATAAAAAATTTAATTATTAAATAATGATTTATTTCAGATTATTTCAAATACTATTGGAAATGTGTGCGTATGTTTTTCATGACAGTGAGAGATTAGATTTCTTTGGACTAACAAAAAATTCAACATTATTGATGGTGGATATGCGAGAGTAACAGTTCCTGAGACGATAGCATGCAAAGAGAATGCAAACATAAGACTATTAGTTGATGAAAAGGGCCAAATGTCTGGTTATAGTTCTGGTAACATGTTACCTGTTGATAGATCGTTTCGCCATCTTTCTGGTTTTAGTGTTCAAATGAAAGCAAAGAAAAAAAGGGCCTACTGCTGCTCCAATTTCATAATGCATATTGTATTTATGTGTCAAAGCTGCAATTTATGTAAAAATAATGATTTAATAGACATTGAAGTCACAATGAAAATAAGAAGGACATTGGAAGACAATATAACAAAGGAATATAAAGATGCATGGATGAAAAACAAAGAACATGCAAACGTTACTAGTATCATCGACAGTTTACCAGCAGAAACAGTCAGATGAGCCCAGTAATACCAACTATGAAATGTTTGATGAGGTTGTAGCTGACTCCACGTTAAAACTCGTGTATGACCCCAAAATGGAATAAGTCCCATGTCGAGAGAAAACATAATGGAGTAGTTTATGAAATGGACTCAAAGCATTAATTTTTTTATGATGATATTTTAAATGCCATTATTTCAATAAAAGCATTTAATTGCATTACTTTGTTATATTTTAATTAAATTTTATGTCACGCTAGCAACTCCAACGTTTAGGATTTTTATAAAAAAGTCGGAGATACAAGAAAAGGAATTGTCAAAGACATAGGTACTTCTAATGGGTTCATAAGGGGTCTGCTAGAATCTGAGACAAGTTAACAAGGTTTTTACAAAAGTCTGAGAGAGATGAGCTGGATTTCATCCAAAATTCACACAGACAGGCCAACTGAAGGTCAGAATCACAGGTACAGAGAGAGAGAGAGAGAGAGAGAGAGAGAGAGAGAGAGAGGGAGAGAGAGAGAGGGAGAGAGAGAGAGACAGAAACACAAAAACACATAATGACAGACAGACAGACAGGCAAACAGATGTTCAGACGCACAGACACAAGGAAAGAGACACAGAAACACACACACACAGAAAGACAGGCAAACAAATGGTCAGACACACGGGCAGAGAGAGAGAGAGAGAGAGAGAGAGAAACACGCACACAAATACACATAGACAGACACGGAGACAGGCAAAAGGATGGTCAAACACAGGTACAGAGAAAGAAAGTAAGACAGAAACACATCCTAAAAGACAGACGAAGAGACAGGTAAACAGACGGTCAAACGTAGAGTCACAAAGAAAGATAGAAAGACACCCACATACAGACACACATTGACAGACACAGAGACAGGAAAACAGACGGAGACACACAGAGAGAGACAAAAATAAACACACAAACACGCCGAGATAGACACACAGACAGAAAAACAGACGGTAAGACAAAAGGGCACACAGAGAAAGAAACGCCCACACAAACACGAAGAGATAGACACAGATACAGGCAAACCGATGGTCGGACACCGAGGCACATAGAGAAAGAAAAGCTTACGCCTACACACAGAGATTGACACAGAGACAGGAAAACAGATAGTCAGACACACAGACAAAGAGAGAGAGGCAGAAACATGCACACAAACACAAGATACAGAGACGGGCAAACAGACGGTTGGACACAAGGCCACAGATGAGAGAAAGACAGAAACACACAGACCAACACACATAGACAGGAAAACAGACAGCCAGACACAAAGACAAAGAGCGAGAGAGAGAAAGAGAGAGAGAGAGAGAAACAAACACACATAGACAGACACAGAGAAAGGCAAACAGACAGTCGGTCACACAGGCACAGAGAGAGTGACATAAACACACACAAACACACAGAGACAGGTAAACAGACGGTCGGACACACACATAGAGAGAAAGAAACACACACACAAACACAAATTTACCGACAAAGAGACAGGCAAAAAAAAAACGATCAGAAACACAGCCACAGAAGAGAGAGATATAGAGAGAGAGAGGGATAGACAAAACACACACAGAGACAGGTAAACAGACCTTCAGACCCACAGATACAGAGAGAGAAAGAGAAAGAGACGAAAACATACAAACAAAGACACAGAGGCAGTAAGAAAGACAGACAAACAGACGGTAAGACACACAGGCACAGAGAGAGAGAGAGAGAGAGAGAGAGAGAGAGAGAGAGAGAGAGGGGTAGAAATACACAGAGATAGAAGAGAGAGACACAGAGACAGGCAAACAAACGGCACATACACAGGCAGAGAGAGAGAGAGATAAAGAGAGAGAGATATAGAGAGAGAGAGAGAGAGAGAGAGAGAGAGAGAGAGAGAGAGAGAGAGAGAGAGAGAGAGAGAGATGTTCTCTCCTCAAACAGTAAATAACTTTAGCATAAAGAGCGGGGCGTTGAGGAGAGAATAACCCCTTTCATACACGGAGTAATTTCGTTTGTTTTAAGTTTCAATGTCGCTCCTTGCTTTCAGTTAAAAAAAGTTTTGAATTAACGCATGTTTCAGTTTTGAATTAACGCATGTTTGATTTTGGCTCTAAGCAAATGAATAATTGAAACAAAATTTGCGTATCATTTTTTTTTTGCTAAATGGCTTTCTCTTTGTTTTGATCAAATGATTTGGTAAAAAGGGTGGGGGAGGAGGCCTAGTTGCCCTCCAATTTTTCGGTTACTTAAAAAGGCAACTAGAATTTTTAATTTTTAACGAACGTTTTTATTAGTAAATATATACGTAACTTGCAAATTAACTTACGTAACGAACTTCTATATTCGTATATTTTTATTATGTATATGAGAGATTTTTCCCCCTCGTTTATACCTCGCTCTTTACACTAAAGCTTTAATTTTGTCCCAAGTTTTAAAGAATGACCCCTGAATCACAAAGGCTGTAGAATAAATAGTTGAAATTACTAGAAATACTTTAGCGGAAAGAGCGAGGTATTTAGAAGGAGATCAACCCCCCATATGCATAATAATCTCTGTTCGTTTCAAGTTTTAAAGCTGCTCCTTACTTTCAGTTGAAAACACTTTTTCATATTTATTTTTTCATTGTTTTTTTTTTAAATAATGCTAGAAAATTCTCTGCCCCCTTCATTGAATTTTCTTCCCCCATGAAAAATTCCTCCAAGGGAATATCCTCCCACGTAGCCCCTTCTCCTCGGCCCCTCTCCAGCCAAAACAATCCCCCTGAAAACGTCTGTGCACTTCCCGATAATCATTACTGTATGCAAACACTGGTCAAAGCTTTTAACTTGCAGCCCCTCCCTTTGGGACTCTGGGATAGTAAGTCATCCCCAAAGACATAGTTATTATGTTTTCGACTATGCTGAACAAAATGGCTATCTCAAAATTTTGATGCGTTGACTTTGGGGAAATAGAGTGTGGGAGGGGGCCTAGGTGCCCTCCAATTTTTTGGTCACTTAAAAAGGGCACTACAACTTTTAATTTCCGTTTGAATGAGCCCTCTCGCGACATTCTAGGACCACTTGGTTGATATAATCATCCCTTGGGAAAAAAACGAACAAACAAACAAATAAACACGCACCCATGATCGGTCTTCTGGCAAAAATAGTAAGTTCCACATTTTTCTAGATAAGAGCTTGTAACCTCCACATTAAGATTCTTTGATACGCTGAATGCGATGGTGTGATTTTCGAAATCCTATGACTTTTTGAAATACTGTGACTCTTAGGAGGTGTCTCCCCCTATTTTCTAAAACAAGGCAAATTTTCTCAAGCTCGTAACTTTTGATGAGTGAGACTAAATTTGATGAAATGTATATATTTAAAATCAGCATAAAAATCTTATACTTTTGATATATCTATCAGTATCAAAACTCCGTTTTTTAGAGTTTCGTTACTATTGAGCCGGGTCACTCCGAACTGTTTGATGAACTAGCCAGATAACTATTTGATAACTCACTTATAGAGCACCAGGACATGCAAGGGGGAGAGCCTTGAGTTCTGAACATCCCCCCCAAAAAAGGTAAATTTTCCTTAATGTTCTGGCGCTTCAAATTCAAATTATAATGTTTATTTTTTAATAAAGACTAATTTTCTATATATTTACTTTTACTATGTTTTACGAGTTGTAAATTTTATAATTTACATGTTTTATTTTATTTATTTTTATGACACTTGGTATTAACCAAGTGATATATAGATTTCGCAAATTCTGTCGGTTTGTCGGTCTGTCTGTCTGTCGGTCTGCCTGTCTGTCGGTCCCGGTTTTCCTACTTTAGGTACTTCCAGGTAAGCTAGGACAATGAAATTTGGCAGGCGTATGAGGGACCGGACCAGATTAAATTAGAAATAGTCTTTTTCCCGATTTAACCATCTGGGGGGGAGAATGGGGGGCCCGTTAATTCGGAAAAAATAGAAAATTGAAGCATTTTTAACTTACGAACGGTTGATCAGATCTTAATGAAATTTGATGTTTGGAAGGATATCGTGTCTCGGAGCTGTTATTTTTAATCCAGACCGGATCTGGTGACATTGGGGGGGGGGGGGAACCTAAAATCTTGGAAAACACTTAGAGTGGAGGGATCAGGATGAAACTTGGTGGAAAAAAAGCACAAGTCCTAGATACATGATTGATATAGCCGGAACCTTATCTGCTCTGCTCTCTTTGGTGTAGTTGGGGGGGGGTTAATTCTGAAAAATTAGAAAAAATGACGTATTTTTAACTTACGAACGGGTGATAAGATCTCAATGAAATTTGATATATCGAAAGATATCGTGTCTCAAAGCTCTTATTTTAAATCCCGACTGGATCTCGTGACATTTGGAGGAGTTTGGGGTGGGGGAACCTAAAATCATGGAAAACGCTTAGATCGGAGGGATCGGGATGAAACTTGATGAGAAAAATAAGCAGAAGTCTTAGATACGTGATTTACTTAATTGGAACAGATCCGCTCTATTGGGGGGGGGGGTAATTCTGAAAAATTAGAAAAAATGACGTATTTTTAACTTACGAAAAAGTGATAGGATCTTCATGAAGCTTCATATTTAGAAGGACCTCGTAACTCAGATCTCTTATTTTAAATTTCAACCGGATCCAGCGTCACTGGGGGGTGGGCAGTTGGAGGGATCAGAAATCTTAGAAAAACCTTAAAGCTGAGATATCAGGATGAAACTGGATGGGAAGAATAAAAACCTGTATAAGATACGTGACTGACATAACCGGACCGGATCTGCTCTCTTTGGTGGAGTTGGGAGGGGGGGGTAATTTTGAAAATGGAGGTATTTTTAACTTACGAATAGGTGACCAGATCTTAATGAAATTTGACATTTAGAAGGATCTTGTGTTTTAAAGCTCTAATTTTAAATTCCGACCAGATCCTGTGACATTGGGGGAGTAGGAGGTGGAAACCGGAATTCTTGGAAAACGTGAAAATTGGAGTATTTTTATCTTATGAATACGTGATCGGATCTTAATGAGATTTGATATTTAGAAGGAATTCATGTCTCAGAGCTCTTATTTCAAATACCGACCGGATCTTTGGACATTGGGGGGAGTTGTAGGGGGAAATCGTGGAAAACACTTGGAGTGGAGGAGTCGGGATGAAGCTTGGTGGATAGAATAAGCAAATGTCCTTGATACGTAATTGACTTAACCGTACTGGATTCGTTCTCTTTGGGAGAGTTTGGGGGAGGGGTTCAGTAATTTGGCTAGTTTGGTGCTTCTGGACGTGCTAGGACGATGAAAATTTGTAGGCGTGCCAGGGAGCTGAACAAATTGACTTGATAAAGTCGTTTTCTCAGATTCGACCATCTGGGGGGCTAAAGGGATAGGAAAAATTAGAAAATATTAGGTATTTATAACTTACGAGTGGGTGATCGGATCTTAATGAATTTTGATATTTAGAAGGACATCGTGACTCAGAGCTCTTATTTTAAATCCTGACCGGCATTAAGTCTCTGATTTTCCTTTTAAATCAATCTGCTGATTCTTAGAATTTGTTAGAGCTCATACCATGTGAGCTCTTGGCTCTTAGCTCTTCTTGCCTCGTCACAAGTGCCATATGAGCTCTCAGCTCTTGTTATTTATATCCATTTTTTTATATGTTTTTATTTATTCTATTTTATTTTTATCATTTATTAAATATTTGATTATTTTACTTAAAAAGTTTCTGTATACGTGCCTGATATAGACATGACGTAGAATTTATTTTGATTTTGGATGGCAACATTTGCTCATGTCTTCTACACGCTGCGTTGAAACAGAGATCAATTGATAAAACCAAAGGTGAATGTCATTTAGGAATCTCAATTTCACCATTCAGCCAATGGATCTTGTAATCTTTTACCACTTAGAAACTAGATTAATCAAATTAGATTCGAGAAATGTAGAAAAAAAATATAACAATTCTCCTCTTGTTACTGTACACCCTCTTGAAAAAGCTTGGGTGTTTGTTTGCTATTATTTTAAAAGAACATTTTCCGAGAAAGAAGTATTTTAAAGCATATTAAAGAGCCGCATTAAAACCTGAGATGAGCCTAAATAAAGTCAGATAATAATCATAGTTCGTTGTAAAGAACTGTAAGTAAGGAGTCACTTGGCCCAATAGCAAGCGAAACTTTAAAAAATGGAATTTTGATTACATTACATACATCTGAAGAAGGATTTTTTGCTCCGATTCCAAATATATACATAAAAAAATTTAGGTTTAAATCAAAAGTTACGAATCTGAGAAAATTAAAAAAAAATAATTTTTTTTTTAATTTTAATTTTAACTAATTAAAAGTTACGAATCTGAGAAAATTACCAGGGAACTCTGCTGTAGAGGCTTTATAATCGAAACTATGGATTTTTTTTTGCTAGAAGAAAGATCACGGAGGTGACCTTACTTTCTCTTGGGAGGCTCAATTTTAGATCTGGTTACGTTTCAGGGACTCCCTGGGGGAAATTTGCAGCGGAGTTGGAATTGTCTGGGGCATTTTTCTGATGGAGGGGATTTTCTGAGTCGGAAACGCTTCATGGGGGAATATTTTGCGGGGAAACTTTTTGCTGGGGGGATTTCTGTGGGAAATGTTCTACGGATGAGGGAGTGAGAGTCTCTAACATAATTTGAAAAACGATAAGTAATTAAATAAAAAATGAGTCTCTTTTTCAAATGAAAGTAGGCTAAAGAGATTATTTTAGGCTGAATTGTTCGCAAAAATTTTCCCGGGGGAATTTACAGTGAGGATGAAAGTGTCCCATGTGAATTTTCCAGGAGGAGATTTCACGTGGGAGAAAGTCCCAATGGGGCACATTTGGTAGGGGGAATTGTTCATGGAGGAGAGTGGATTTTCCAGCATAATTGGGAAACAATCACAAATTAAATATAAAAAAATCAAATGTAATTAAAGAGCAACTTACTAACTTGTACTTGTGGTGCAAATCTGGCATTTTTACCCAGCCCGGCACCAAGGATCTTTGAGAAATATTTGGACCCTGTATTACGGTCTGATACCAGCTGCTTTGCAAGTGGCTTTGCAAGTGGACCAAACTTTCTAAGACCCCCAATAGGTTTGATATCTGATTTAGCGAAGTTCCACCAGTCTTTCCACTGGCCTCCTTAGCGTCCCTTCCACGCGCTGAGGGACTCAGCTAGAAGGATTTGGCGAGGTGAGTACTCTAGTGGCCTCCGTAAGATATAACCCAACCATTTCAATCGAAACTCCTTGATCGTGGTGGCAACCCCTCTCTTGGTGCCACACATTCGTCGTATGTCCAAGTTTGATATGCGATCACTTAGGAGTATCCTGAGGATGCTATGCAGAGAGGTATGGTCGAAAACCTTTAGTCCAATTTCGTGAAGTCCCTTCATTGACCAAGTTCCGCTTCCATAAGGAATGATTGTTCGAACCAAAGCTCCAATTCCCTAAGAACGACTTCTGAAACACAAAGCCCGTTTGATTGGAAGAAGTAGTTTTCTTAAAGTACTAAAAAAATATAAGTGTAAAGAGCGAGGGGTTGAGGAGGGGGAGCACCATTCATATATGGAATAATTTTTGACAATTTTATGTTTCAATGTTGCTCCTTACTTCCAGTTGAAAATTTTTTTATTTTATTTAAATAAGATTTATTTTACTTTTTTTTATTTATTTAATTCAAAATTGAAACGAACAGGAGTTACTATCAATGAATATATTATATCCAGAAAGAACAGACATTAAAATAAAATAAATGATAAAAAAAAACGCATCACACATACAGATACAAATACAACTATAGGTATATAATTACTCCTAAAATGAAAGGAAATTCAAATGAATAATCACATTAAACTTGTAACTAAGAGAAACTCGTACAAACAGAATTAGAGGTAATCCAGAGGTAATCTTATGCGAGAGTGTTTTTACGCATTATGACTAAACAAAATGTCTATCTCAAAATTTAGTCAAGTTTATTTCACGATTAAATTCTGCTACCTGGGAGGGTAGCATAAATGGGTATCAGAGAGTGATTTATTGCATTCAAATTACTCTTAGCCCTTTAAAAGTGTACTAGAACCTTTCATTTGGAAACAGATTAGCCCTCTTTGCAACGCTAGAGCGTTACCCCTGATTATCAAAATTAACTAAAAAACAAACGCAAAAAAATAAAAAATATAGCATGTTAAAACCAACGGAGAGAAAAGAAAACTCTGGTAAGTAAAACAAAGAGTAAAGCAAAGTATAGTCATGAAAAGAGTTCTAGTACCCTTTTTAAGGGCGCAAACCGATTGAAGGATTGCCTCTTGATCAGACTATTCCCTCCTAGATTTCACAGGGCACTCATTCTATACAAAGTAATCACAGAAATACTTCGGATATTTTTTGGTCATTTGTTGGGCCCTATTATTTAGGGGGACAATATTCTTCTTTTTTTTCCTTTTTTTTTGGGGGGGGGGGGGTATTTAGCCCGATGACTCAAGCAAATAGGTATCAAGCAGGTAGAAATAAAATGTTCTAGCCATTATTTTGACCTTATTTGGGGGGAGGGGGGATGTGCCTCCGATTTTTTAAATGCTATAATTTCCTCTTAGCCTACGGTAAGGTGCAAGCTTAAAATGATCTGGGGCAAGAAAGCTCGCAATATTCGAGACCCTGGTCCCAAAGCCAGGGAACCGGGGGGTGTTCCATCCTTAGAAGCATGTTTATTGGACCTTGTGACTATTTTAGACGAAATAATTATCTCAAAATCTTGATTGGACGTCTTGGGGGCTACAAGGGGATTGTAAAAAGCGTAGCAGAGGGGAACTTTTCACCCTTCAATCACTTTTGATTCTTAAAACGGGTATTAGAGCTCTCAATTTACGGAGCCGTAGTCCCTACGACCATCTGTTCCATACGAGATGGCAAAAAAAAAAAAATATTGGATTGAAAATACATGACTCTTTACAACGCTAGAACGCTGCCTCTAAATATTGAAATTGAAGAAAATCAGAGGAACGAAGAGCATGTTAAACCCTTCGGAGAGAATGCAAAAATCTGGAAAGTAAAATAAAGACTATGCAAAGTAAAGCCAGGTAAATAGGTGAAGTCAGCAACGCCAACATGAAAAAAAAACGTTTGAAAAGATAAGAGCGATACGTCTCCAGTTGTTTTTGTTCTGTCTAGCAGAATTCTAATGAAGATAAAAACCGAAGTTTTCATCTTGACCAGGGCGTTCATCCTCACGCCTTGGGACCTATGTACCCTATGGCCCATCTGGTGCCAATATGGCATTGGATCAAATCTCTAGACATCTATTTAATCAAACCGTTTGATAGATTCGAAAATGCCCCTCCCAGATGACAGAATAAGTCCAAAGCCTGCTGTAATAGCCCCAAATTATAGATACAGCCTATTATTCATCGATATATGTCCAGTGTACTCCAAAAACGGGGCGCATATAGTACCTTACTTAAATCTAAGCAATTCAAGTTCTTTTCCTTCTGTTTGGTTGGAGGACCTAAAGTGGGGCCCTTGGCCAGCCCCCTCATTCAAAATCTTCCTACCCCTTCCATTAATGTGTATATATGGATTTTTTATTTGTTTTTACTTATGATTATTCAAGGATTTTTGATCATTCATGATCAATCATGGTCATTTCAAACATTTTTGGGGAATTATTTTCTATTATACCGTCAAACTTACAGAATTATTATCCTAAATAAAAACAAACTAAAAAATAGTAATCGTAAATGATATTTAATTTACTCGCTAGATGGCATTTTTAAGATTATTCGCTTGTTAATTCCAACTGTGAGGCAAATATTACAATTAAAAAGAATGAATTAAGGACCCAAAATTGAAATATTCCATAAAATAGCATCAGGATTTAAGAAAAGAACTACTATTTCTGAGTTTATTGATTAAAAACCTAAGATACTATATTATAGAAACATAAAGTCAAACAGCATTAAATACATATTTCGTAATTGGTCTTCAACTTTTATCATAGCTGTTACCTAAAGATTTATAAGGCAAATGATTTAATTTTGAAGCCAAATTGTCTAAAATTGAAAATCAAAACACGCTTAAAGCTTGATTCAAAAATAATGTTTGATTTTTACCGAAATAGTTTGGGTATTCCCTAGTCGGGTAGACTTTTTTCGAACCCATGAGATGCAGAGGAGCTTCAAAATAAAATGTTGTTTTCAGCCCTGAAATTTTCTGTACTTGCCAGTTATCTTAGCTTTATAAGTTAATTATTATATTTATTTATAAAATTAATTGTTATCGCTAACTATGTAGTTATACACCTGATTATTTTACTAATGAATATACTATTAAGTAGAAAAAAGGCTTGGCTTACCTTAGACCTTAGTTCCTCCATTGCCATCTGTGGCGGATAGGCAGGGCCGTCCCCAGATTTTTTTTTGTCGGGGTGGGGGTGTTTTACAAAAGGATTTTTCTGGGGGTTTTATAAAAAAAAACTTTAATTAATACATCCAAAATTTGTTTATATTCATTTTCTTACGTTTTTACGAGTCAAAAACACGTTTTGGGGGGAGGGGAGGGGCTCAAACACTCTAAACCCCTGGACCCGACATTGCGCATAGATATCGAGGGAGTCTCTCCATTCATCTCGCATGGCTGACGCTGCAGTGATATGTTCCCACTCGGGTGTCATTGAGCACTACGCCATTTTCCGATCACGGTCTAGTGTAGTGTTCTGTGCAGAATTTTCTTCGCACAGCCTCTTCTATGCCCACCATCGGGGTCCCAGCTTTGTGTTATGCTAGTGAGCAGGGTTGCCAACTTGCACACTTTTCGTGTGGAATGCACTCTTTTTTTTCATTGCACTCTTTCACTCCACGGACCTGATTTGCACTCTTTTTGCCAACTATTTGCCCTTTGTACTCTTTTACGAAATGATGATAGAAAAAGTATTAGCAAAATAAAATACATCACATTAATTTATTAAGTACAAGAGATAGAACAGCTAGCCGGTATGGTATCTTTCATCTCTGCCTGTGCCGTCCCCTAGTCCAGTGGTTCCCAACCGGTGGTACGCGTACCCCAGGGGGTACGCGAAACCCTCGCAGGGGGTACGCGAAGGTCCCAAAATTAATTTAGTCTACATCTTTAAAACTTGTTTCTGACTCAGTTCCAACATTTCCCTCAAAATCAGATAACATAACCCATTGTACGTAATTTCATACTCATTTTCAAAACTTTCGCTTTCAGTAACCCGCTAATTTTTCTCCATAGCCGTAAGGTCTCGATTTAAATTCAGCGAGTTCAGTATCTTGTCATCTGTTGAAACACGAAGTTCGTGAATTGTGGTTGCAAACAAAGATGGATAGATTCTTGATCAGGAATAACAAGAAGCCGAATGATGGTACCCAAAACTCTGAACCTGCACCTAAGAAGAAGAAATATGACGAATCATCGGTCAAAGTGCGTCGATATTTGTCAGAATACCTAGGGCTCGGATTTAGTGCGACAAAGTCTGATCCAGTGAATGCACAGTGCGTTCTTTGTGGTCAAGTCTTGGCCAACAGTTCCATGAAACCTGCGCATATGAACCGGCATCTCAGTACTGTGCACCCTTCTCATGTCGGTAAGCCCATAGAGTTTTTCAAGCGTAAACAAGAAGCGTTCGCTAGTAACTGTTTGGAAATTGCAAAAGTGGCATCAGTTTCTTCAAAGGCTCTCCGTGCGTCGTGTGCTGTTTCATATTTAGTTGCGAAACGGAAAAAACCGCACACCATCGCCGAATGTCTGATATTACCAGCACTAGTGAAAGTCAGTGAAATAATGTTTGACACGAAAACTGCTACTGCCCTTCAGTCTATACCTGTGTCGAACAATACCATTTCAAGAAGGATAGAAGACATTGCAAGCGATATTGTCATGCAGGCTATTGAGCAAATAAAGTTGACGAAGATGTTTGCGTTACAGCTTGACGAAAGCACGGATGTGTCAGGTGAAGCCCAGGTGATCGTCTTTGTTCGATATCAAGATTGTTCTGACATAAGAGAAAATATTCTGTTTTGTCAAAACCTACAGTCAAGAACAACAGGAGAAAAACTATTCAAGGTGATTGACAAATTCTCCGCAGAAGGGGGCATCTTGTGGGACTGGTGTCTATCAGTTTGCAGTGATGGAGCTGCCGCCCTAACAGGGAAGAATAATGGGCTCATGGCCTGGATAAGGAAGAAAAATCCAAAGGTGAAGTGGTTGCACTGCATCATTCACAGGCAAGCTCTTGCATCAAAAAGGATGAACGCACATCTGCACGAGACCCTCAACGAGGCTGTAAAAGTGATCAACTTCATCAAAGCCCGACCACTGAACTCAAGAATGTTCAAGTTGCTGTGCCAAGAGATGGGTTCAGAACATCAACATTTACTTCTGCACACAGAAGTTCGCTGGTTGTCTCGTGGGAAGATTTTAAACAGACTTTTCGAGCTTCGACAAGAAGTTCATATGTTTCTTCTGGAGCAAAAATCTGCATTCAGTTCACTTTTTGAAAACCAGGACTGGGTCTGCAGGCTGGCCTATCTTGCGGATATTTTCGAAAAACTGAATGACTTGAATCTGTCAATGCAAGGTTTCCGGACGGAAAAACTCTCCCTGAATTCGAAGATGTGTGCTTTCATCAAGAAATTTGAGTTCTGGCTTAAAAAGGTTCAAAGAAACAGCGTTAGTGTCTTCCCGACCCTTGACAAGTTTGCGGACGATAGTGAAATTGATAACCTCAACACAATCTGTGAATGTATTCGGGAGCATCTGACAAAGTTGCGAGATGAACTTGTGTCATATTTCCCATCGATTATGAACCAAGATAGAACGCAGGATTGGATCCAAAATCCATTTGTTGAAGACGTGACCTCAAGCTCCGGTCTTGGTGACAAGCTTACAGAGAATCTGATCGAACTTGCCAGTAATCGCGCCTTAGAACTGAAATTCCAAAATGTAACTGTTTCCCAGTTTTGGCTGGAGGTGAAAGGAGAATACAAGGAACTAAGTGAAATCGCCATGTCTGCTTTGTTACCATTCGGATCCACTTACCTTTGTGAAGTGTCATTTTCGGCAATGTCATTGATCAAAACCAAACACAGAAACAGACTGAGTGTACAAAATGACCTTATAATTGCCGTTAGTGACATCGAGCCAAGATTTGATAATATTTTAGCAAAAAAGCAGCCTCAAGAGTCTCATTGATTTTGTAAGTACATTTAAGCACCGTCATATTGGACAATAAATCTCGTGTTTTTGAAAATCTGATTTTAGTTAAGATAAAAGTAAAACAACGATTCTCAAGAAAGGGGTACGCAAACTTTTTGGGCCTTGACTAGGGGTACGCGGACCGAAAAAGGTTGGGAACCACTGCCCTAGTCCTCTTTCCAGGATTTCCAACCATTTAAGAAGAAGCAGATCAAGCTGTTGGACACAACCATTCGTCTTGAAAATTGAAAACTGAGTATGCAACATGGAGTAAGGCGACGGAGAAGCAACAACCAAAACAAACCTTTTCAAAGTCCACTCTCAAACTGGAAAAAATTCTGCAGACTTTAGGCCTATGAACCATTTTAAAGTACGAATTGCCGATATCTACTTAGGATAGACATTTTTCCTGAAACAAAAATCTTATCTTACGAGACAGCAAAGAATCAAGGGAATATGATTGTCTGAGCCTCACGTACAAAAACAATTGGATCCATTGACTTATTGCATATTGAAGTGATTTATGTCACTGATAGCCATTTTCTATTAAAGCCCAGGCTTTCCAATGGGTTTAAGCGATGGAAATTGGCTGCAATTGATTATAACGCTATGTTGAACGCGAGAATGGCCTTCGTACTACTTAACAGGATGAATTTGTTCCCTGATGTTTCTAGTGTAGAAAATAATCCTTATCTTACATAGGAAGATAGTGTAAACAAATGTTATTATATCCTGGCCTGTTGTTAAGACTTGCATGCTGTCCATTGGGTGTCAGTTCTATTTTAACTTTTATTGTTCTATAGGGTGTAATAGAGCATATGATTCCGCAATTTATTTAAGCCCTATGCTTACAAGAAATTAACATATTACATTCCTTAAATATTTTGTAACTTGTTTCATTGTTAGTTTTTATTGTTAATTTACCTATATGAATTAGAACCTACACATGATTTTGTGTGCTGTTTATTAGGATGATAAATCCCTTTTGCTTCTGCTTCCTTAAAAAAAACTTCTCTACTGATAGCTATAAGCAGTCATGTACCGAGTGTAGGAACATGGTCCATTAATGCCCGTCCTTCTTTAAAAATCACAAGATTTTCGTGATTTTTCCTACGGTTGCTCGTTGTCAGTGTTCTTGTTTTTTTTAATTTGCGATCAATTTGAAATTTTGGACCGCTCCAAAGTCAATTCCTGCGTACGTGTCAAACAGTTCGTGGTAACGAACTGTTTAAATCCCGACCAGATCTGGTGATGTTGGGGGGGGGGGGGGTTGGGAGGGGGAAACCTAAAATCTTGGAAAACACTTAGAGTGGAGGGATCAGGATGCAACTTGGCGGGAAAAATAAGCACAAGTCCTAGATACAAGATTTACATAACTGAACGAATCCGCTCTCTTTGGGGTAGTTGGGGGGAAGGGGTAATTCTGAAAAATTAAAAAAAATGAGGTATTTTTAACTTACGAACGGGTGATCAGATCTCAATGAAATTGAATATTTAGAAGGACCTCGTAACTCAGATCTCTTAATCTAAATCTCAACCGGATCCAGCGTAATTGGGGGGGGGGCAGTTGGGGGGAACCGGAAATCTTAGAAAATACTTAAAGCGTTGAGAACAGGATGAAACTGGATGGGAAGAATAAAAACCTGTCTAAGATACATGACTGACATAACCGGACCGGATCTGCTCTCTTTTGGGTATTTGGGGGGGGGGTTAATTCTAAAAAACTCAAAAAATGAGGTAATTTTAACTTACGAACGGGTGATCGGATCTCAATGAAATTTGATATTTAGAAGGATATCGTGTCTCAGAGCTCTTCTTTTAAGTCGCGACTGGATCTGGTGACATTGGGGGGAGCTTGGGGTGGAGAAACCTAAAACGATGGAAAACGCTTAGATTGGAGGGATCGGGATGAAACTTAGTGGGAAAAATAAGCAGAAGTCTTAGATACGTTATTTACATAGTTAGAACGGATCCGCTCTATTGGGGGGGGGGTTAATTCTGAAAAATTAGAAAAAATGACGTATTTTCAACTTACGAAGGAGTTATCGGATCTTAATGAAATTTCATATTTAGAAGGACCTCGTAACTCAGATCTCTTATTTTAAAACTCAACCGGATCCAGCGTGATTGGGGCGGGGCAGTTGGGGGTACCGGAAATCTTTGAAAATACTTAAAGCGGTGAGATCAGGATGAAACTGGATGTGAAGAATAAAAACCTGTCTAAGATACGTGACTGACATAACCGGACCGGATCTGCTCTCTTTGGTGGAGTTGGGGGGGGGGTAACTTTGAAAATTGAGGTATTTGTAACTTACGAAAGGGTGACCAGATCTTAATGAAATTTGATATTTAGAAGGATCTTCTGCTTTAAAGCTCTAATTTCAAATTCTGACCAGATCCTGTGACACTGAGGGGATTGGAGGGGGAAACCGGAATTCTTGGAAATGAAAATTGGGGTATTTTTATTTACGAATAGATGATCGGATCTTAACGAAATTTGATATTTAGGAGGAATTCATGTCTCAGAGCTCTTATTTCAAATCCCAACCAGACCTTTTGACATTGGGGGGAGTTGGAGGGGGAAATCTTGGAAAACACTTTGAGTGGAGGAATCGGGATGAAGCTTGGTGGATAGAATAAGCAAATCTCCTTGATACATGATTGACGGAACCGTACTGGATTCGCTCTCTTTGGGGGAGTTGGGGGGAGGGGTTCAGTGATTTGGCGAGTTTGGTGCTTCTGGACGTGCTTGGACGATGAAAATTTTTAGGCGTGTCAGGGAGCTGCACAAATTGACTTGATAAAGTCGTTTTCCCAGATTCGACCATCTGGGGGGCTAAAGGGAGAGGAAAAACTAGAAAAAATTAGGTATTTATAACATACGAGTGGGTGATCGGATCTTAATGAATTTTGATATTTAGAAGGACATCGTGACTCAGAGCTCTTATTTTAAATTCTGATCGGCATTAAGCCTCTTATTTTCCTTTTAAATCAATCTATTGATTCATAGAATTTTGTTAGAGCTCATACCATATGATCTCTTGGCTTTTAGCTCTTCATGCATCGTCCCAAGTGCCATATGAGCTCTTAGCTCTTGTTTAATTATTGCATGTTTTGATCTTGGCTCTCCGCACATAAATAGTTAAAACGAAATTTGCTTTTTTTTTGGCTAAATGGCTTTCTCATAGTTTTAGTCGGAAGAGTTTGAGAAAAAGGAGAGAGGGAGAAAACCTAATTGCCCTCCAATTTTTTGATTACTTAAAAAGGCAACTAGAACTTTTAATTTTTTTACGAACATTTTCAATAGTAAAAATATTTACACAATTTACGAATTAACTTACGTAACGAACTTCTATATTCGTATGTTGTTATTGCGTATATGAAGGAGTTCACCCCTCGTCGATACCTCGCTCTTTACACTAAAGCTTAAATTCTGTGTCAATTCCTTAAGAATGACCCTTGAATCACAAATAGTTATAAATAGAATAAACAGAGTAATAGAATAAATAGTTGGAATTACTAAAAATACTTTAGCGTAAAGAGCGAGGTATTACGAGGAGGTAAACCCCTCATATGCGCAATAATTTCTGTTCTTTTTAAGTTTTAATGCTGCTCCTCACTTTCAGTAGAAAAAACTTTTCATATTTATTTTTTCATTGTTTTTTTTTTAAATAATGCTAAAAAATCCTGCGCCCCCTTCATTGAAAGTCTCTTCCCCCAAGAGAGGTTTTTCCATGGAAAGATCCTCCCGCGTACCCCCCCCCCCACCTCAACTCTCTCTCCCAAACCAAAAAAATCCCCCTGAAAACGTCCGTACACTTCCCAGTAACCATTACTATATGTAAACACAGGTCAAAGTTTGTAACTTGCAACTCCTCCCACAGGGACTGCGGGGGAGTAAGTCGTCCCCAAAGACATAGTTATTAGGTTTTTCGACTATATTGAATAAAATGGCTATCGCAGAATTTTGATCCGGTGATTTTGGGGAAAATGAGCGTGGGAGGGGGCCTAGGTGCCCTCCAATTTTAGGTCACTTAAAAAGGGAACTAGAACTTTAAATTTCCGTTAGAATGAGCCCTCTTGCGAATTTCTAGGACCACTGGGTCGATACGATCACCCCTGGGAAAAAAAAAAAACAAAAAAAAAAAACAAATGAACACGCATCCGTGATTTGTCTTCTGGAAAAAATGCGAAATTCCACATTTTTGTAGATAGGAGCTTGAAATTTCTACAATAAGGTTCTCTGATACCCTGAATCTGATGATGTGATTTTCGTTAAGATGGTATGACTTTTAGGGTGTGTTTCTCCCTATTTTCTAAAATGAGGCAAATTTTCTCAAGCTCGTAACTTTTGATAGGTAAGACCAATCTTGATTAAAGCAATATATTTAAAATCAACATTAAAATGCGATGTTTTTTACGTAACTATTGGTATCAAAATTCCATTTTTTAGAGTTTCGGTTACTATTGAGCCGGGTCTCTCCTTACTACAGTTCGTTTACGCTATAGCTTAAATTTTGTCCCAATTCCTTAACAATGACCCCTGAATCACAAAGGCTGTAGAATAAATAATTGAAATTAATAATATTACTTTAGCGTAAAGGGCGAGTTATTAGGAGGAGGTGAACCCCTCATAGATAGATAGATAGATAGGTGTATTTCAAAAATCCGTGGGCCATATACACACAAAAATGTAAATAAATAACAAACAAGCAAGGAAATTAACAACAGTACGAACACGCACAAAAAAAAAAACAGAATTCAACGCAAAAAGTACCTAATCTAACTACAAAAGAAATTAATCATATAAAACTTTTTCTTCTTATTAAAGATTTATCTATATATACTCCCACTCGAAATATTGTGGTTGGGTTACTATTTTGTAGAATACCCGGAAGCATCAAATTAATCCCATGCAAATAAATTTCCCGTTAATCCAAGAGCACCGGCATTTCCGGAGAAAATGATCCAAGTCTTCATCATCATCTTTACAAAGGGGACAAACATACCACCTATCAGGACCAACTATCATTTTATTTTTGTCGAACGTATTTTGCCTGTTCTGGATTGGAAGACAATTTGCCCTAAGCTGAATCCAACGACGTAGAATCATAGCCGTTAAATTAAATTTAAAATAAACTTCCTCCCCAAAACTAGGTTTTGCCTGATTATAATGTTGTAGGGTTGTAGAATCAAAACCAGCCCTTGCCAATGCTGAATTTCCTGACTCTCTAATATAAATCGTACCTGGCTTTCTGAATTTGTTGGTACATCACGAGAGCAAAGACCATTATTCCATAAATAAGGCATTCCTACTTTTTCTAGTAATGATTTAATTTGGGATGGCCACGACGTTTCTAAACCACATTTCAACATCTCTTCATATGCCACTCTTACTAGTCTATCTTCATTACTCTTAGTTAACTTCAACCAGAACCTAAGCATTAAAATATACCTACGTAGCTTTAAAGAAAACAGGCCCATATCACCTTTCAGAATCTGTGAATGAGTTGTCTGATGTAGACCAAACACTCATTTACAATATTGGAGCTGAAGGGACTCCAGTTGCTGCACCGTTTCTCCACCCCATATCTCTGCTCCATATTCTATCATGGGTAAAATTTTTGTGTTAAATATTATTTTATGCATTTTTAGGTTTTTGATCCCCATTATCGTCGGGTTTCTAAATATAGCTGACATGGCCACCCTACCTCTCTTAATTATTTCATCAACATGACTCCTTAGGCTTCCACTTTCCGATAAGATAAACGTCTAAATATTTTATTCTTTTACTTATAAATAGTTCCTTATTATTAAATTTAAATGTATATTTTTCATCGTCCCCAATCTTCCTTTTTTTAAAAATAACAACTTCGCTCTTTTCAGTATTCAGCCTTAACTATTTTATATGCAAATATTCTTCTATGAGATTCAAAAGAGTCTGTAGATCTTGCGGTTTATTAGCCACCAAAGCAATATCATCTGCAAATAATAAGAGAGATAGTTTTTGAGTCCCTAGGCTAACTTTCGGAGCCCATCTATTCTCTAGAAAATTAGCAACATCATTAATAAAAATATTAAACAACTTAGGTGAAAGGGTGCTGCCCTGTTTTACTCCCCACTTAATATCAAAAAGCTTCGAAAACCTATTACCAACTTGAATGATTCCACTCACACAAGTATACATGCTCACTATCAATCTAACAAATGAATGGGGAAGGCCAATATTTAGCATGGCATCTTTCAATAACTCTCTGTCGACACTATCAAAAGACTTATGGAGATCCAGAAATCCCACATAAAGACAAGTTTTACCCTTTCCATATTTATCTATTAATGCCTTTAAAATAAACACACTATCTGTCGTCCCATACCCTGTCCTGAAACCTCCTTGTTCCTCATGTATTAAATTATTTTTATTTAACCAATTGGAAAGCCTGGTATCTAATATTTTCTCCAAAACCTTGGAGAAATATTTTCTCCAAAACCATATGCGTTATAATTTCTGTTCGTTTTAAGTTTTAAAACTGCTCCTTACTTTCAGTTGAAAGAACTTTTTCATATTTATTTTCACATTTTTTTAATGCTAAGAATTCCGGCGCCCTCTTCATGGAAATTCTCTTCCCCATGATAAATTCCTCCATGGAAATTTCCCCCTCATTAAACCTTCCCCTCAAGCCCTCCCCCTCCAACCAAGAAAAATCCCCTGAAAGCGTCTGTAAACTTCCCAATAGCCATTACTACATGTAAGCACTGAACAAAGTTTGTAACTTGCAGCCCCTCCCATGGAGACTGTGGGGGAGTAAGTTGTCCACAAAGAAATAGTTATTAGGTTTTTGACTATGCTGAATAAGATGGCTATCTCAGAATTTTTATCCGGTGACTTTGGAAAAAAAACGAGCGTGGGAGGGGGCCTAGGTGCCCTCCAATTTTTTGGTCACTTAAAAAGGGCACTAGAACTTTTAAGTTTTGTTAGAATGATCCCTCTCGCGACATTCTTTGACCACTGGGTCGATACGATCACCCCTGGGAAAAAAGAAACAAAAAAAACAACAACAACAAAAAAAAAACAAATAAACACGCATCCGTGATCTTTCTTGTGGCAAAAAATACCAAATTCCATATTTTTGTAGATAGTAGCTTGAAACTTCTACATTAGGGTTCTCTGATATGCTAAATCTGATGGTGTGATTTTTGTTAAGATTCTATGACTTTTAAGGAGTGTTCCCCCTATTTTCTAAAACAAGGCAAATTTTCTCAGGCTTGTAACTTTTGAAGGGTAAGACTAAACTTGATGGAGCTTATATATTTAAAATCAGTATTGAAATGTGATTCTTTTACTTCCAGCATTAAAAAGGTACACTAGTAAGTGAAATTACGTAGCCCTTCATTCCTGATCAAAACAACGATTCAAAATTAAAACTCCTCATGTTTCTTGGAATTGGAATTTCCGAAGATTTCTAGCCCCTTAATCAAGAAGGTGCCCTACTCTAATCTTATGACCTATCCAGACTTGGATGATCCTCTGTGTGCCTAACATTAATCTAATATAATTTTCTGTAGGAAAAATCAACTTTGTACGTTTTTGGACGTCGAAATTACTTTTTTTAAATTTCAATCAGACTGGTCAAAATATTCACACTGACCGAATTTAAAAATAGGAAAAATTACGTAGCAACCTCTTGTTATTACATGTCTATTTAGCCACTTTGTCTGTTTCGACTAATTTATTTGCAGAATATATGTTTCATATATTTTCAGTTATATTTGAGGTAGATTTTTGACTCTCTGTATTATGACAAATATTTTATAAATAAAAATTTAACCAAAAACATCATCAAAAAGAACTTTTTGAAAATGCATGTTTTTCAAAATTATATTATTTCTAAGCAATTCATATTTTAGAATGGTTATAAATTATCCTTTCAACTTTTTCAAATCAACCTTCAAGTTAATAAATGCTTAATAATTTTTGAAAAGCTGGTAAGCCTCGAAGACGATAACTCTGACTTCAGGCTACAGCTTAACTCAATCCAAATCTTTTTCTAATAAGCCAATAATTTTTTTTCGAAATTTCTAAATTTTTGATCATGTGTCTGCCCATGTTAATTACAAGGTAGAATTCCTTTGATTTCAGTTACCTTAAAATTTAAACGCCTCCCTCTTTGCGCTAAAGTTTGACTCTTTCTCTTAACTCTACATCTTAAAACAGTAAAAAACTTTAGCTTAAAGAGCTGGACGCTGAGGAGGAAAAGCCCCTTTAATATACGGAGTAATTTCTGTTCGTTTTAAGTTTTAATGTCGCTCCTTACTTTCATTTAAAAAAACTTGTTTTTTATTTAATTTCTGTACGTTTTTCAGGTACTTGGCATTAACCAAGTGACATATAGCAATTGCAAATTCTGTCAGCCGGTCCCGGTTTTGCTACTTTAGGCACTTCCAGGTAAGCTAGGACGATGAAATTTGGCAGGCGTATCAGGGACCGGACCAGATTAAATTAGAAATAGTCGTTTTCCCGATTTGACCATCTGGGGAGGAGTGGAGGGCCCGTTAATTCGGAAAAAAACTGAAGTATTTTAACTTAAGAACGGTTGATCAGATCTTAATGAAATTTGATGTTTGAAAGGATATCGTGTCTCAGAGCTGTTATTTTAAATCCCGACCGGATCTGGTGATATTGGGGGGGGGAGGGGAAACCTAAAATCTTGGAAAACACTTAGAGTGGAGGGATCAGGATGAAACTTGGTGGGAAAAATAAGCACAAGTCCTAGATACATGATTTAAATAACCGGAACGGATCCGCTCTCTTTGGGGTAGTTGGGGGGAAGGGGTAATTCTGAAAAATTAAAAAAATGAGGTATTTTTAACTTACGAACGGCTAATCGGATCTCGATGAAATTTAATATTTAGAAGGACCTCGTAACTCATATCTCTTAATCTAGATCTCAACCGGTTCCAGCGTAATTGGGGGGGGGGGCAGTTGGGGGGACCGGAAATCTTAGAAAATACTTAAAGCGGTGAGAACAGGGTGAAACTGGATGGGAAGAATAAAAATCTGTCTAAGATACATGACTGACATAACCGGACCGGATCTGCTCTCTTTTGGGTAGTTGGGGGAGGGTTAATTCTGAAAAAGTAAAAAAATGAGGTATTTTTAACTTACGAACGGGTGATCGGATCTCTATGAAATTTGATATTTAGAAGGATATCGTGTCTCAGAGCTCTTATTTTAAGTCGCAACTGGATCTGGTGACATTGGGGGGAGCTTGGGGTGGGGGAACCTGAAATGATGGAAAACGCTTAGATTGGAGGGATCGGGATGAAACTTTGTGGGAAAAATAAGCAGAAGTCTTAGATATGTTATTTACATAATTAGAACGAATCCGCTCTATTGGGGGGGGGGGGTTAATTCTGAAAAATTAGAAAAAATGACGTATTTTCAACTTTTTTAGGAGTTATCGGATCTTAATGAAATTTCATATTTAGAAGGACCTCGTAACTCAGATCTCTTATTTTAAATCTCAACCGGATCCAGCGTGATTGGGGGGGGGGGGCTGTTGGGGGTACCGGAAATCTTTGAAAATACTTAAAGCGGTGAGATCAGGATGAAACTGGATGGGAAGAATAAAAACGTGTCTAAGATACGTGACTGACAACGGACCGGACAGCAGAACCAGACCGGATCTGCTCTCTTTGGTGGAGTTGGGGGGCGGGGGTAATTTTGAAAATTGAGGTATTTGTAACTTACGAAAGGGCGACCAGATCTTAATAAAATTTGATATTTAGAAGGATCTTGTGCTTTAAAGCTCTAATTTTGAATTCCGACCAGATCCTGTGACATTGGGGGGATTGGAGGGGGAAACCGGAATTCTTGGAAATGAAAATTGGGGTATTTTTATCTTATGAATAGGTGATTGGATCTTAATGAAATTTGATATTAAGAAGGAATTCATGTCTCAGCGCTCTTATTTCAAATCCCGACCAGACCTCTTTTGACATTGGGAGGAGTTGGAGGGGGAAATCTTGGAAAACACTTTAAGTGGAGGAATCAGGATGAAGCTTGGTGGATAGAATAAGCAAATGTCCTTGATACGTGATTGACGGAACCGTATGGATTCGCTCTCTTTGGGGGAGTTGGGGGGAGGGGTTCAGTGATTTGGCGAGTTTGGTGCTTCTGGACGTGCTAGGACGATGAAAATTTTTAGGCGTGTCAGGGAGCTGCACAAATTGACTTGATAAAGTCGTTTTCCCAGATTCGACCATCTGGGGGTGCTAAAGGGAGAGGAAAAATTTGAAAAAATTAGGTATTTATAACATACGAGTTGCTCCTTACAACAGTTCGTGGTAACGAACTGTTGTAAGGAGCAACCCGGCTCAATACTAACCAAAACTCTATAAAATGGAATTTTGATACCAATAGTTACATCAAAAGAATTGTATGTTAATGCTGATTTTAATTATGTAAATTTCATCAAGTTTGGTCTTACCGATTAAAAGTTACGAGCCTGAGAAAATTTGCCTCATTTTAGAAAATAGGGAGAAAGATCGATTGAGCGGTCTTAGAGTGTCGCGAGAGTTCTAACGGAAATTAAAAGTACTAGTGCCCTTTTTAAGTGACCAAAAAAATAGAAGGGCACCTAGGCCCCCTCCCACGCTCATTTTTTCCCAAAGATCACCGAATCAAAATTCTAAGATAGCCATTTTATTCACCATAGTCGAAAAACCTAGTAACTATGTCTTTAAGGACGACTTACTCCCCCACAGTCCCCGTTGGAGGGGCTGCAAGTTACAAACTTTGAACTGTGTTTACATATAGTAATGGTTACTGGGAAGTGTATAGACGTTTTCAGAGGGATTTTTTGGGCTTAGGGGGAGAGTTGAGGGTGGAGGGTCACGTGGGAGGATATTTCCACGGAGGAACTTCTCATGGGGGAAAGAATTTCAATAAAGGGGTCGCAGGATTTTCTAGCATTATTTGAACAAATAATGAAAAAATAAATATGAAAAGTTTTTTCTACTGAAAGTAAGGAGCAGCATTAAAACTAAAAGAAACAAAAATTATTAAGCAGATGAGGGGTTTACCTCCTCATTATACCTCACTCTTTATGCTAAAGTATTTTTAGTAATTTCAACTGTTTATTCTACGGCCTTTGTGATTCAGAGGTCATTCTTAAGGAATTGGGACATAATTTAAGCTTTAGTGTAAAGAGCGAGGTATCGACGAGGGTTGAACCCCCTCATGTACGCAATAAAAAGATACGAATATAGAAGTTCGTTACGTAAGTTAATTCGTAAGTTACGTATATTTTTTACCAATGAAAACGTTTGTAAAAAATTAAAAGTTCTAGTTGCCTTTTTAAGTAATCAAAAAATTGGAGGGCAGCTAGGCCTCCTCCCTTGCTCCTTTTTTTGTCAAAATCTTCCGATTAATTGCAATTAACTAATATGCAAATTTTGTTTTAATTATTTATGTGCGGAGAGCCAAGCTCAAAACATGCATTAATTCAAAAACGTCCAGAAATTAAATAAAAAAAGCAAGTTTTTAAATGAAAGTAAGGAGCAACATTAAAACTTAAAACGAACAGAAATTACTCCGTATATGAAAGGGGCTTTTCCTCCTCAACGCCCCGCTCTTTACGCTAAAGTGTGACTCTTTCTCTTAACTCTACTTTTTAAAACAGTAAGAGATTTTAGCGTAAAGACCGGGGTGTTAAGAAGGAAAAGCCCCTATAGTTTTCCACGAAAAAAACGTTTTGTCTTCAAGTCGTACATGGTGTCAAAGCAAAAATATCCTAGGTTGGAAAGTTTTCAGAATGATTTTGTATTTTACTCCAGCATAAAATTAAATTATATCTCTAAATATCAGAAAAAATATTCCATATACGAATTTTTAGGGGGGGGATGCTGTTTTAGTCGATCTCGAATGCCAAATCCCAATTTTTAGGCTTGTTTTTCGAAATTTTTGATGTGATACTTCTTGTATTTTGACTGGGTAATGCTGTCAAAATACTCAGGATGAAATGAATCTTTATCTTAGAAATTATTTTCAAATTTATCATGACGCACCTGTTTTTTTCCTCGCCTTAGATGTAACATTTTTTCTAGCCGAAAAAGAATTTTTGGTTTTTAGACGAAATCTTCGTCATCAAAGATATGGAGTTGATACTGTTTTCCCAAAATAAAACTCCTTCAGTAACTTTATCAATTTTGACGTTTTGGCTTTGCGAATTCCCAATATCTTCTGTAAGTAAAATATTCTAACTTCGAAGCTCCACTTTTTGAGACCAAATAGCTTTGAATAATGGTAGAACATCATATTTGTTTCTTTGAAAACCTTGGCAAAAGCTCCATATCTCTCATAAATTTTTGGAAAAATACCAAATTTTTGGTATTCCAAAAATAAATTTTTGGAATACCTGCACTCTTCTCTATTTGGAATTGAACTGTACATTAAGAAATAAGGGTTTACACAATGTACCGTTATACAGGTATAAACAAAAAAAGGTGGAAAAAGAATTGAACGGTTTCTTCTTACACATGGAACTTATTTCAGAAGTGATACTTTTGATCACTTTAAGTGATCAGTGATTACTAATCACTAATCGGTAGTTCTAATCGTAACCACTTAGTAAAGAGTGATGCTCGTCAAATGATCCTAGGCAAAATTAATCGCCCTCATGCTGTCATCGACAAAATTCGGACATTTGTTAACTTAAAAATTAAGGTAGTCCGGTGGCTTAAAAGCCATTTGTGAGCTTCAGTGTCGACTGACGGTCACAGAGACCCATTAATGAATTCTCCTGTTGGGCTAGCCATCATAAGGAGGTGGTGAGAATTTGTGGTTTGACTCGAAAGATGGTGAAGTTTTACGTCCATTTTGTCGGCAAGCTTGTCAATCAAAGCGGATGAGACAACAGGGAACTCCCAAAGCGACTAAATTGCTCTAACGATAATTAATTAGAGCTGATTTTTAGTGTTTTTCCTGCAGGTATGCTAAAAGAAGGTTTTAGTGACTGCTGTTTCCTGAAAATTCCGCTCCTTTAATAAAAAGAAAAAAGAATTCCCACTTTCCGATGCTGTAAGTTTCGATGCACTATATGTCTGTGATGTGTAGTGATCAGGCTGATCTTGCAAATAATAATTTACAATAATCATAGCCGATCAGCTACGTTGATGCAGTAACATGCCTATTCAGTGTCATGAAATATGTCATTCATTCATTGTCATGAAATATGCTTGAATTTGTTGCAGCGCAATTGCGCCACAGTTGCTAAAACTCTCCACTGGCCCTTGGCATCAGAGGTCTAGTTTCTTCCAACCAATTCGCACGGATGTTTTTTTGTTGAAACTTAAAAGAGGCTTCATTCAGTTGTAAACTGAAAACTCCCTTACCTCTATTAATTGTCTATTCGATTGTAAGGTGACCCCCCTACCACCCTGCCATTTAATACAAAGACCAAAACGGGTAAAAACAACTAATCTTCCCGATTGGCTCGAAACTTTTAGCCTCAAGTCTTAGGGCTGAAGGGATTTCAACAGAGAAGGAGAAATATTGTTTCGTCTCAGAATGGGTCCCCACATAAAGCCCAACACACTCGCAGGACTAGTGTGTCCTGTCGTGGATCTTAGGCAGGATATTTTGGAGAAGAAGCTGTCGAGGTTCATTACACTATGAGTCACTCCCCCGTGGCAAATGAGATGCTCACCATGGCTCAAAAAGATCCCTTGATGAGCCTCCTAGGTGAGAGTATTAAGTTCTCTTGCTTGCACCAATTCCAAAGAACTAAATGTCCCTTGTCCCAGATTGCTGGTAAGTAGTGGGTGACTCCCCATCTATTTTCAGAAACAAATGATGCCCACCCAAGACAGCCTGAATCTGACGAGTAGGGTTCTCAGTTTAAACGCACACCTTGACACTAACAAGGAAGACACTTTCTATAAAGGAGAAATAAGAGATAAGCTGCCAATACCCTATAAGCTATTGGTGTTATTTTTCTGTTTCAGGAGTAGAAGCAATAGATATTTTGGCTTGAGCCTCGACTCAGCTTTACGAGCCAATTGACGATACTAAAAATAATACTATGACTAATGGCTGACCCCGAAAAATAGGGCTCCAAAAGGACGACATTTTTTGATTGGCTTTGAAAGGTATAGGCCTACTCTTCATTTTTTGGACTATGGCAGCCATGATGCACAAGAAAGACCGAAATATTACTAGCAAAAGGGCCAACAATCCTTTTTTTTATTTTGGAAGCTGTCCCCTTAGCCGTAAAAATTTAAAAATATTCAAAATATTTTTTTCTAATTTGCTTGAATTGTCAAAAATCACAGTCTGGGCTTTGAAGACCAAATCTTATTCGGAAGGGGGAATAGCAAAAGAGGGGAATAGCAAAGAGGCGTAAGTGGATCCAAAAATATTTGTCTTTGATCATTTTGAAATAAACTCTTTTGAGTCCTTAGGCCAAAAGAAGACTAATATGGGCGTCGTCTTGATACTCTTAAAAGATAGGGTCAAAGCTTCTTGTGATCATTTTTGAAATGTGTGAATGTTACTCCCGTAAGTTAATTGGCTATTGCCCCCCCCCCTCACGAAAATAAACCGGTTGGCATAAAAATTACACACGAATTCTGTTTTAAAATTTAAAACCTAAATTTAACCTAAAATCTAAAAATGTAAACTTAAGACTCAAGCCCCTGGGTCAAGTGAACTCTGTGCAAGAGAAATGTTGGTTAGTTGGGAACCCTAAATGTTGGTAGTTGGGAACCCTAAATGTTGGTAGTTGGGAACCCTAAATGTTGGCCCCTCTCAAACAGAGGCTAAGAAAGTGTAAATTTTCCCAAATAGATCCAAATTTCAAGGATTGTTGCTTAGATAAAGAGGGTCACATATTTCGTTGGGAGGGGAGAATGTTAGAGGCTTGAAAATATTCCCAAAAACTATTTTCTCTAGATCAGTTTTAAATTTACAGACCAAACCTCTTGAGTCGAAGGGGGCCTATTTAAAAAAAGTAAATAAAATGTGGTCATTGAAATGGGATTTAATGTTAATAAACTTTTTTTTCCTTAAACATAGATTTGAAAAAAAGATGCTTATTTCCTGGTCTGCTTTACAGTTTCGTATAAGAAAAGACAAAGAAAACCTTAACGAGAGTAAAAATTGAAAAATTAGTTATTGATTCTTGAAGTAGACGCAAAAAAAAGACATTAAGTAGAAACATGAGACAAGAATTTTATTTATTGGAAGTACTTATGTGTTATACCAAACATACTCGAGAAGTTTGCTCTCTTCACTTCTCGAGGGCGTTTGGTATAATACGTAAGCAACACAAAAAAATAATATAAATACAAAATTTAAAACTAATGAAACAGGACTTTTTTTTAGCTGGAGGAGGGATGTTAAAAAAATTGATAATTTAATAAGGAGTGTGCAGAAATGAGATAAAATTTAGGATTTTGAAGATGACAAGGTATCGAGGCCATCTCCCTGAATGTATCACCAAAAATTACGACCAATCATTTTGATGAAGCATTCATTTTGCCCAAAATTTGAGTTATAATCCAATTTCTTTTATTAAGCAGAAAAACTAAAAAACATTGCTAGCGAATGCTCAATTATTTAACAAATAAATAAACGACGTGTATTAAAAGACGAAAGTAAATTCACTTTATAAAGCATTTTCGAACAAAAAGATTTCAAAGATAAGTATGGAGCAAAATTGAAACCTAATGTGAGCAGAAATAAACTCGTGAAATAATTCAAACTAAGAACAAACATAAATTACCATGAATGAATGAATAAACAAAAACCAAAAGTAATAGAAAGTAAAATAAATTGCCACATCAAATATGACTATAAAGGATACTGCTGTAGAAAAACTCTAAAATGAAAACAAATCAATCAAGCATGGCTTAAAACAAACAAAAATCAACACAAATTCGAGTAGGGCCACTCCCCACAACTCTCCCCTGCCCCAACCCTTCTACAGACTTAGTTGTCAAAAAAATTAACAGTTTATATTTTATCTTTATAATATTGAAAAATCAAGAATCACCCAGACTCAGGCACGTATGCAGGAATTTTTTTCGGGGGGGGGGGCCAAACCTTCGAAACGGCAGAAATAAAGTTAACACTTTTTTTATTTAGTAACTAAACAAATGCAAAAAGCACGTATATCGGAAAATACAGATTAACTTTAATCTGTAGTATTGTAGCCGATGGGGGGAAGAAGACTGAAGCCTCAAAAGCACGTTTTAGGCTCAGGTTATGTTCATAGCGATTTAGAACTAGTGATTAATCTTGTATATCCCACTGAAAGGGAGATTTTAGGGTTAACAGTGCAATATGGTTGCTGTGGGGGGGGGGTAGTTCTTTTATTGCGAAAACGTCGATTTTAATGAAAAATGATAGTTTCCAAAATTGATCCATTAAAAGTTGTACTTTATCCTGAAAAGGGGATAAACGCCCTAATATCAAGGATAGTTCTATTTTGCTGTGGAAAGCAAACTCTCTATACAAAAAAAAAATAAATAATAATAATAACAGTACAATCGCTAATTACTTCAACGAGGATAACAATTTGGACAGAAAATGGGTTAATAATTGGGCAGTGATTAGACCGGATAATTGCATGCTGTAAAATCCCAAAAAAAAGGCTTCACACACGTATCTAGATTCTTAATAAATGTCCCACTTTTGCCAGAAATTCCAAGAAACCATGGGGAAATTAAACATTTCAAAAAAAATTCGGGGGGGGGGCGGGCCTGAAGGCCCCCCCCCCCCCTGCGTACATGCAAGCCCAGACCTCCAGGAACTGCTACCATTATATTTTTATTTACTTTATTTTGATTTCTACTATTAATATTCTAATTATATTTTGATCATTATTCTATCACTACTTCCGTCATTATTTCTTTTACTATTTCTGTAACTATTTCTATTACTATATCCATCACTATTTCTATTTCTATTTCTTTTCACTAGGCCTATATTTCTATTCTTTTATCAATATTCTATTCATATTACTATTTCTATTGCTACTTCAATCACTGTTTCTATCCCATTTCTGTTTCTATGTATTATATTTCTATTCTTTCCTTTCCATCACTAATCTATTTCTGTTTCCATCATTATTTTACTATCATATATCCTTGGGAAATTTCTATCGTATCTACCATCTTCGTCTATACAAAGGACATTGATTCAAGAGGTTAATCAGGGGTATCAATAGGGGATGGAGGGTAGGGTGTGGCCATATGCCTAGATCTTTTTTATTTTACCTAGATTTTGAAAAAGAAAATTTTCATTGGAAAAGCAAAAAACAACAAATTTGCCCTCCCACATCCTAAAGTTTATTTTGTCCCCCAACTCCTATTTGTTAATTAAACAAACCAAAAGAGTTTTTTTAACTGCAAGTAAGGAGTGAAATTAAAACTTAAAACGAACAGAAATTATTCTGTGAAAGAAATGGGTTGTCCCCTTCTCAACACCTTGCTCTTTAACGCTAAAATTTGACTCTTTGTCACAACTCTACAGTTTAAAACAATAAAAACACTTTAGCGTAAAGAGCGAGGCGTTGGGGAGGGGACAACTCCTTTCATATACGGAAAATTTCTGTTCGTTTTAAGTTTTAATGTCGCTCCTTGATTGCAGTTAAAAAAACTTGTTTTTTTTATTTAATTTTTGGATGTTTTAGAATTAATGCATGTTTTGATTTTGGCTCACCGCACATGAATAAATAATTTGTTGTTTTTTAATAACGCTAGAAAATCCTGCACCCCCTTTCATGGAAATTCTCTTCCCTCATGATAAAATCTTCCATGGAAAGATCCCCCCACGTAACCCCCTCCCCCGACTCACCCAAACCCAACACGAAAAAAAACCTGAAAACGTCTGTACACTTCATAATAACCATTACTATATGTAAACAATAATCTAAGTGTGTAACTTGCAGCCCCTCCCGTGAGGACTCTGGGGGATTAATTTGTCCCAAAAGACATAGTTATTAAGTTTTCGACTAAGCTGAACAGAATGGCTATCTCAGAATTTTGGTCAGGTAACTTTGGGGAAAAATGTGCGTGGGAGGGGGCCTAGGTGCCCTCCAATTTTTTTGGTCACTTAAAAAGGGCACTAGAACTTTTAATTTTCGCTAGAATAAGCCCTCTTGAGACATTCTAGGCCCACTGGGTCGAGACGATCACCCCTGGGAAAAAGAAAAAAAACAAACAAATCAAAACAAACAAACAAATTAACACGCATCCGTGATCTGTCTTCTGGCAAAAAATGCAAGATTCCACATTTTGTAGATAGGAGCTTGAAAATTCTACAGTATGGTTCTCAGATACGCTGAATCTGATGTTGTTATTTTCATTAAGATTCTGTTACTTTTAGGGCGTGTTTCCCCGTATTTTCTAACATAAGGCAAATTTTCTCAGGCTCGTAACTTTTGATGGTAAGACTAAATTTATATATTTAATGAAGCTTATATATTTAAAATCAGCATTAAAATGCGATTCTTTTGATGCAACTATTGGCATCAAAATTCCGTTTTTTAGAGTTTTTGGTTACTATTGAGCCGAGTCGCTCCTTAATACAGTTCGTTACTATGAACTGTTTGATTAATTTACATACTTGGAAAAAGCAAATTTTGGTAACGGCTTGTCAAACAGTATGCTTTTTGGTCTTTTTGTTTGGGGGGGGGGTATGAAATAAAAAAAAAGAATGTATTGAAAAACTAAATTTGAGATTTTCAAATATAAGCCTTACCAACAGATTTTAATTTTTGTATACCAGGTTTTAAATGGATTGTCTCCTCAATATTTTAGAAGTTTTTATCGATATAATTCAAATTATCACGATTATTCTACTAGGAGCTCTGATCAGCCGACTAGTGAAATCAGGCATAGACGCGATCTGGGTTTATGATTAAACATGTAGGTGTTGTTATTTGGAACTCAATTCCAGAGAGTGTTAGGTGTTCTGAAAACCTTATGTTATTTAAAGTAAGAATAAAAAATTATTTTTTGAATAAATTATAAATTATATTGTTTAAATTTTTATCGCTTTTTTTTCTTTTTTTATGATGAGAGATGGCTGTTTAGAGATTGTATAGTGTTTCGTCTTTTTTTTTTTTTTTTTTTTTTTTTTTTTTTTTTTTTTTTTGTATTTCTTTGATTTTGAATGAATAGTTATCATTTATTTGTTGTAGTTTTGCTGCTGAACAGGGACATTTTAGGTCCCTAAATTGAGCAGTATATTATTGATTGTAAGTGCAATTTTAGTAATTTTTATTTGATGAAATAAACGCATACCTAGATTCAGGAATCCATTCCCCTTGGCATGGTCTTTTCTGGAATTTCGGCTGTGTAAAACGAATCTGGCTTTGGGAAATTAAAATCATCAGTGTATTTTGGCTTTTTTAATTGATGTATTGAAGTCCTTCATCTCCTCTTGCAGTGTAAATATTCCATGAAGAGAAGAAAAACACCAAGGAAATTTGTTGGGCTGGATCCTTAGTAGCTAAGAAAAAAATCACAAATTGTCAGTGCCTCCTTTATGGTTAAACCAAGGTCAAAGCCCTTCACTCCCCCCTTCCTGATCCCTCGTAGATAATCTCAATTTTCCATACCGCTTTTTTCTTAATGTATTGTGCCTCCTACCTGATTTTAAAATGTCAGGTTTTGCCCGCATACTTCCTCAGCCTCTTACCCCACAGTTTTTGGTGCACTTCAATACATTTGTTTCATTTCAAGAAAATTCAGATTGAGGAATTTATTGTTCGAAATCCCATAGGAAGGGTAATTTGTCGTCCGCATTTCAACAAAAGTACAAAAAATATATACAATTTTGCAACATAAATATCGGAACTTTTATGTTATAGCGCCTATTTTAAGTTCTTCATCCATTGACGCAGTGTAAAGCCAGTTTCTTTGTTAGTTTTTTTTCAGTTTAGCGCGAGACAAGACAAAAAGAAGTTACAGAACATATGAGAATGGTATAATTTGGGTTATATATTTGCACATTAGGGAGGGGTGGATAAAGTATTTGGACTGTGTGAACTTAGAAAATATTAGCAGCGCATTAGCAAGATTTTCGCAACGCTACAACCTGAGTATGCAGAACCAGGTCATCAGTTCAATGCTGAAAAGTCCGAAGCTGCATTCTTCAACTGGAAGCAAGCGTCGCCTGGGGACATTCCTGTCATAAATAGTAGAATTAAGCCAGTAGATCCTATGACCTGTCTCGGTCTTCCCATTGGTTCGTCAATTATGCACAGGCGACAGCTATAAATAGTTCGCATTGAACGTAGAGTTGGGTTATCATATGCTTCTTTTATAACGAATAAGTTACGCTTCAACTGCCGTCTTCTTTCGAAACTTTTCATCTGCGTTGCTCTACCACGTTATCTGTACATATCACCGTTTTGGAAAATGCTCAAAAAATCTGATAAGTCAAAAATTCGTTCAGTTTTCTTCCGGTTCACAAAATATCTTTTTTTCACAAAATATTTCACAAAATATATTTTTTATTACGTTTTCTTCCTTGGACCCGCAACTCTTATCTCGCTAGAAAATTCAGCATTGCTGACCCCATTATAGCTTTGGAAAAGCACATTCGTGCTTATAATTTCTGTTTGACGAAGTTGAACCATCGTTTTTTTTAAGTGTTTGTTTGTGCGCTTAGTCTTTATTTCATCTTTTTTCTTTCGGTTATTGGTCCCTCTTTTCCTTTCTTTGTATGACGGGTTTTCCAATAAATAATAATTCTTACTTCATAATATGCAGAATGAATGTACCTAACACATTTTGCATGCAGACCTACTATACTCCCCCTCCCCTCAATGTATAAATATGTAGCCCAATGTTTTTTGTAAAGTATTTATTTTCATCATATTTCCTGATGTTTCATTAGGATTAGTCAGAGGAATAGGTTGTACTTAGATGAAGAAGTTAACATAGGTGCTATACGCGAAAAGTGCGATACATCCCGCAAGAAGTATTTTTTATATCTAGTGGGACACCCAATCCCCCCCCCCATTGACCTTTATACCTTCCAAGTTCAATTGGCCATCCTCCAAGGTATGTAAAACGTTTGACAATTTGACTTTCAAAGTTTACTTAATGCAACTGCAACCATGGGAAAATTTCCATCACAACCCGTTTTTCAACTACAGTCTAATTGATGGTAATCATCATTAATATAAGTCAATTTATTTTTTTAGCGGAGACTTTTGATCTCTATTGGATCCGCCTCTTTTCAAATAATAGGCGGAGCCAATAAGAGCCATCCTCTCCGTGATTTTCTACATTTCTGTCTATTCACAATCAGTTGTAGTTTAGCCAGCAGCGATATCAGTTAGTTTAGTTATATAGTTTTGATGTTTTTAATCTAATTGATTTATTCTGTTTTACAAAGATTTATAACTAAGTTTGGTTTAATCAATACATTGGTGGATATAAATTGACATAATTGGATTTGTAAGTAATCTAAAACTATGTTGTCTCGTAAATTTATCAGATATTACCTTTTTAAAAGGTATAGGTAATCCAGTGGAGTGAGCCCCCCTGAATCCCTTGTTTTCTTGGCATTTCTCATTTAGATTGTTAATAAAAGATTTTTTTTTAGTATTGAGCCCCCGAAGGAAATTCCTGGGTAGGCCTACGTGCCTCAGGTAATTGACAAAATCTAAAGTTTAAAGCTTAAAAAATGTGCTGTTCTGCTTACAATTCATTTAAAGAGTTTTATTCTCTGTAAATTTACAAATTTATAATTTTGAAATGAAACTTTCAGGAATGGATATGTGGCCAAAATTAGGGCCTTTGGCACTTGTGTATTAAAGCTATCACGCTTAATGCGAAAATGAGATAATAGCCTTTATCAAAGGTTAAATCTTTGATATCTTTTTTAAGGATAAATCAAAGATCTTTCTCAAATAAATTATTGAAAAAGATAGTTGACATTATATATTGTAATTTTGTTGTATATCTCATACCGATTTTGATAATTTTTACTAAAGAGTGTTTTCGTCCCTTCTGTAGAGATAGGAATTCATGAAAGTTGTGTAGCATGTAAATGCCAATGTTTACACAATTGTTTCAAAATTTTCCATATTTCCTGTAATATAGTCTACGCCAATTTTCTGTTCAAAAGTAAAATACTTTTTTTGTTACAAAAGTAACATATTATGTTACTTATCAACGGCCTTATTTCAATTATGGAAATAAGGCCCCCACCAGAACGTATTATATTAAATACGTGGCCTAAACTTAGGTTAACCTAACCAGAATATCAAATAAAAATGTAATTAAAATACAGCTAGAATGCAGTTTCCCATTTAGCCGAAGCTAATTGTCTAGTTTAAAGACAATGAAAGCCGGTTATTGTATCATGTTTACGTTGAGTGTGGTGGCTTTAAGACACAAGCACCAAGATTTATTTTAATTTTCCTAAATATGGAACGCTAAGAGAGATAAATCATTTTTCCCCTCCTCCAGAAAGATTGAAAAAGTGCATAATTGTCGTGATGATAAAAGATGAAAAACAACTGAAAAACAACTGAAAAATAACAACAGCGGTTCCAAATTAAAAAGAAAACTTGGTAAAATTCTAGTAAATTGACTTCTTGCTATCTCAGAAAGGGTCTAGGTTAGGAAAATGAAACTTTCAGGGATGAATCTGCAGACTAAAGTATGTCCCGGGAAGGTATTTTGAAGCAACTACCTCCACTCCTTCTCCCTCTAGAGGGCCCTGACCTTTGATGACCTTTAAAAATATGTGTGTTATAAAAGTGAAACCTTGCAAAATAGATATTCTGCTTAATTGAAGTACAACAAAATTGTTTTCAGCTTCATAACTTAGCTCAATTCCATTTTATAAGGTTTTTAAGATATGCAAATACATTTCCTAAATTTTGAAAAAAAAAACATTGATATGGCTCAAAATTCTACTTAAATAACAGGAATTGCATTTTCAGAACTAAAGGCAGAGAAAAAGCAACTGGTAACTGAATATTAAGGTAAAATGTTGTTTTGTCAAAATTTCAATAGGTATAGATAGACCTGTCATGTAGGCAAATTTCAGGGCCCTCTAGAGGGAGAAGGAGTGGAGGTGGGTACTTTAAAATTTTACCGAAAACTTTTCTGGTTTAAAAAAGTTCATCCCAAGTGTACTTGTTAGTCCAGATGAAATTGCTTAAGCATATTTAGCTCACTTTTGTGGTGTCGTAACGTCAAAGCTGCTGATTTTTCATAGCATGGGTTTGAGGAGGGGGGTTTGATGCCCGTAATATCATAAATACTGATCAAGTCCTTTTTTTTATTTTAGTTTCCATTTATGACAAAAGCAGCTTAGCCTGAAAGTACGAATACTATCGAAATAACCTCTTTTGCCTTAAGACACACCTCAAGTCTATCCAATAGTTCGTGGTAAAGAACTGTAGTAAGGAGCGACCGGGCTCAATAGTAACAGAAACTATAAAAAATGAAGTTTTGTTACCAATAGTTACATCAAAAGGATTACATTTTTATGATGATTCTAAATATATAATTTTCGTCAAATTTAATTTCACTCATCGAAAGTTACGAGCCTGAGAAAATTTGCCTTATTTTAGAAAATAGAGGGAAACCCCCCTAAAAGCTGTAGAATTTTAACGAAAATCACGCCATCACATTTAGCGTATCAGAGAACCCTACTGTAGAAGTTTCAAGCTCCTGTCTACAAAAATGTTGAATTATGTATATTTTTTTAGAAGGCAGATCACGGATGCGTGTTTATTTGTTGTTTTTTTTTCCCAGGGGTGATCGTATCGACCCAGTGGTCCTAGAATGTCGCTAACTATGCTGATTTATAATTTTTTATATAGTTCTTTATATTCTTTTTTATAATTTTGTCAATTATTGTTGCCCTTATCACATTGAGCTTCCCTAAGATGTTGCTATAGATCCGCCTTTGTCTTTCCTAACTATGTTTTTTTGGTAAGGGAATTGCTTACCAAGCCCCTTCCCTTAAACTCTATGGCTTTTATCATTTTTGAAACGCACATAATAGTTTCAAACCATGCATTTTATGGAAAATATTGTCCAAGTACCATTATAATAATATTACAACTACATAAATTCCAAGTGTCTTTTTATTCTTTTCAGAAACAAAAGAATTTAGAAAGACTAAGATCCTTTTCTTATTCGAATCACAATAGAAAATAGGTTGACTACAAATAATTGGAGAAGTTTTATGTTCGATAGTACTTTCGGAAATCGCCCTTTGCTCGAAAGAGAAAATGAAAGATGGGGACACTAATGTCCAACTCCTTTCAAGAGGAAACTTCTGTTTTTTATCTATTTATTCCTAATACTTTATAGAAATATTAGTCTGACAAGTCATGTCGAGTGCCCTTTGTTTATTCGGGGAAAAATTACATTACAGAGGCGTCCCTAATCAAAATAAGCAAGTAGTAAGTAATTCATAATAAAAATAAGCTGACTAGATATAAATACAAAAATATTGCGTTTGATTTTAGGCTACTCACTTTGCTCGAAATTAAAATGAAAGATGGGAAAAATAATATTCAAGAGCATTGAGAGAATAAACTCTTTACCTCATCTTCAATGTCAATGTCAATCCAAAATCTAGGGTAAGAGTCTGGTCCGCAGATTATTATCTCCGGGTTGAGTATCAAATTGTTGGGGACAAAAGAAAACAGAAATTGGGAAAATCAGCATATTAGACTGCCTCTTCTCCCTCAGAGCACCTACGCAGGAATATCCTTGTTTTAAACTTTTGGTTAGGGAAAAAATTAAATTTTGCTGACGCGTAGCGATTAACTACATAAACATTACTAAAGACATCCTAAATTAAAATAATAATAATAAAAAACAACCTACATAAATGTTTCTAGAGGCATCCTACACTAATTAAAATAATAATGAAAGGAAAAAAGACAATCGCCTTCTCTCGAGAACACCCCCAGTGATAATAATAATACTGATTATTATTATTATTTTTTAGAAAATATAATTAGTAAATACTTGCCTTTATCCATATTCTCATGTATCTCAAGTTAACTACTATGCTTTCTCATCTGATAATCAAATATAATTAAATTTGCAAGATTATTGTTATTTATAAGTTTGTGGTACCATATGCTCTGCCCCCCCCCTAATCCTGTGCTTCACGAGCTTGCTCCACTGTGATTTTTTTAGTAACTTTAATTTTGCTTGGTGTTATAAAAATGTTTCAACAATTCAAATTTTCCAATTTTTCCATCTTAAAGTGATGAACTTATGTTAACATAATATTTCATAATAACGATAAATTAAATATAATAGTGTTATTTATAATACCATAAGGACTGTAGTAATACAATCTATCATTAAACAACTGATAACAAAATCAACATATTTCCTGTATCCATTTTTATCAATAAAAAATTTAGCCTTTTGGTTAAATTTATATTTGCGCTAATTTAATTTTGCCGCAAAAAGACACTAATTAGGTAATTTTCAACAAGTTATAGCAGTAAATTATAATAGCTGGTAAAGGACGCAGTCATTTCTTTTTCTCGTGGTAGATTAAAACTTTTAACGATATTTAAATCTACTACTACTACTACTAACAACTCACCACAGCACCAAGCCGCCTGAGGCCAACACAGCACCGCACGCTCTTCCTCCATCCCAATATATTCATAACCTCCATCTTTACACCCTCCCAGGAAGTTCTCATTTCCCTTAAATCTTTCTTTATGATTTCTTCTCAACCGTGAATGACCTGCTTTCCGTTTAGCCCTAGACGATTGGCCGAAAAAGGACAATCTTCCGCAATCTGTCATCCTTCTTCTGCAGAACGTGCCCTAGCCATCTCAACTTTCTTACTATAGCCCTAGAAAGTAGGATTGAGCCACAATTTTCGTACAGACTACTGTTTGAAATACGGTCAGTCAGCCGGGTACCCAGAACATTCCGTAGGCAATTTCTCTGGAAAACATCTAACAAATGTTCATTCGCTTTTCACCCATACTTCAGAACCATACTGGATCACTGTCATCACTGTAGCTTCCAATATTCTACTCGTGGTTTGCAGACTTAGGCTATCCTCCTATTCTTCCGAGTAACTCTAATACTAGGACTATTCAACAATAAGTGGAGAATACTCAAAAACCCATTACAGTTAATTCCAATAGCGCGGAATACGGCTCCAACTAGGGAACGCGGCTTCTTGTTCTGCTGGTACAGGAGAATGTTTAACTTTACTATCCAACAACAATTTGACAATACTACTACTAACAACTCACTCAGTACCAAGCTGCCTGAGGCCAACACAGCCTCATACGCTCCTCCTCTACTCGAATCTGTTCAAAGTTTTCCTTCTTATCCTTCCCATGTAGTTTCAAATTCGTTTTAAGTCGTTCTTAAGACCTCTTCCCGTCAAATTCGGGAAGGAGCTGTGTTTTGTTCGGCCCCAGGCTGATGAACAAAAATGGATAACACTAAATCAGTTTTAGCAGTTAATTCTGCTTCTTCTTCTTCTTCGGTTTTTCTTTTCGTATTGTGTTTAAAGGTGCTTAATTCTAATGCGTTACAATTATTGCGTTTAAAGGTTTTCAACTCTAATGCAGTTACAATTTTCAAAAAGTATTTATTGTTTTTCCATAATTTGGATTTTGATGCTGTTGTCTTGAGCTTTTCCCCATAACGTTAGGTAAACGTAAGCAATGTAAAATTTTAAGTGGAGCTCGAGACCACTTAGCACTGTCTAAATTACGGACAACCAATTTACGAACTGTCTAATCTACTCCGTAAAATTATATAACGTGGCATAAAGTCTTGTAAAGAGACACCTGCCTTTCATGCATGATATTTTTCATGAACATGGTACCCTTCTCCTACTTTCAAAAACTCGTTCAATAAATTCAATCTAATATATTATCACAGAGCCACATGCCTCCTACTCTCCCATATATGCTATTTTTCATGAATTATTCTTCCCACTCAAGTATTTTTTATATATATAAAAAACTTATATATTTTTATATATAGAAAAACAAGTATTCTATATATTATATATACATAAAAAACAAGTATTTGTATACATACATATATATATATATATATATATATATATATATATATATATATATATATATATATATATATATATATATATATATATATATATATATATATATATATATATATATATATATATATAAAATATATATATATATACCTGTAAATTTAGTACTAAATTAATATTCCTAAAAAATTACAATCCTAGAAAGGGCTTATGCCAGATTTCTACAATTAAACCATGGGTTAATACCCACAACTACTTGATTTTAATTAAAAATCAACGGATCTTTACTTCTAGCTCATTGTTTTTTCTATTATTTTTAGTTTGGACCACCTCAAACAATGCGATTTTTATTTACAAGCTCAGAAATACACCTCCCCCCTCCCCCGCTACTTCCTCTAAAAACCCTAGTTGTGTCTACAATTTTAATGTTTTGATAATTGTATTATTGTATAATTGTATATATCCTGCAATAATTCAGCTCAGTCTTTTTAATACTTTATGAATCCCCCCCCCGAAATAAGCGCTCATCATATATGTGTAAGCCAAACAATATGCAGCTGGGGGGGGGGGCACTTCCATAAAATTGTTTACTTTGGTGTGGCTTGTTTTGCTTGTATTTGAGTTGGGGGGGGGGCAATCAATTTGTCTCCTGGTGTCACCAAAACTAGGAACGGCTCTGAATACACGCATCCCCCTGACACTTTCTTAAAAAGTCATATTTTTATCCAGTTTCACTATATTCACAAAACTACTATTTTTATATAAAAAAATATGAGTCCAGCAATACACGCTCCCACCACTTCCTCCCAAAGCCCTAATTGTACCTGTATGCTAAATAACTTAGTTTTCATGGCACCAATTCACGAAAATATAGGGGTGGATGGCTTTTTGAGAACATTTTTTCTTTGGGAGGATGCAATAAAACTCGGTGTCAATCTTCCCCCTCCCCCCTATTGTCACCTGCGTCAGTTTTGCTTTGACGAAAATAAAAAATTGAAATTCCTTTCATCCACCTGTAGTTAAATGTTGGATCAATATGATTGTTAGTATGTGTTCCTCTACAGGCTTTTCCCAATAAATACAATCCCAAATCATTCTCTATTGGAAACTTGGAGCTATCCATTTCTGGAGCGATCAATATTACTTGCTGAAACAAAGATTGAATGGACAGGCGTATAGATTTTCCTTTTCCTGATACTACAAAAATCTATAGCCCTTATCGTAGTACTGATAATTAATCGGGAAATGTTTTTTCTGTATTTTTGGAAGAAATTACAGAAATGTTTTTCTTTTTGATGGAATGTATTGCGTTTAAACTTCGATTAACTGCAGCAAGCGCGGATCTGCAGCATTTTTATGGGGGGGAAGGGGTCCAATTGTGGATAGTCAAAGGACATGGGCTATATAATAACTCTTTTCTTCAAATTATTTTGTTGGGCAACTGCCCCCTCGTCCTTGCCTTCCAGGCACCACGCCCCTGAATAGGTCCCTTCGTTTGAATTGGCAGGGATTTAGTAATTATCCTCAAAGGGGCAAGACTCAAAAAATTTTCCTTTTCAGGGTCTCCTTCTTTTTTAAATATCTTTCTGGATTTTAAATATTGGAGGAGGGCAGATATCCAGTTCCTCTCAAGTGGTTTTTCTTATTAGAAAAACCTTTGATAATTTGCGTAAATAGGAAACAACAACGTAGTTTTTTCAGCTAAAACCAAAATTGGTTATTATATTGGCCTAACTATATCAGGTCATATGGGAAAATGTTATACCCATATGCATATGGGTACAATAAAGGAGTAATGAGATAAAAAAAAAATCATGATTCATATTATAATTTTAAGATCTAATTGGATGAGAGGTCTGAGTAGAAATTTTTTCAAGAACTACCATCACTGGCTACATAGCTCTCATTATCATATTATATTATATTCTTATTATATACCATTATATTTGAACACTCTTTTATTTAGTTTTTTACTTTTGAATGATTTGATTGACTCTGAACTTTAATAATTTTTATGACATAAGGACTTCTTTATGAAACAATGACTAATGAAAAAAAAAACTTTTTTATCAGTGAGCATTAAGTAATCTATTTGAAGCTAATCGAGCTTAGACCATTCCAAAAAAAGATTTATAAACATACTTAAGCACACAACCAAAGAATCATACTTAAGCACTTCAATCATACTTAAGCACTTCATACTTAAGCACACAACCAAAGAATCATACTTAAGCACTTCAATCATACTTAAGCACTTCATACTTAAGCACACAACCAAAGAATCATACTTAAGCACTTCATACTTAAGCACACAACCAAAGAATCATACTTAAGCACTTCAATCATACTTAAGCACTTCATACTTAAGCACACAACCAAAGAATTCTGGACCATTTAAAAATCAGATTATTTTTGCGCTGAAATCAAATCTAACATTGAGTTAAAGAGAAAATGAGAGATTGCTATAGTGAATGTGTGCTTAATTCCGTTGGTTTTCGTCTATAGCGTGTTTTTGGAATCCAACTATATTATAGCTAAAGCATACACCATAAAAGGAAGTCAAACCTGATTGGCTCTCTGGTGTGCCTGTGGAAATATTAAGCCAATAAAAAAAGGAAGATTCAAATTCTACCTAGTTATTCCTACTGTATTAAACCTTAGCCTGTTGCGAAGAAGTGATAGTGTTATTCGTCTTTTTCTAAAAAAGTATATACCAAAAAAGTATTGAAAATACCAAAAACAGCATTTTTTAATGTCTGACTACCTGCCCCCCCCCCTGCAATTGATGCTCCTACCATAAGATTGCTTGAGAAACAGCATCCTAGGCTATTGGCTACTGTAACATGAGACTGAGTGTGACAAAATCATTTGTTTGGTCTACAGATCCGCAGGGGGTATCTGAAAATCATTGATTGATGAGATATACTTGTCAACAGAGGACTCTTATCATATTCTACCAGAGGGCTAAAGATGTCAAACCAAAATGATTTAAAACAGATGTTTTTGTTTCTTTAAGAGAAGTTATCGGGAAGAATTTGAATTATCGTTTTCTTCTGCAGTCAATCGGTTTGATGGGGTTGTATCTGTTTCTGATAAAAAGCGATAGGGTCGTGTTTTTTCAAATACTGGAGCTTAAAAACAGTTAGGAATTTGATTGTTTGATATTAAATTATTTATTGTTGCTGCCACACATCTAATATTTTTTACCCTTACCAGATATTTGCCAAAAATGATTTGCTAAGATATCATTAAAGGGAGAACTAGAAGGGTAATGGTTCTTCTGATCTACATTGTCCTGCCGATCCTCATTGTTAAGATTAGCTTAAGGTCCATTCACATCGAGACTTTGCTGATACCGAGATTTAGCTAACGGTAATTAAAACCAATTTGATTTTTCATAAAATTTCCTGATTGGTTGAAAAATCAAAAAATTCTGATTGACTGAAATTAGCGCTAGCTGCTAGCTAAGTCTCAATATTATTAAAGTCTCATTGTGAATGGGCCTTTAGTAAATGGTTTTTGGTCCTTATTTTAGACTTGTGAAAATGTCAGATATGACCTTAGTCGTATGACAGTGAAAATGACAGCGTCAGTCTTAGGTCAGTCTTAGTCAACATAGTGACTAAGTAAATGATATGTAGCTATTGTTAAATTCAGCTAATTTCCCATCTTTGTTCTTATTATTATGTGGTAGAGGGAGAGGGTTAAAGCCTAACACAATGGTTTTTCCGTTTCTTCATTGAGCCAATGTGTAGCCCCTTTCATATTCGAAGTAATTTCTGTTCGTTTAAGTTTTAATGCCGCTCCTTACTTTCAGTTAAAAAAAACTTTTTTTTATTTAACAATGTATAAAATGCTGTTATTTAAATCATACTGATTATTACTTTAAATATCATCTTATTTTAAACATATTATTTGTTATTTTAAATACTATATTATTTCAAATATTATATTGTTATAAACCTAAAATAAACTATTATTTTAAATTGATTGTTATTTTTAAATATAAATATTATTTTAAAGAAATATATAAATATATCATTTATTATGATTATATAATTTAAGAAAATAATTATTATTGCTATTTTGAATATTATTTGAATATAATTTTAAGTTATTGTTGATTGGATAATTTGAATTAAATTAGAAATTATTTAATTTAGTTTAAGAAAATGACCCTCCTATTTGCACCAATTCATTTGCTGACAAAGTCATATGAAGTGTTGAAAATCATATACTTAACGAAATGACACGATTTTGGAAGCCTTGAAAAAAATATTTTTCGTGTAGTTTGCATGTTACAGGTTTTAATACATTATTTATGTTCAGATAACGCTGACAAGTCCGTAATGGTCGGTTTGAGACAGATTGAGGGCCGGTGCGTATTGACAACACGAAGGATTACCCACTTTCAATATTCGTGTAAACCAGGTTGTGCCGGCCACGCGTACCAGAAGTTTGCTCCGCGTAACGTAAAATGTATTATGGATTATGCAGTACGTATTAAGTCCGCAACCAATGAGGGAGCCAGCCTCCTTCCTTCCTCGTAATACCAAATTTCCTTGAATTTCTGGAAACTTTGTTTTTAAGATTATCCATCGGAATTAATCTATTATTATTACCCCCCCCCCCTAGAAAAAATTATGCGTAAAAATCTATTTGGCACATTGGTGCCGTAGTGTTAATTGGGATAGGAGGGGGCATTTGCCCTATCTAGATTAAGAAAGATATCTTTGGTATTTTTGTTGAAAAATGCGTTTAAGAAACAAAGTTGCCCACCTTTATAGGATTTAAAAAGATACTGCTTCTTTGCCGGGATATCAATTGTGATGGGAGGGGGCATTTGCCCCCTCTCGATTTTGTGTAATAACTATTTATGTATTTTCTTTGAAAAATACCCTTAAGAAGCGAAGTTACCTCGCCCCTGGTGAATTTGAAAAATATGTTCTCCCCCTTCCTTACATTCTTTATCAATTGATGCCACTGCTTTTATGTCAACAACAAAACTTCCTTTATCAAGAACAATCCTCATTTCGCTTCGATCAATAACAAAACTTGATTCTTTCATTAATTCCAAGTCTCATTATAGTATTAATGTATTTCCAGGATATATTCCAGGGATTTATTTGATAGCTATTCTCTCTGGAACTCTAACTAGAATCAGAAAGATCAATACTTTCAAAATAGGGCTTTTTCACATTGAGGAATAATGAATAATTAAATAGAAATGGGATAGGATTTGAATTATTTTCGTTTTGCTGGAGATTTAACATTTTCTGGAATGAATTTGGGATTGTGAAACTGGAACCAAGTGGGGTTATATTATCAACTTTAAGCAATTATAAGAAGGATTTGAAACATTTCTAAAGACAGTTCTGATTTGATTTGCTGAAGCTATAGAAATCTAAATTCATAGAATTGTCTTCTATAAGGTGATTAAAAATTGATAAAAAGATCTGAAGCAAAGATTGAGTTTAACTCAATCTAAAAGTATAGTGGGGTTAAATTTGGTCCAAGTATGGGGTTATATCATCAACTTTAAATAATTATTAGAAGGATTTGAAAAATTTCTAAGGATGAGTTCTGACATGATTCGATGAAGCCACAGAAATATAATTTCCTGGAATATTCTTCTATAGGATGATTAAAAATTATCTAAATAAGCTGTGTCTGATCTAAGTAGGGCTAAAGTACATAGGGGGGTTTAATCTGATCCAATTACGGGCTTATGTTATCAACCTTAAGCAATTATAATAAAGACTTGAAACATTTCTAAAAATAATTTCTGTCTTAATTGGGCGAATATGTAAAAATCTTGTTTCCTAGAAAAGGATTCCTAAAAATCGTTAAAATTAATCTTGAAGGGAAGATTGAGTTTAAATATTTAAATTATTAAAATTGCTAAGATGTACATTAAAGGAAAGTTTAAGGATAAGTAGATATCCAAGGCTTACGTCCATATCCGGCTAATCAATCCAAATCCTTTTTTTTTCAGAATGCAATTTCATAGTTTCTACGCTAAAGGGTGGATCTAGAACAAAGTCTTTGGTCTGTCTTTGGGCACCGTTTGACCATATTGATAAGTTTATTTTGGAGAAAAGAGTAAAAAACAGAATGAGGGTGCCAGAAAAATCTCGAAGGGGGCCCCCGCCCCCTCAATCCACCCTTGCCTATGTCCACTATTTTCTATAAAATGTAATTTTTATTCCAAAAAAGGCCGTATCAAACCGTCGTGTGATCAGGTTGGTAAAAACAGATTGAGAAAAAGAGAGAGAGAGATAGAGAGAGAAGAAATTAAAGATAGAGGGGCCAGACACGAACCCTCCCTTCATCTGTAGATGTGCCTGAATGAAACCTTTCTATTGTGCTGAATAACCTGTCTATGCATGTGTTTTGCCACGCTCATCCTTGTAGTGTTGTGAGACTTTTATTAATCTTTAATAGTTTGAATCCGCAAATTCAAGTCTCTTGTCACTACATATCGAATAACATATCCCTCGGTAGGATCAATAACAGAACTTGTCAATTCCAAAGAACATTTCTATTCCCTGAGACATGATAGAATCTGATTGGGAATATGAGAACGAGGCTTGTCTGGAATTGACGATAAAGTTCTGTCAATTTCACGGACCATTTGACAATTCTCTTATGCATGAGCTGCAAAATAAAAATTGTTTATGATCCGTTCTTTTGAGATCGCTTTCGATTGACTGGGCTTTCTAAACTTTGCTGATCTTTAGGAATACCAAAGTAGGTATATTCATTCTCTTTTGGAAAAGAACCGATGGAATAATATATGTACTCAGCAGCTCTTTTGTAAGTAGCTGCAGCAGCTACTTATGGCTCTTTTGGAATAATATATACTCAGTCGTTTCTGGTCACTTTCTATTGACTGAGCTTTCTAAACGGTGCTCATCTCTAGGAATAATCTTCATTCATAGAACGGGACCTAACTATATATAAGGCTTAGGTTCCTTGAGAAAAACATCCCTGACATCTAGTAATACCATACAAGGAAAATAAGAACCAGATGGGGGCTACTTGCATCTCCCGCAAAAGAATATGATGATGGTGGTTCAGTAATTTTTGAGCACTCTCGACTGACATCACTTTCTAAACAGTCCCAGTATCTAGTAATATCAAAGAATGAATGTTCCAAATATTAGCTGCTTGTAGCTCCAACAACAACAAAAATGATAATGATGGTAGTTCAGTCGTTTTAGAGAGCTCTTGATTTACAGGACTTTCTAAACAGAGCTGTCATCTAGTAATACCAAACAATGAATGTGAGTTCCAGATATTGGCTACTTGCAGCTCCTACAAAAAGATATGGTGATGGTGGTTCAATTATTTTTGAGCCCTCCCAATTGACAGAACTTTTTAAACAGTTATAGTGTCTAGTAATGCCAAAGAAAGAATATTCTGTATATTAGCTCCCTGCAGCTCCAACAAAAAAAAAACTGATAATTATGACAGTTCAGTCATTTGAGGTAGTTTTGGATTGACTGGACTTTCTAAAGAGTGCTGATCTTTAGAAATAATTTGGAATATAAAGTAGGAATTTTAATGTCGAATATTGGCTACTTGCAGCTCTCAATAAAAACTGATGACAGTGACTTGACTTTTTGTTTTTGGATTACTTTCTATTATCCTCACTCTCTAAATGATGTCATTATCTAGGAATACCAAAGAAAGAAAATTTGTTCCAATATTGGCTACTTGCAGCTAAAAAAAATAGCTGATGATGGCAGTTCAGGCATTTGATACCACTCCAGATTGACATGACTTTCTAAACAGTGTTGGTCTAGTTAGACCAAATTAGGAATGCTCCAGATTTTGACAACTTGCAGGTTCTAAAAAAAAAAACTGTTGTTTGTTTTAAAACTCTTGAGGTTGCTTTCGATTCTCATGACTTTCCCAAGAGTATTAATTCCTAAAAATCCCTTGGAATATAAAGTAGGGATATTTTGTTTTCAGTATTGGCTACTTACAGCTCTTAAAAAAAAGCTGATGATGATGATTTATCTTCATTCTTCTGAAATGACTTTTGATTGTCCTCCTTTTCTAAGAAATACCGTTTCTTAAGAATACCAAAGAAGGAACATTTGTTCTGGATAATGGCTACTTGGAGCTCTTAAAAAAGAAAAAAAAATATTATGTACGTGGCTGACCTTAGCGTCTGAAGCTGCTTTGTTGAATTTGAAAAAAGGGAAAGTTTTCACTTAAGTCTTTTTTACTTAAGTCTCTTATGGATTGACTATATCTTTCAATTATTTTTTTTCTTGTGGTTATAAGAACTGATTATTTCGGATGCACAAATGTTCGAAGACGGGGGTTGCACAAAATCACAAAGGAAAAGAAACAAAAATGAACGGTTTGATTAGCCTTCTAAAAAAAAAAATGTGACAAGTCATTAAGCAGAAAAATTGAGACGAATGTTGTTTGACTTATTGATCTGGGTCTTTTCTCAATTTTAATTGACCAGCTTTAGTCAGCACGTTTGTCCAATGTAGTGCTAGATACCCCTTCCTGGGAGGGTATAAAGAGGACAGCTTTGAATAAATTGGGATGGAGGAGGAGCGTGCGTAGCTGTGTTGACCTCAAGCGGCTTGGTTATGGATTAGTATTATCTTTAGAATCTCCAGTTGTCACCTGCAGGAAAAATCTGATCTTAAAATCCTTATAATTAAGTATGGTTGAGCCCATTGTGTCTAAAGATTTGAACCCGTCTTGCTTTTTCCCTTGAGAAGTGGATCGAAGGTTAGCCCTCCTCTTCCCCCCTTCGAATTCTTCCAATTTCCTATTACATACCATGGTATTAATGGCTTGGATTTGAAGCTTTTTTAAAATCTATCAATCGTCTGCCACAGAAGTGTTTGATCTTAAAATCTGTCTTATAGACGAAGAAACTACCAAAGGATTGTGATCCTTCTTGCCTTTTCTCTTGAGAAGTTCCTTGGAAGTTAGGCCTCCACCTCCTCCATTCAAAACCAATTCCCAATTACATATCATGGTAATTGATGGCTAGGATTTGAATCTTTCTTTAGAATCTGCCAATAGCCTGCCTCAGAAGTGTTAAATCATAAAATCTTCCTTTTGACGAAGGAAGTACCCAGATTTTCTTGTGAAATTCTTGTTTTTGACGGAGAAACTACCTGAGGATTTTGATGTTCCTGGCTTTTCTCTTGAGAAGCTTCTTAAGGGCTAGCGCCTCCTCCTTTCCTCTTTGAAAAGAACCATCGGTTAAGTGTCGCAATATGTCTTTTTTTGCTTTGTGATTCATAGCGAAGATGAAAAGATAAAAAAGAGTTTGTTATTGCTTTAATCTAAAAATATTAAATATTTTGAATTATTGCTCTCCCGTTTATTGCATTTTGTCATTACCATTTTTTTTTTACCAAGAGATTCTGGTGGATAAAAACAGAAGTTCTCTTCGAAATCTATCATTCGTCTGCTGTAGATGTGTTTTATCTTAAAATCCCTTATTTTTAACGAACAAAGTACCCTCAGTACCAAAGATTTTGCTTCTTCTTGCTTTTATCCTTGAGAGACTCCTTGAAGGCTAGTCCTCCCCAACCACCCTTCGAAACCGATTTCAAATTACAAAGCGATGATGAATCGATAAATAATGAATTTATTTTTTACTATAACTCATCCGAATAGGTTATTAGTTTATAAATATTTAAAGGAATATTTTCAGGTTCATTACATCTCTATAATTAACGAAGACTTCTTTTCTTAGTCTAGGAAATCTGGTGGCTAGGGATTGAAGCTACGTTTAGAATTTGTCAATCGTCTGCCAGAGCAATGAGTGATCTGCAATCCTTATAATTAACGAAGATAGTGCCCAAAGTACCTTGAATTCCTCTTACTTTTTCCCTTGAGAAGTTGTTTTTCCCTTTTGAGCCACGAATCGGAAATATACATGCTTACATTTAGGATTCAGTAAGCTACGTGTTTTGAATGTTCTGCTTGCATTAGACCTAATTGATGCTCGTGTCATCAATATTTTAACAGGGACAAGAATTCTGCTACAATTGTGGAAGATGGAAAACCATTAGGAAAAGTCACAAAGAGGTGTCTCATTGAATCTTAGTTAAGGATAAAGATAGCCGCATTTTTATGGGCTGCTCTGAATCCTCAAGTCTTTTGTAGTAAATTCTTTTGGAAAAATTTTTCGACCATGCATCAAAATTGAAGGAAAATGAAAGCCGCTAAAAAAACGTGTCGTTAGCGGGAGTTGAACCAGAGACCTAAAAGAATGAGGAGTTTGCGATATAATACGGATAGGTGAGGATTAGAAGCTACTAGGGCTATTTACAGTGTAGACCCGGCGATCTCATTAAAAAGCAAAAAATATATAAATTAAAGACGCTAAAAAAGCGTGCCATTAGTGGGAGTCAAACCAGAAACCCAAAAGAATGGTGTATTTGTGACTTGTCGCAATCATCAGACATGATGTCCATCTCAGACTCGCTGTTTGGTAGCAGAGCCATCTTTGCAGCTCACTCGTGGGTGAGCTTCTCTCTTACACGTCTGCTCCTCTTTTTGATAACATTTCCTTCCTCTTTTCTTGGTTTGGGGTTTCTGGCGGAATAAGAGAGAATCACTGTGTCAGGAAGAGAAAATTCCGATCAGACCACGGGTGAATGGGTGCTTCTGCTTCGTCAAATTAGAATGATCGGAATGAGGTGCTTCACGAATAAAAAAAAAGTGAAGTAAACTAAAGAATCCAGAGCACAATAATCCAACAAAAACAAAATAGTAAAAGAGAAGCATCTTCAAAAACTAATCGTTTCAAAAACTTAGGTTATCTTATAATAAAAGAAATAATCTAGAGTACAATAAACCAGCAAAAACAAAATAGTATAAGAGAAGCATCTTCAAAATATACCCGTCTTAAAACTAAAGGTTACCATATGGTAACCGAAACAAAAACACAGAAATGGGTGATGAAACAAAACAAGCTAAAAGTAGAGACATTAAGGAGCAAAACAAGATAATAAAATTTGAAAAACTTCCCTGCATTGTTTTCATCATCGCTGTCAAAATCAGCTAATTTTTGCTTTTTAGGCACGGCAAAAAACTACTCTGTTCGCTGATCAACTGACGACTTACGGAGCCATCAAGGAGAGTAAAAGATATCGCAACACGAAGGGCTGAACTTATGCTATTTGACTGTCTTAAGTTCGAAAGCGGTATCTGAACTACAAGAGGCACTAGGTACGTTGAAGGGACGGTTACCATATGAGGTATGAAAGGATCAAAAAGAAAAACGAAAAGACGCTAAAAAAACGTGAAGTTATTGGGAGTCGAACCAGAACCCGAAAAGAATGGGGATTTTGCGACATAACATGGATATATAAGGGTTAAAAGCTGGCCATCTACCTGATGACTACATTAAAAACAAAAAGAAATAAAAGACGCTAAAAAATGTGCTGTTAGTGGGTGTCAAACCAAAGACCGAAAAGAATAGGGAGTTAGTGATATAGCACGGATAGATAAGGATTAAAAGCTAATAGGAAAATTTACGGCCTCATTAAATTGCAAAAAAATTAATAAAATAAAGATGCTGAATAAACGTGCCGTTAGTGGGAGTCGAACCAGAGGCCAAAAAGAATGGAGAGTTTGCGGTATAACACGTATAGATACCGAATAAAAGCTACTTGGGTCACTTGCGATGTTGCTTGATGGCCTCATTTAGAAGTTAAAAATAAATTAAAGACTCCTGACAATCATCGGTAAAGGGGAATCAAACCAGAGACCAAAGAGAATGGGGAATTTATAAGAAAAGGGTTTTCGAAGATATAATACGAAAAGATTAGCTTGTAAAATCTTGGCTGGTTAAGTAGGGTAGCTGACTTCAAGCTGGCAGGCCTACCAGGGGCGGAATTTTGCTCTTTTCTTCATATCACAGTTCCCATAACGACAAGTAACCAGTACTTTCAAGGGCTTTGGTGATGTTTCTTTTCTGTACAAGCTTCCTGTTTCCGCTCCTTTAAGTTTGCTATAGTTTTGGCCGTAGCCTAATCCATTCACTGCGAATTTTTGTTTCTATTTAGACTATGTTGGGGAAAATCCTAGATGATGAACCTTCAGCTCTTTTAGAAAGTAGGTGTGTTGCATACAAACTTAAACTATGATACGGTCCTAAGTCTTTTTTGAATACATTCTCTACCCCTTTCCCCTCCAAAGACACTGACCTTTGATTAAATTGGACAAACTTTGTCTTATAAAAAATTAAACTTCCAGAGATACAGCACAAATGAGACGAAAAGAAAAGGATTTTGAACCTCATAACTCTGCTAAATAATAAATTACAAGGATTTCAAGAATTTGTTAGATATATCTTAAAATAAAAGATCCTAGTAGGCATATTGTCTGAAATCTGGCTAATATCGGTGGAATTGCGTTCCTAAGGCCTAGATTTAATCCCGTATCCAGAGGGGTATTATCAGGTTTTATGCCAAACCTCCGAAATTTGTGTCTGGCTCGCAAAAAAGGATGATAAATGTATATCCAAGTTTTTTATGCTTTTTGTAAAGTTTTTAGGTATGCTCACCTGTGCACGCGCAGCGATAGAGTGAATAGTCCCTTTATAGTTTTTATGAGACCATTAAAAGAACGAAAACTATACGACAAAAGTTAAGGTTGTCTATTTGTCTAGCTACCATAATAAGTGAAGCCATGACTTCTGTTTCAAAACAAGTATTAAAGTTACTTCGATATCATCACAATCATCACTGTTGTTGGAAGTGTCATAATTTGTCTCTACGATTGACGTTATTCGATCTACGTGGGACCGCGTTTCATTGAAGGTCACTTGTTAAATAAAAGGTTTTGTCATTATTTTCAGTTGTCTTGTCAGGTTGATGGGAGTGACTCGGCGATTCTCTTTTGATTGTTCCTGTGATTCGTCACCACTTTAAATGATTCTCTAAAAATTGGGTAATCAACCCAACAGCTGTTTAGTATTTGATTGCGACGACGGGAAATTCTGAACACTTTCTTTGGAACCATTAAGCACACATAAGCTTCACTGCTCATAGCAGAGGTGTCAATGGAGGGGGTATTTGCCCCAAACCCCTCATATTTAAAAAAAAACTGTTTTGTACTTCTGTTAAAATACATTATTTTATTTTAAAAATCTCTGGATTTAGAAAAATAGACCTTGCCGGCTTCACCCCCCTCCCTCTTCCTGCACACACAAATGTCAATACTTAAACATAGCCAAGGAGGAGATTTATTCCCTGACAAGTGTCGAAGAATTTATTTCTACTTGTAACATATCACGGCACTAAGCCGCTTGAGATCAACACAGCTACGATTCTTTGCTCTATTCTATTTGAAGTTCCGTTGTTTTCTCCCTGCGGCGGAGTCTCCATATTCTGCAAGGATTTTCAAGGGACAAAACCAACAAAAAAGTTACCAGAGTTGTCATTTTGGTGGAGGAGAAATATACCCGCTCCCTGAATATTCTAAAATACCTTTCATTTTTTTATAAAAAATTTTTAGAGCCACAAATTTTGTGGCTTCCTAGATTTAAAAAAATGGTATTTCCGCATTAGCCAGTGCTTACTCGAGACGTGAAGTTAGGCTAACCCTCCTGAAATATGCTAAAATATGATGAAAATATAAGTAGTGGGGGCATAATTACTTTAAACAGAACCCTATCCCTCCGAATCCAAGACCCGACACTTTTTTTAAAACTTCTTCAAGACAGGTGTTATAAATTTTCTTCAAGATGCAGGTGCATGCTACGCAATAGGGTTTGTTTTCAAAAAGATGCAGGTGCTTTTTACATACTAGAGAGTGTTTTTTCCTTGAATGTTTAAAAAACCTTAGGGTGTAGGGAGAAATCTTCAAGGTCCCGCAAATCAGGTC